>NW_026652294.1:53811912-54170730 GCF_009828535.3 Hylobates moloch | reverse complement strand
CCAAAGTGCTGGGATTACAAGTGTGAGCCACCGCGCCCGGCCTCTGTCTCCTATTTTTTTCGTAAAATAATTTAATGACACACTATAGATGTGTGTTCTTTGATATATGTGACACCAAGTTTGTGCTATTTAATACATTTAAAAATACCACATTTGTGACAGGTAGGACCATCCTAGAACCCATACTTTCTATTGCACTTTGGAATATTTGGTTAGAGCATGGTGAGCTGAACAGAGCTGCCATTCTTGACATTTTTATCCAAAGAACCTATACTTTGCTCCAAGGAACTTTGTTTCATCTTTTGAAAGTCCCAATTATGACTTAGTTTTCATGTCTTCCTGCAATTAGCGTGGATAAAATATGTTGTGAATTTTGATTTTGGACACAAATAAAGAATGTGCTTAAATAATAATTAAATCCATGTGCCTTCATTCATTTTGTCTTCTGACTGGAGAGAGGGAATTCCTGTGTCTCTTTCTCATAGTCTGATGTAAATGATCATTGAGGTGACGTTTATATTTAGCAAAAATAGGAGTTGAACATGAATGGTAGGTGTAGTTTATGGCTCATGAGATAATTTAAGAAGAAATAGTGAATAAAGCAGTGACTACCTTTTTCTCTGTAAATCATGTGGGAAACAAAAACATGGGGCACATTTATTTTCTTCATGTTTGGGTTCTGAATTATGAAATCACTGCTGTGTTGTAATATAGATTTTTCTCTTCATCATCCTTGTCCTTTAAAGTTCAATTTTTATAATTGAATATTCTAAAGTGTTGTACCACATGCTTATTGAAAATGTTAGGAAAATGAACAGAAAATATTCCAAAAATCCATGCAACTCACTTCTTGAGAAGAGTCACTAGGATTTTACAAGGTTTGTACTTGTCTTTGGAAATGCTACTTATATTTCTGTTTTCACAGATACATGGAAATGTAAGTGGATGGTCTCAAATTATTTTTTAACAATATTTTGATATGTTCTGCTTAAACAGTAGCTTTGTTCCTCTTATCTTTTCCTTTCTAATATATTAAAACAAGCTCCTCAAATATTTAAGTTCTCTTTTTATTTTTCTATTTTATCTCTGTTATAATTTGCTCTTTGCAGTGCTTTTCTGCTTTAAAAATGTATGCATTGCTATTATATATATATATTTATAAACACTATATATTTACACACACACACACATATATATATATTTATACACACTCATTTATTTATTTCAGGTAGTTTGATATAATCTGGGTTTATCTCAAGCCCATTAGTTGTAAAGTAATGAACATAAGCACTAGAACTTATACAGATGAACAAGTCATAAAACCAAGTGTCAAACTTAAATAGCTAGCCAGGAAACAAAGCTCTTCATTTTCTTTTCATGAGGACTAAGCTGGTAATCAATGATCTCCTCTAACTCTTTTTCCTTTACATGACTGGAACAGTGGTATTGCACATCTTAGGTTTTACTCTCTCCATTTTTGTATTCTATCCCTGTTCAACACGTTTTTCTTCACCACCCAGTTCATATGGAATTCTTCCTCTTAACATCCACAGAGCAATTTCACTTTTGCTTGATATACTGTTTGTATCACTTCAACCTTAACTTATTCAGTCTTATATTTCGCCCTTAAATGTTTAGGACAGCATTCCTTAAAGTGTTCTATAGAATATTTGTTCTGTAACACAGTCTCGTAGCAAACAGTTTCAAGGCTAAATTTGACAAATGCTATATACTTTATATGTTTCTTTGACATTTATAACAAATATTAGCATAGGATCTGAAACATCCTGCAACAAATCAGTCTAACTTAACTTTGTAACAATCTTCATTTTATGTTTTTTTAACCTTTCTTCTTCTAAAGCATCTGATAATGTCTTACGTAGACTTTGGTATATGCTAATTTTGAGTGTGATAAAGAAAATTTTTCTTAATTATCAGATTGATTATTTCACATATCTATGTTAAAAGTTAATGTCTTTCACATTATTTTAATAAAAAAAAGACTTTTCTTCTTACAACTTGATTTTTACCAAACTCTTTTACCAAATAGTTATAAACATAGCAACTCCACTTTTCTCCCAATGAATAGGTAGAGTTGTCAACTCCTCTGGCAGATCACACCTAAACTGGTAGTTCTTTTTAATTAAATTTAAAATTTTTAGTTTCTCTTGGTACATAGTAGGTGTATATATTTATGGGGTATATGAGATGTTTTGATACAGGCACGCTATGTGAAATAACCACTTCATGGATAATGGGGTATCCGTCTCTTCAAGTATTTATCTTTTGAGTTAAAAACAATTCGATTATTCTTTTAGTTATTTTAAAATGTTCAGTTATTATTGATGATACTAACTGTGTTGTGCTATCAAGTAGTAAGTCTTACTTATTTTTTCTAACTTTAAAAAAAAAAAACTATTAACCATACTCACCTTCTCTCCAGCCCTCATTACCCTTCTCAGCCCCAGGTAACCATGCTTCTACTATCTGTCTCCATGAATCCAATTGTTTTGATTTTTAGATCCTACAAATAAATGAGAATGTGCAATGTTTGTCTTTCTGTGACTTAACTTATTTTCACTTAACATAATGACCTCCAGTTCTTTCCCTGTTATTGCAAGTGAAGGATTTCATTATTTTTATGGCTGAACAGTACTCCATTGCATAAATGTGCCACAATTTCTTTATCTGTTCATCTGTTTTGGACATTTTGGTTGCTTCCAAATCTTAGCTGTTATGAACATTGCTGCAATAAACATAAGAGTGCTGATATCTCTTTGATGTACTGATTTCCTTTCTTTAGGGTGTATACCCAGCAATGGGATTGCTAGATCATATGGCAAATCTATTTTTAGTTTTTTGAGGCACCTCCAACCTGGTCTCCATAGTGGTTGTACTAATTGACATTCGTACCAACACTGCATATGGTAAACTGGTAGTTCTTACTAAGAATTAGGTAACTATCCTGAGAGCAATAAATATTCATTAAAAATTGCCATTTTTAACAAGGGCATAATTCAATTATTAAAATAAAACAAACAAAATGCCAAGCAGAAGTTATTAGATGCAGTGAGGAGAATGGTCTGGCCTGAAAATTAAGGGGAAAAAAATGAAGAAGGTCAAAAATGAGGCTATTTTAATAATCCAGGAGAAAGTTTCAGGCTGTGTGGAATAAGGTGTAGGTGATACAAATTGAAATAAGTGAATAGATTTTAGAGATGTATAGGAGGTAAAAGAAACAGGGTGAAGGAATTAAATATAGAGTAATAGTGAGAAAGATAAAGGTGGGGTGCTACTATATTTCTAGCTTGAAAAAGCGTTGATTTGAATTAGAGAAGTACTGGGATTGGAGGGGGTATGGCATGCAGAAAACCGTGCTTTAATTTTTGACCAAGTTGAATCAGAGTTGACTTTAAGAATTCAGGGGTGAAGTTATTAAATAGGCAATCAGATATATTGACCATTTTTTTTCTCAATAGAGAAATGAAAACAAGTGAATTCATTAGAATATAGATGGCAATTTAAGTCAGGACCATGTGTGAGATTATTTAGTATTTAAAAATAAACACATAAATAATTTTATTTATTTTTTAACTTCATTTTCTTTTCACATGCCGTGAGATTATTGAGCAACACTAACAAACACCAAATTTCTTGCTATTAGTGACTAACCTTCTCCTATGAAGATTTGTATTCAGCTAAGTGGTAATTATCTCCTAAAATACACCAAAATGTTTCTAACCTGGTGATTTTAATGTTTGATTTTAATACTTGTTATCAGTGCATTCAGCAGAGATGATTGCCAGTTCCTGGAAATAAGTTTTCATACCCTCAAACACCTTTGCTCTCTTTTAAATCTAATTTCTCTATGTTGTACTATCTGTGATGCCCTCTTGCCTACTCAAGGACATCATTACGGATCTATTCTCTTTTTTTTGCCTACAGTATCATTTTTTTTCCTCTCTACTAGATCAACATATATGTGGTTTTGCACTGGATTGATTTGGCTAAGCTGTAAATAAGTTTGCAGGTTAGTGTTGATCAAGAGAAATTTGCTTGAGATTTGGAAGGTTGAAGTGATGCATAAGATGTTTTTACCTGAAGGTCATTGGGAATAAATGCGGTGGAAGACATGTGCATAGATATCAGTAGGTTTCAGATTTCCTCTTCTCTTCCTTGTTATGTGAAACAGATGCAGAGGTTCTGGTAGGTTTCAGCTTGACTACCTCTTCTCTTCTAAGCACTTCTTTCTGGCTACCAGCCCTGTTGACTACCAGTAGCCTCAGGCCCAAAACCATGTGCAAAAGCTGTAGATTTCATAATCTTCTCCATTAGCTCTCTCTTGTGGTCCCACTCAAACAGCTGGATGTGCCTGGCTTTCCAGATTTCCTCTCAAATTCTCAGTGTCCAACCACTGCAGTATTTTGGAAGGCTGGTTAGTTATTTAGTTACTTTCATTTTACCCTCCAACTCCCCTTTTGGATGCCTACTTCCTCAGATTCTTCATAAATATGTAAAGTTTTATTCTTAGAATCATTTATTATATAATAATTTTAGTAGTTTTCTTTCCCTGAGTGAATCTCGATTGATGAAGTATATAATTATGTTGCTCTAGTATTAATGGGGAGAAATGCTGAATTCCTCTGCCAGTTACCACCACCTTTCATTACTTTTCCTTGGGTCAAAATTCCTTCAAATTGTTTTTATACTTGCCTTCTCCAAATCTCTTATTCTTTCCTAACCCATTCTGATTCATGTTTCATTTCTGTCATATCACATAAATAATTGCATCAAGGTCAATTATGATATCCACATTTCAAAATCAAATGGTGAATTTTATGCCTTCCGTTACTTGAACTATCAGCAGCATTTGATAAAGTTGATTACTCCATCCTCCTTGGCATACTTTCTTCACTTGTCTTCTAGAATACTCTACTCTTTTGGTTTTTCTCTCTTTTTTTTTTTTTTTATTATACTTTAGGTTTTAGGGTACATGTGCACAATGTGCAGGTTTGTTACATATGTATCCATGTGCCATGTTGATTTCCTGCACCCATTAGCTCGTCATTTAGCATTAGGTATATCTTGACTATTCCTCAGTCTTTTTTCCTAGTTTCTTTTGTTCTCCACACTCTCTTAATAGTTGAGTGCCTCAGGGATCAATCCTTGGTCCTCTTATCTTCTCTGTGAAGGTTCACTCCTTTAGTGATCTAATTCTGTTTACTTCCTGTCTACTTACAGATGATGCCCCAAATGTTATATCCAACCCAGAATATCTCAAAATATAGACTACGTACTCAACATCTCCCTTGGATATGTAACAATAAACTCAAAATCAGCATATCCCAAACCCCTATTTGGACTATTTTTCCAAACTCAGATCTATCTGCAGCCTTCTCCATTTTGTTTGATGAAAGCTCTATCCTTTCTGTCATTATATTCAAAAACTGTAGATTAGTCATCCTAACTATTCCCTTTCTCTCACATCTGAAGTGGCTAGAAAACTGTGTTGACTCAACCTTAAAAATATGTCTAGAATTAAAATACACACTCTATCACTACTGTTGGTGGAGTCACCATCTTTTCACCTGACGTTACATTAGTAGGCTCTTGTCAGAATTCTGACAATTCTTACAAATTTGTCTATCTGCAGTTTATTATAAGCACAACAGCCATATTCGCCTTTAAAAACATAAGATACATCACTCATTCCCATACTAAAAACTCAACTGCTCTCCATTTTTTGTTAAAATAAAGCTAAAAGTCTTACAATGTCCCACAAGATCCTACATATAGTGAGGCTTCCTCATTTATCTCTTTGCCCTCATCTCCTACTTCTGTGCTACAAAGTCATTTCCTTCTTTTCCATTCCTCAATCATGCTACCTTATGGCTTTTGATTCAGTTGATATTCATTTCTCTTAAAATATCTATTTGTTTAACTTCCCCACCTCTTTTACACATTTACAGAAATCTGATTTTCTTAATAACACCTTTTCTGACAAACCTAATGCTACCTACCCTGTCCCAATGCTGACACTTGAATGTCCCTTTCAATTAGTCAGTTTTTTAAATTTTTATATAGCATTTATCACTGCTAATACAAGATTTAATTTACTTACTCATTATACTTTCTAATTTTCTGCCTATCTCAGCTAAATATTAAATTCTATTTGGGTAGATTCTTCATCTGTCTTGGTCATTGATATATGCCAAGTGCCTACGATGGTGTCTGGCTCCAAATAGGTACTCAACAAAGGTGTGCCACCAGATTTTTGTTAAAGCCACTCTTAAATAAAGCGGCCTTTGGATATTAGCTCTAACACTATTTTTCTTGGTATGTAAGAGATATAATGCAATCTCTATTTTCTGTATCTTTTGCTTCTTGATTTATGAAGTTGTCTTCTATGTAATTTAGGAATGCTTTGATATTGCTTGTTTGTCACTATTATCCTCACCCTGACAAAATACAGGAGAGTTGGAAATCTCCTTTGAATATGAGCCAGAACAATTTAGAATGTAGAAAATGTTGACTTGTAGGTTGTTACTCACCTTTCATACTGATGTTCCTTTCATATGGCTGGCCAATAGCCATCGTAGTTTTTTTCTGTATTTTTTTATTCCTTACATTATTAGCTGAAGTGCTTTACCATACCGCTATTCATTGTCAAATTGCATCTCTCTGATATTGTAAATACTTTTGATATATAATACACTCTCCTGCCATTCTCTTTGTTAACACTCCAATAATGGAATGAACCCTCAAGGTTCTGGTTATAACCACTAGGTTGTGACCTCCTCTCCATGTAAGCACTTTTAATGTTCTCAACCGCATGCCATATGCCATACATTTGTGCTTTGCCACCTCAGTAAATGAATAACAATTGTCTCTCAATGCAGAGAAAAACTTATAATTCTGCATTATTTTAAATCTAGAAAATGTATAGCTATATATTTGAGTTAAATATCTATGACCTATTTTACCTAGAGCAAAACCACTTAGTGTATTTTAATATTTCTAAACTTTTGGAGAGTAAGAGAAGAACATTGTAAAACAGGACATTTTAGTAATTAAAGCTAAAATGACAAATTGGGAATATTTTAATTATTTCATAAATATGAATTATATGGCAAATATTTTCTAAGTGGTAATGACTATTAAAATGAAGGTGAACATTAGAATTGATTAATCTCTGGAGGGGAAGTAGAAAAAAACTCTAATAGCAACATACACAGACTCTAATCATTCGATGTTGGACTATTCTTATAGTTCTTTTTTTTTTTTTTTTTTTTAGATAGTCTCGCTCTGTCACCAGGCTGGAGTGCAGTGGTGCACTCTCTGCTCACTGCAATCTCCGCCTCCCAGTTTCAAGTGTTTCTCCTGCCTCAGCCTCCTGAGTAGCTGGGATTATGGGTGCCTGCCACCTCACCCAGCTAATGTTTTTGTATTTTTAGTAGAGATGGGGTTTCACCATGTTTGCTAGTCTGGTCTTGAACCCCTGACCTCAGGTGATCCACCTGCCTTGGCCTCCCAAACTGCTGGAATTACAGGAGTGAGCCACTGCGCCCATCCATAGTTCACATTTTTAATGAGCCATTTCTTTTCCAACTTTAGCAATGGCTGCTGCCTCTTACATTGCATAGTTCAGCCAGGCCTAGTTGCTCTCAGTTCCTCCAGTAGACCTGGTGGTTTCATGACAGACATTGTTCTTACTATTCCAAATAACCTTTCTGACTTTACCTACAATTGCTCCCATTGTGTCTGTTTGTTAGCACTTATTTATCTTTTAAATTTAAGTGTTGCCTTTTTTTTCCTGACTTTTACCTGGGAAAAGTGATAATTCATTCCTTTGGAAACTTCACATAATTAACTATATAATAGTGAGTGCATATAGCTTATTTCTTTTTCCCAACTAGACTAAATATCGTGAAGGAAGTTGCAATATCTTTGTCGTCATAATATGTCCAGAACATAGCACATGCAAGATATGGTGTAGTTATTTAGTTAAGTCTTCAGGTGACTGATATAATGGCTAAATGACAAAACCATGAAATAATAAAGAAAATAAAGAATAAGTTTAACAATTCTGGGTTGCATAGAGCAGACTAGATGTGATTGATACAATTAGCACTGACTTTCCATTAAAGTATACAAAGATGCAAAAATGGTCACAGCATTTTAAAGTAAATTCAAATAACTATCTAGAAAGAAAATGGGGAAACTGTGTTGATTCTTCACTGCGGTCTGAGGTCTAAATAAAAAAACCCAAGATGCAAAGAAACCATAACCTGATAAACTAAGCAAGCTTTCAATTCACTGGAAACTATCTTTGGTTTGAACCAAGATTTCTGGTCCATTATTAGCAGGAGCTTATTTCTGTCTGTATTCATTTAAAGACTAAGCTCCCAGTACAAAAAAGATAAAGAAGGGAATGAGTGAGAGCCTGTATACTTGGATGCTTTTTGAAAAGCTTTAGAAAAAAAAAGCTTCAGAAACAGGGATAGAACACAAGGTGTTGGGATTACATATGCCAGGAAATGTCTTGAATGCTTTATGTGGCTAGGAGATAGAGCAACTGCATTTTATTCTCTAGCTTCATTAGGTAAACTGCCATTTTGAGCCAAAAAAAAAAAAGATCCACTTATAGGTTTTGTGGACCAAGAGTTGTTGAATGTCTGTTAGGTCTCATAAACTGCACTAGATGCTATACAGAGCAACTTGACATTCAGATTAGATTATAAGATCCAGAAACTGTCAGAATGTCTCCTATGTGAAGAGTAAGTGAACAAATGACACTTCACTCACACTTTTGTCATCAGACCCTAAGCCGATACAGATTTTGCCCACTCAAAGAGATGAAAACAAAACCTTTAAAAGGGGGAGGATATGCTAACAAGAGAGAAAAACAACATTTCCCTGAAGACAAAAAACCCCCCAAATATCTGAAAAATGACTTTTTATGAGAAGTAGATAGAGACTTGAGGAGACATCTGCATGGGGGAAGATCTAAAACATGGAGCAGACATAAATCATGGAGGAGAATTAACTTGAGCATCAGAGAATAAATCTTCCCTCTCATTTTAAATTCACCATTGAATGAACAAAAGAATATAAAATAGAAGGAAAATTCGCATTTTTAATGGAAAACATGGGGGGATGCCATCTATATGCCAGAAACATCAAGGATGGGGCTATATTAAATGAAGGCAATGGGGAACCCCTCACAAGCCTTTTCTAGGGAAAGTAATATGGGATGATAAGAACTAAGCAAAGATGGTCATGGCAGAAACTAATTAATATTTTCCTAATCAGTTATATTAAGACTGTAGTTGAAGACAGGTTGTTAAACATAACGAGAGAAATATATAAATTCTTTATGACTATAGAATAGCAGTATTCAGAATCAGGTTACTTAGAAAAAACAAGAGCAGGCATGTCTGTTTCAAGCAGAGTGATTACAGGGTGTTTCCAGACATGGAAGCAATAGGAGTAGGAGACAGAGACCCAGGAAGTTGGACAGACACCCCATGTGGAAAATGGAGAATAGAGCAGAGTAAAATAATTTTAAAAGCTAGCTCCTATCACAGAAAATTTACCCATCAGAAAGGACAATATGACTATGATGGCTCTAAATGAGGCAGGCAGTTATCTCACAAAAGGAATAAACTTGCATTAAGCCAGTTTTCAGCTAGAGATCTGAAAAGAGCTTTAAATAGCTTCTAAGAAAACACTAAGAGGATCAAAGTAAAATTCATCTTTGTAACTGCTAGTCTAGAATGTGCCTTCTCTTCAATTATGTTTAAACAAAACAACACTGAACAGAATCTTTTATATGAAAGATAAATGTAACACCTGAGGTAAGGAAAGAGTAGTTTTGAGAAAAAATATTACGAGAGTTAAATATTTTAAAACAAATTTCATTTTGTGTTCTTAAAATAATTTTAAAAATATGGACTCTGAAATAACTCAGGTTTAGATCAAGAAAAAGGAAAAATACACTAGTAGATAGCTCTTTACAGGAAAGAATAAAAACAGCCACAAAATTGTAATAGCAGAATTAAAGACTGAAACAGAAACAATAATGGTAAGAAAATCAGACAAGTTACATGTGGATGGAAAAAGCTTAGGAGGCTTTCATAGAATGTATAAGGAAAGAAATAAAGAGATGAAATAAACAAAGGAGAGGCTGAGGAAGAAGTAGAGAATAAAGATCTAAAATATGAATAATTATTTCATTCTGAAGAAAAGGCCAAAGTAAAAAGAACAGAAACAATATAGAAAGAAATACTAAAAGAAAAATTTCCAGAGGTTAAAACAAACAAAAAACAAACTTAGAGAGGAGAAGGATGGTTTCTAGAGGCTGGGAAGGGTAATGGGGGAGGGAGTTTTGGGGAAATGGGAATGGTTAATGTGTACAAAAAAAGTACTTAGAAATAATGAATAGGACCTACTATTCACTAGCACAACAAGGTGACTATAGTCAAAAATATTTTTTTTTTTTTTGGAGAGGAACTCTTGCTCTGTCACCCAGGCTGGAGTGAAGTGGCATGGTCTTGGCTCACTGCAACCTACGCCTCCTGGGTTCAAGCAATTCCCCTGCCAAAGCCTCCCAAGTAACTGGGACTACAGGCACGTGCCACCATGGCCGGCTAATTTTTTGTATTTTTTGCAGAGATGGGGTTTCACTATGTTAGCCAGGATGGTCTTGATCTCCTGAACTCATGATCTACCCACCTTGGCCTCCCAAAGTGCTGGGATTACAGGTGTGAGCTACCGTGCCTGGCTGTCAAAAATAATTTCATTGTCCATTTAAAAAGAAATAAAGAGAATAATTAGATTTTTATTAAACACAAATGCTTAAAGTGATGCTTACCCTACTTACCCTCATGTGATTATTATGCATTGCATGCCTGTATCAAAATATCTCATCTAACCCATAAGTATATTTACCTACTATGTACTTACAAAAAATAAAGTAAAATAAAATGATAAACAAACAAAAAAACCCAGATCATGAATTTGAAAGCAGTTCATCATATGGTAGTAAATATTGATTTTTTTAAAAGGCTACCTATGCCTTGAACTATTTTACTAATTTTTTTTTATTTCTGGGTTTTAAAAATTGTATAATATTTATGCGGAAAAAGAAACAAGGAAGAAAAATCGAAGTTGTAAGTTTGGTCTAATACCTATTTTGAAATATGAGAGGTATCAAGTAATATATAAATACTTGAAAGAATAATGCTGTGAACAACAACACAATATATAATTAAAGTGTCCTTATATGTGCAAGCATATAAGGACATTTTTCTTTTTGGAGATAGGAGAGAGTATAACCTGGAATTGTAAACCATTTACTATCAGTACCACAAGAAGTAGCAGAAAGCAAGGTAGACAAAGTTCAAATATACTCCCTTTGTATTTCAGTTCTATTATTTTATTCTATCTATCTATCTATCTATCTATCTATCTATCTATCTATCTATCATCTATCTTTAGAGACAGCATCTTGCTTTGTTACCCAGGCTAGAGTGCAGTGGCACCATCATAGCTTACTGCAGCCTGGAACTCCTGGACTCAAGAGATCCTCCCATCTCAGTGTTCTGAGTAGCTGGGGCTACAGGTGCATGCCACTACATAGGGCTATTTTGAAACTTTTTGTAGAGATGAATTCTTACTATGTTCCCCAGACGAGACTAGAACACCTGGCTTGAAGGAATCCTTCTCCCTTGGCCTCCCAAAGTGCTAGGATTATAGGCATGAGCCGCCATGCCTAGCCTGATTATGTTTCTTTAAATCCAACATTGGTGGTACTATTGTTGATGACAATTGGAAAATTTATACAGTCAAGTATTTTAAAATTTAATAGTAAATACTTGGAGAATTAAAAATAAGATAATCACATTGTACATTAGTACAGTAAAATGAAAGAGCATCTTCCACACATGCTGATAACTTTTCACCACCAACACCTTTGTCTCTGACGTTTGCCCCCCTTGCTCCATGGTTTTCTCTGGAGCCATGGGAATTTCTGAGTCTACACATTAGGTATCCTGAGCGTGCCAGGAATGTAACACTCTCAGAGACAATCCTTATTCAATGAGAAATAGAAATCAGTGGATAGAATCCTCAACTTCCTTGTCCCTCAGTGAAACAATTCTGAGATATAGTCATCTTCCTCAGAGAATTTTAATTAGGGTTGAGCCTCAGATGCTCACACAGGTACTTCCTGCTTTCACCTGACTGTTCCCAGCCCCACTTTGTTCCTTCTTTCCTTGTACTTTCTGTGATCGCCTCCCAAATAACTTAAGGGTATCTTGGGGGAATCTAAACTAAAATATAGAAAATAGAATATACAAATCAAGAAAGCATTTTAAAAAGGAAAATAAGATAAAATTAAATTTATTTTGACAATAATTTAAATTCTCTAACTGGAAAGAAGATGTTCAGATTGGATCAAATTTCACACTGTCTGGGAGAGACAGTACTAAAACCAACTGACAAAGATAGCTTCAAAATAAAAGAGTGGGCAAAATTTTGATTAAATACAAGGCAAAATAAGGATTTGTTAATACAAATGATAAAGCATTCAAGGCAAAATAGATCTTTTTATATAAATATTAGTTAAATCTAAAAGTTTTGTATCAGACATGCATTCATGTCTGATAGCTTTCAATAGCTTATTACTACTTTCAATAGCTTATTACTATCATTAAAAGGAACAATAAATTAAACATTCACGAAGGGGGGGGAATAATTTTACAGATTGAAAAGGCATAAACTACCAAGTTATATATTTGTAGATAACACTTAATTGTATATTGACGTTTGAGTATGTTAGAAATGCAGTAACATCCTAGATCCTTCAATCTATTAAACTTTAACAATATTAAATGGTAAAAGAAATTATACTAGTCCATTCAGGCTCTGTAACAAAATACCATAAACTGGGTTACTTATAACTTACAGAAATTTATATTTTGTAGTTCTGGAGTCTGGGAAATCCAAATTAAGGCAGATTTGGTGTCTTGTGAAGGTTTACTTCCTGGTTCATAAATCACACCTAGCTGTGTCCTCACATAATGGAAGGCGTGAGGAAGCTCTCTGGGCCTCTTCTATAAGGACACTAACCCTATTTATGATGCCTCTAATCTCATGACCTAATCACTTCCTAATACCCTCACCTTGAGGACTAGCATTTCAACATATGAATTTGGGGGGACACAAATCAGGAACAAGCTATGGATTCCCATCATTATACTTTTCATTAAATGTCACTCTGAAAATTTTTGATTCATATGGAAATAAGACCTAAACTATTAGGAAGGTTTGCACTGCACCGTTTCTCAAGGTACATAATAAAATTGCATAATAGGAAACAAAAGACAGCGAACTGAGAAGCTATTAGAACACAAGTAACCAAAGTGAACAAAATTTGCAAATATGCTAAAAATAAAATAAAAAATAAAATTCCATTCATAATAGCATAGAGACCTTAAAATATTTGTTACTGATACGAGGAAATTTACAAAAAATTATTATTGAGTGACATCTAATAAGACATAGAAAAATTATATCATACTTTGGATTAAAAAAACCTGAGTCTTGAAAAATTTCAAAAAAAACCCAAATAGAGGTTAACATATTTAAGTAAAATTTATTTTGGAAATTGAATAAAGGCTTTCTAGATTAGTTTATCTGTAAGGACCATAAAGTGTGGCAGAACTAAGAATTTCAGGAAAATGTTTAATAATACATTCTACTAAAAATATAAGGTGTGTCATATTAATTAAAAGCAGCATAGTACAATTTTTTAAAATCAGACTCTTTTGTATATGAATTTAAGTGTCATCAATATGCAGTTAGATCAGTACCTTAAAATACAAACTAAGTATAACTAAGATGAAGAAAAGAAGTATTAAAAAAAAGTAAAATAAGGGACCCAGGAGGGATAGGCTCAGGTCAGCAAGTGTAACATTGTTGGGTGATATGTGAAGCTGTTTCTGCACCTTTCCCAACAATGCTTGGTGGCTTGTATGGCTGAGGTTAAGAACATCTGAAAGCAGGTTATTAGGGAAAACTCTGAGCACTGAACTGAATATCCATTTGCTGTCCATCAGCACGAAGCCTTTTGTGTTGTATTGATGACACGAAATGGAAAGCATCTCTACCTATGAGGACTGAAAAAGAAGCCAGGAACCATGAAGTTCTTCAGGTTGGATCACACTGTTTCTTCTCAGTAGGGCAAATTATGAAAAGAGTAGGAATTAATTTTCCAGCATTGTGTATAAAAAGAATTTGGTTTAGAATAAAATATCATAAAAAATACACAAGCAAAAATTTTAACATTTCCTAGAACTAAAAGATTTGCATTTCTGGAATTATAAGAGCCAGCCAAATGCCTAGCAAAATGAAGGAAAATGTTCACTCTTGTGAATTCTTAGAATACCAGCAATAAAGAGAAGATTCTAAAGAATTCTGGAGAAAAGTCAATCAAGCAATCAGACAAACAAGATTGGATTTTATGTAAAGGATGAAGGTCACAATGGTATTGAATTTCTCATTGGCAAAACTGGAGAATGGAAGACAATGAAGCAACATTTTGAAAATCTATAATTTTAATGGAATTTCTCTGGAAGCTCATCCAAAAATTGGGAGGTCAAGAAAGGAGAGAAGGGAAGGGAATTTACAGCACGATGTTGAAGGGAACTCCCAGGATAGTGATTATTTGGAAGGCTAGAGTGAGAGCTATTCCAACAGGATATTGGAGGACTCCAGGGTGGATGTTTCAAAAGGAAAAAAAAACTCCAGGTGTTTGGCCAAATGGAAATAAGTCTTAGTGTTCTGTTGAGAGTTTGGGGATAAATTGAAGCTAAATACATGGAAAACTAAGGAAACAGAAAATGAGATAATTATTATATCCAAGAAAAATAGGGAGAAATTTTTTAAGAGCATAAATATAAATCTAGTGTACATTTTGCTTTACAATAGTTTTCCTTCACCTAGTTACATAAATATGGATACCAAACACTGATTTAAAATAACATTTGAGGTGATAGGCTAATTGAAACATTACATTGTACCCATATATAAATGCAATTATTTGTTAATGAAAAATAAAACCTTTAAAAAATTTTTACCAAAAGAAGCAAAAAAAAAAAAAAAAAAGCAATGCTATACAAGTATGTTGAGAAGGTAGGGGATGAAAAGTGTGTATGGTAGAGGAGGTATAAGAGTTAAATCTTAACATTCTAATGCATGAGTTAATACATAATTATTTTTAATTTTAAAAATATGAAAATATTGATTCTCTCACACACACACAGGCACACAAATACACAAACCTGTTGAAACTTGAAGGCTATTCTCCCTGCAGAATGAGATTTAAGGGTAAGTAGGGTACAGGAGTGAGGATTTTGGCATCATACATTCATATACTTTTATCTTGCTTAAAAATGGTATAATTTGCATACATTGTTTTATATGTCTTTTTCTGTACTTAAAAGTTTAGATTACCAGAACACACAGTTCCTCTCCTTGGTAAATAACCTAGGGAAAAGGTTAAGAACCTAAGTAAGTGGGAAATACATTTTATCCTGTCAAGGATACCTGGGCATAAATGCAAAGGGATCACGACATCACTCCCACCTTGTGAAGCCAGCTTGTCCATTGGCCTGGTGGGCAAAGCAGGCAGAGAGATGTGGGTGGGGGGTAGGAGGTAGACTGGAAGAAAAGGAGACACCTTGGAAGTTATCAATGGGGGTGTTTTTTTTTTTTTTTTCTTTTCTCAACTTTTAGGCTTAGGGTGTACTTGTGCAGGTATCTTACATGGATAAATTGGTTGTCCCTGCGGTTTGGGATACAAATGATTTTGTCATGCAGGTAGTGAGCGTAGTACCCAATAGGTAGTTTTTCATTCCTCCCCACTCCACTCCCCTCTACACTCTACACTCATGTAGGCCCTGGTGTCTATTGTTCCCATTTGTGTGTCCATGTGTAGTCACTGTTTGGCTCCCACTCGGAAATGAGAACATGCAGTGTTTGGTGTTCTATTTCTGAATTAATTCGCTCTGGATAATGATCTCCAGCTGCATTCATGTTGCTGCAAAGAACAAATTTCTTTTTTTGTGTGGCTGTGTAGTGTTCCATGGTGTATGTACCACATTTTCTTTATGCAGTCCACCATTGACGGGTATCTAGGTTGATTCCATATCTTTGCTATTGTGAATAGTGCTGTGATGAACATATGTGTGCATTTGTCTTTATGGTAGGATTCCTTTGGGTGTATACCCCATGAGGTTTTGCTGGGTCAAATGGTAGCTCTGTTTTAAATTCTCTGAGAAATTTCCAAACTGCTTTCCACAGTGACCAAACTAATGTACATTCCCACTAGCAGGTATAGGTGTTCCCTTTTCTCTGCAACCTTGACAACATCTGTTATTTTTTCGCTTTTTAATAATAGCCATTCTGACTGGTGTGAGACGGTATCTCATTGTGGTTTTGATTTGCATTTCTCTAATGATTAGTGATGTTGAGTGGTTTTTTTTTTTTCATATGCTTGTTGGCCACATCTGTGTCTTCTTTTGAGAAGTGTCTGTTCATGTTCATGTCCTTTGCTCATTTTTTTTTTGAAACAGAGTTTTGCTCTTGTTGCCCAGGCTGGAGTGCAATGGCACGATCTCGGCTCACCACAACCTCCGCCTCCTGAGTTCAAGCAATTCTGCCTCAGCCTCCTGAGTAGCTAGGATTACAGGCATGCGCTACCATGCCTAGCTAATTTTTTTAGTACAGATGGGGTTTTTCCATGTTTGTTAGGCTGGTCTTGAACTCCTGACCTCAGGTGATCTGTCCACCTCGGCCTCCCAAAGTGCTGGGATTACAGGTGTGAGTCACCGTGCCTGGCCGTTTGCTCATTTTTAATAGGGTTGTTTGTTTTTTTTGCTTGTTGATTTAAGTTCCTTATGCATTCTGGATGTTAGATCTTTGTTGGATGCATAGTTTACAATCCCATACCTAACATCATGCTAAATGGGCAAAAGCTGAAAAAATTCCTCATTCTAGCAAGACAAGTGTGCCCACTCTCACCACTCCTATTCAACTTAGTAATTGGAAGCCAGTTACTCTTTAGCCAGAGGCAAGAGAAAGAAATAAAAGGCATCCAATAGGAAGAGAGGAAGTCAAACTATGTTTCTTTGCTGGTGATATGATTCCATATTTAGAAAGTTTCATAGTCTGTGTCCAAACACTCCTAGAACTTATAAATAAGTAAAGTTTCAGGCTATAAAATCAATGTACAAAAATCAGTAGCATTTGTATACACCAATAATCTCAAAGCTGAGAGTCAAATCAAGAGTGCAATCCCATTCACCAAAACCACAAAAAGCATAAAAAACCTAGGAATACAGATAACCAAGGAGGTTAAAGATCTCTACAGCAAAAATTACAGAACACTGCTGAAAAAAATCAAAGATGACACAAACAAATGGAAAAACATTCTATGCTCATGGATAGGAAGACTTAATATTGTTAGAGTCCATACTGCCCAAGGCAATTTACTAGTAAACTACCAATGTAATTTTTCACAGAATTAGAAAAATTATTCTAAAATTCATATGGAACTAAAAACAAAACGAAAAACAACCAAATAGCCAAAGCAATCCCAAGTGAAAAGAACAGGGCCAGAGGCAACACACTACTTGACTTCAAACTATACTACAAGGCTACCATAACCAAAATAGCATGGTACCATACACATAGTCTATGTGTACTAAAACAGACACATAGACCAATGGAACAGGTCAGGGAACCCAGAAATAAGGCTGCACACCTACAACTATCGGATCTTCAACAAAGTTGGCAATAAGCAATGGGGAAAGGATTTCCTATTTAATAAATGGTGCTGGGATAACTGACTAGCTATATGCCAAAGATTGATACTGGATCCCTACCTTTCACCATATTAAAAAAAAATCACCTCAAGATGGATTAAAGACTTAAATGTAAAACCCAAAACTAAAATCCCTAGAAGAAAATCTAGGAAATACCATTCTGGACACAGGTCTTGGTAAAGATTTTATGACAAAGTCTCCAAAGGCAATTGCAACAGAAACAAACATTGACCAGTGGGATCTAATTAAACTAAAGACCTTCTGAACAGCAAAAGAAACCATCAACAGAGTAAGCAATCTATAGAATGGGACTGTTGGTTTTCATTATAAGCTATGAAGTAGTATTTGATTTTTAAAACTATATATGTATATTACTTTGATGTAAATAAAAACCTAAAAAGGCACTAAAATGCATTGTAAAATTAAAGTTATGACAGAGTAAGGAATGGTACATTTTTGTGACTTTTGTCCTAGCAACTAGACCTGTAGGTCCTTCCTAAGTTGGGCTATATCTCCCAGAGAGGTAAGGGCAAAAAAGATTCCTTAAGGATATATATCTGAGTTAGACTTATCTGGACTCATAACAAATTTCATAAGAAAACAGGAGTTCTTGAAGTTTTTAATAGCTAAACTTTAGAAAAAATAAATTTAACAGAGGTTAATTGATAAAAGAATAATTTGAGAATCAGAAAGCACCACCCACCACCCAAACCAGAATAGATTCAGAGACTCTACCACTGCCACATGGTGGGAAGAAATTTATGGACAGAAAAAAAAAGTGATGTGTAGAATCTGGAAATGGAAATGAGGTACAGAAATAGCTGAGTTGGTTACAGCTCAGTGTTTGCCTTATTTGAACATGGTTTCCACAGATTTTGTTATCCAAGGTAGGTCCTGTATCCAATCTCCCAGGGATATGAGAGATGACTGTACTTTCCTAGTTAGCCGAGAGGAATCTAGTGTCCTGAGCTCTTCTTGACTGTTTGAAAAATGGCTCTGCATCTGGAAATGCTATCAGCTACATAGCTAAAGCTTCTGGAATAATGGTCTTGGTTCTTTGAGGCTGACTGTCGAGATTAGTGAATGAACTCTGGGGAGTGAAAAGATGTCAGAGAATATGGTTTGATCATCCTCACACCCAGCCCCTTTCAAAGAAAAACATATTGAGCTAAAAGACAACATCATCAGCAACAAATCAGTATATTAGAATTACCTGAAACAGCTTCTAATCATTTCAGGGCATGGGTCAATATTGTGGATAATCACCAATTAGAAACATTGCTTCATTCTAGCCAGTTTCTTCAAGGAATGTCTTCCATCCGTGCTATGCATTATGATGGGATATTTTGTAGAAGTGCTATGTAAACAGTTTGTACCACCACAGAACAGGGAAATTCTTAACAAACATATACTGCTTAAGTGCATGCTAATGCCACTTTTTTCATTTTGTCAATGTAATACAGCATATTTAATGCATTCAGTATAGGCTGTTGCAACTGAAACAGTTATCCTTTAGTGTCCCAGAAGTCTAATTACAAGCTAGCTAATTCTCTTTATCTATGTTCTGATAGCTTCTCTATTAGAATAAAGAAACTGTGTAATAGAATGACTTTTGACTGTATGTTTCAATGTTAATAAGATGCGGTTTAACCGCTTCTACAAGTTTATCTCTCTTCTAACACTTTGTTGAAATGAGACAGGACAAACTAGTTTTGTTACATTTTATGTAACATTTTAGTACTACCTACTACCTAATGGTAAAGAGCAATTTTTATTGTTTTCCTTTGATTCTCTTTTTAAAAATTCAAATATTTGATGAGTACCTACAATGTTTCAGGCACTGTTATAAGCAGTAAACAAAGAAGACCAAATTTTATTCTCTCATGATCTTATTCTAACGGGGAGATATAGAGTACATTAGCATTAAGTAAAATACGTAGTACATTGTGTGGTGATAGTATTATGAAGGAAACTGAAGCAGGAAGGATAACTAGCTGGCTTGTAATTCAGTAGAATACTTGACTTGGAGGTGAAATGGTTCCACTGTGTCTCCACCCAAATCTCATCTTGAATGTAATCCCCATGTGTTCTGCAAGGGACCTCGTGAGAGATAATTGAATCATGGGGGAAATTTTTTCCTGTGCTGTTCTCATGATAGTGAATAAGTTTCATGAGACCTGGAGGTTTTATAAAGGGCAGTTCCCCTACACAGGCTCTCTTGACTGCTGCCATGCAAGATGTGCTTTTGTTCCTCCTTCACCTTCTGCCATGATTGTAAGGCCTCCCCAGGTAGGTGGAACTGTGAGTTCATTAAACTTCTTTTTCTTTATAAATTTCTCAGTCTCGGATATTTGTTCATAGCAGTATGAAAATGGACTAACACAGAGGAGAAGTGTGTTTTGAAGACTGGCAGCTACTTACTGATGTCTAAAATTCTACCATTAATGATTTTATGCTTATATATTATTTTACCTCAGTCTTGAACAAAGGTTCCCTTTGAAGGGCTTGGTGGAGAGTATACTGTAATAGAAGACAAGAAGTCTAGATTTTAGTTTCACTCAGGCTGCCTTTGACTTTTTTTAATTTTTTCTTCCCATATTATCCATTTCCTGGACTTCCAATAGCATCTAAAGGATAATGATTCCCAATTCACTTCTCTAGACTTGACTTATATCCTAGGCTTCTGGACTTTCTACTCTAAATACTCCATATGTATCTCAAAAATCAGCATATTCAAAATTAAACTAACTATCCTATGATTTACAACTTAACACACTTGATCATTTTCCTGAATTCCCAATCTTGTTTAATGGCATCATGGTTAAAATTTCTCATATAATCCAAAGACTCAGTGCTGGTCTTGGTTGTTGGCAGATGGGCATTCAGTGGTGGCCATAGCCAGATTGGCCATGGTGAGTGGAAATCCACATTTCTGAGTCCATGCATTGTCTCCATTCCTGCCACCATGGCTATTTTGTTTATGAGCCCATTGGGCAATGACAGGGGTGGCAGGGGAAAGAAGCTGACTGATATACACAGAATGAGTCATCCTATCCTCTTGATTATTACAATCCTCCTCTGGAGAAGTCATCTTGTGGTGAGCATTCCTATAGAACACAAATATGTTCAGAGGTTTCTTTTTGCCCATTCAGAGAGGACTGTCCATATATCTCTTCCCCAAATTTCTTTGTCACCAACTTTTTAATCATGTTCCTTCCAATTACCTGACCATGTAGTCAAACCATGCTTTACTGGCCATGAATTGGTATGCAATTTCACGTCTGGACATTTTTCCTTTCAAGCAAAGTGAACAACCAAGTGTACTGCTCAAAATTCTGTCCACTTGGAAGACTTCCCTTTATCACTGTCCTTCAGAGATTTCTCAGAGAGGGGCTATAATGCTGCAGCTTTCCACTTTTGGGTGGTGCTTGTGTCTTACAGAGAACCATCTGTAAACTGGTCTGAGTCTTCTCTTCTTCTGTCATCTAATTGTTAGGAACTTCCCACGAGGTCATAGGCACAGTCTGGGAGGGAGAAGGCAGTGTAGCAGGAGTGGAGACTCTGGGTATTTGGGCTAATGCTTCTTGTAACTTACTTGGCCTTCAGGGCCTGCTTCAGCCTGATCACATATGTACCACTTCTATTTGATGATGGAGTGTTGCTGTGCACATCCAACTTTATGGCTTTGTGGGTCAAATAAAACTCAGCTGATGAGAGGCAGAGCAGGTTGCATGGCAACATGGTGGCCCATGGTCAAGTGTTTAGTCTTTACTAAGGCCTAGTAGCAGGCCAAGAGCTATCTCTCTTCTTCTTCTGCAGGTGATGGCAGGGTGTTACTCCAAAATAATAAAGGACTGTGTTTAATTTTACTTATAGGTGCCTTCCCAATCCTTCAAATGACATTCCTATTTGGTAGTGATGATTCAGGGACTATTGGATCTGCTAGATCATATGGCCCAAGTGGCAAAGCAGTTTATGAAGCAGGCTGGGCCAATTGCAGAGCCTTCTCTTGTTCCAAGTCCCATTTAAAACTAGAAGCTTTTGGGGTCATTCAGTAAATGGGCCAGAGTTAACACACTCACATAAGACATATGTGTGTCTAAAATCTAAAGAGGGCCACTAGACATTGTGCCTCTTTCTTGCTTGTAGGATGGGGCAAATGCCCAAACTTATCCTTCACCTTAGGATATCTCAACATTCTCCATATCCTGGAAATTTTATTGAAGAAGACTTCTGATTTTAGTCAGATTTATTTCCCACTCTCTGACATCCAATTGTCTTATTAATAAGTCTAGAGTAGGAGCTACTCCTTGCTCACTAGGACAAATTAGTATAATTACATCAATGTGATGCATTAGTGTGATGTCTTATGGAAAGAGAAGGCGATTAAGATCCTTGCAAACTAAATTATTACACGGGGCTGGAGAGTGGTTATATCCCTGATGTAGGACAGTGAAGGCATATTACTAGCCTTGCCAGCTGAAAGCAAACTACTTTGGAGGGCCTTATGGATAGGTATGGAGAAAAAGATATTTGCCAAATCAATAGCTGTGTAATAGATACAAGGGGGTGTGTTAATTTTCTCAAGCAATGAAATCACATCTGGCACAGTAGCTACAATTGATGTCACCACCTGGTAGAGTATATGATAATCCACTATCATTCTTCAAAATCCATCTGTCTTCTGTATAGGACAAACAGGAGATTTAAATGGGAATGTGGTGGGACTCACCACCCCTGCGTCCTTCACATCCTTGATAATGGCACTAATCTCGGCAGTCCCCTCCAGGAATGTAGTATGGCTTTTAACATAGTATTTTCCTGATAGATATAGTTCTAATGGATCCCAGTTAGCCTTTCCCACCATAATAGCCCTCATTCCAGAGGTCAGAGAACTAGTGTGGGGATTCTTCCAGAAGCTAAGTATGTCTATTGTAGTTATGCATTCTGGAACTGGAAAGACGCCACAGAACAGGGTTGGGGACCCACTAGACCTATTGTGAGAAGAACCTGAGCTAAAACTCTGTTCATCATCTGACCTCTATGTGCCTTTACACTGACTAGTGGGCCACAGTGATGTTTTGGGTCTCCTTGAATTATTGTCAGTTCAGAACCAGTATCCGGTAGTTCCCAAATGATCTAATTATTTCATTTACCCGAATGTACATTTACTCTAGTAACAGGCTGTAGATGCCTTTGGGGAAAGCTGGGAGAAAGACTGGTGATATCTTTGACAATGTTCTTCTCAAGGAATCCTGTCCTCACCTTCATTCAAGGGATTCTATGTCTGTAAACTGGTTTAAAATTTGGAATTGATTGAGGGGCCATGACCCTATTTTTTTAAAATTTACATTAGACTTCTACTTGGAAATGTTCTGCTCATACAGATCAAATAATTTAGTATATTTTCTATCTGTTTCACTTTTAGAAACATCATCATCAATTAACTAATGTCATAATTCTACATAGGTTAAACTAGTCTGACTGCTGCTTTGACTCTGCTGTTCGTCATTGGTAACCCTGCCCATTGTGACTTCGTGGTTGAGTTCTGCAACCTGGCCCCTGCCATCCCGGGATCCAGTTACTCTTTTAGGTTTCCCAATTCAGTTGAGAGTAGTTCATACTAGGAGGACTGGCATACAGAGAAGAGTACTCACAGAGCTCTTATTGTTGAAATATATGTCTTCTGGATCCTTCCAATATGGGCGAGTAGGGCTTAAGTGACAAATCCACATAAATACTTCGAATTTGCTCATGCTGGGTCATCTTTTGGTCCATGTTTCAGCCAACTAACCAACCAAACAGTTAGAGCCCTTTCTAATTCCCTGAGCTGCAACATTAAATGCAAAATCTCCACTTAGTTTGCCCATGTCAATGAATTTGGACTGATCCAACTTTATGTTCCATCCAGTAATATCCCACACCCTTAGCATCCATTCCCCCACACATTCCCTGGCTTTCTTTCTGTATAAATCAGGAAACTGAAGTAGTTCCTTTGAAGTATCATGTGTCACACATTGTACCTCACTTGGAGGGGCCTGCTGGGATTTGAATCTAGTTGTACATCTAGAAGCAAAGAGGCATGATGGGGGTGGGTCCTGAGGAGAATCAGCATTGCCTTGCATGGCAACTGCCTCAGGGAAGGTCATTACTGTTTCCTCAGACATTGTAGTGCTAATACCCTCAAACAGAGATGGAAAGGACAATGCCACTGCGAATGAAGAGGATGATACCACTGGGGGTGAGTATGTCACTTCCACTGAGGATGGGGATGCTGCTTTTGCTTGGGTTGAGGAGACCAGTTCCTCTGAGTGTGGGGAGACTTCTCTTCCGTTGGTTAAAAAAAGAAAAAACACTCATCAGATTTATGGGTTTACTGTTCCCAGCTTAATCATGATGATCCCACATATCCCCATCCCAATTGATAGGATTCTATTCCCAATTAGTGCCCTCACTTTAACAGTAGACACCCTGTGAGCTGTGGAATACAGCTTGTGTTTTAATTTAGCTAGTAATAAGATGAGGTTCTGCATTTGATCTTCAGCAACTTCAGCCCTGCAGCTACAGGAGATAAAGTTAATCATAAGTGGTTAGAGGTATTACCGGTAGGGTGGGTTTTCGTGAAGAGCTCTGTAAGACACAAGGTATGGGATAAGGATAGAATAACAACACATTAAGTCCTACGGCAAAAAAAAAAAAAAAAAAAAAAATGCCAGAAAAGAAATTGTCAGAGAAAAGAGATTCCCCACATTATGACTGCATACAGTACTGCCTTGGTATCCTAAGGATGCTAACCCTCTTTTATGGCCATAGTGGAAAGAAAGAGGATTGCACTAGTGTCATTTTGAACAAAGGACAATGACAAACGGAGCAGGAGAGAAAAAAAAGGAATCTATTTCTTACCTTATTGGTCAAAATTAGGAGTCCTTTATTCTAATGTGAACAAAATCATTGATACTCACCCAGAATTTAGTTTTAGGAACTTAGGCAAGATGGTTAGTTGGAAAAGTAAACATTCTCTTTGAAATCAAGCAGATCTAGGTTCATATCCCATCTCTTCCAGTTGCTGCTATGTAATCTGAGACAATCACACATCTTTTCTGAGTATTAGTTATTTCAAACACTTAATGCAGAACTTATTAAGATTATTATGAACATCACATTACAAAAGTGTAAAACTTATGTTTTATCCTATTTATGGGGTATCATATATACCCAACAATTGGCATTAGTAATAATTACAACAGCAATAACAGTGAGGTATTTCATTAATACCCAAACTTTAGGAAGAGAAAGGATACAAATTTTGACACCATTCATGAATCTACTTGAAGAAGATACTTAAAAGACAATAAATGTATTTGCATTATTATCTTTGTCAGTCAAACTTAAGATAGCAAGAAGGGAAAGGCAGCCAGAGAAACATGGAAATGATCTATATCATTGTCAGTGTACCTTGGTGGCTGATACACATATCTTAAGTCCAGTAGACTTTTGAGCAAGGTACATTTCATGGTCTGTCTAGAAATACACAAGCACTATTAATAGTCCTATTTGTATTATCTGTGAAGTTTACAGAGCACATAATTTATAGTTATGAGTCTCCAGTGTCAACCTATTTTTAATCCAAAGAAAAAAGATTGCATGTATATTTATTTTTCAATGAAGTAAAAGTTAATAGGAGAGAAGATTCAGGATGTCTTGTTTATACATAAATTTACATGTTGAATTATCTATTTGCAGAAGGTAGAGTTTACCTTTTGACAAAAAAAGTTCATTAGTTTTAATTTCTGCTGATGTTGAAAATAATCCAAAGTACAAAAGCAAAAAAAAAAAAAAATGTGTCAACTCTTGAACCGTCCCTGAGTTTTTTTATGTTTGCTGACATGTAGGCACAGTGATGGTGTCAGGTGTTCATGGATGTTGGAATTGGATGTACAGAACTAAAGACTTCAGGGGTCCTGCTGGCAGCCCATGATCTGGCAATTGGTGAACTTTAAAATGAGAAACTCTACCATCATATTTATGTTTAATAAATCAGGAAATTTCACTGGGGTTCTAGTCAATTTTTTTAGCAGTCTCTTTTGTAAATAATTTTGCACATGTATTAGTTCTAAGACATTAATTTAATACCATAAATGAGAATAATGATAATGCTGGTTAATGTTTATTAATTTTTAATATATGCCAGGTCTCTATGAAGTGCTTTACATGCATTACATTATTTAATCTTAAAGCTGACACTATTACTTAGGTACTATTATAATGCATACTATAAGGAATCTGAGAGTTACAGGTAACAAGTAAATTGATCAAGATGGAACACAGATTTGTGGCAATGTTGTTTGTGAGCATATTTTTTGGCATATTCACAAATGCCTAATTCTTGCCTTGAGAACAGTGTATTAATAGAATAATAGTTAAGAGCATAGTTAAGAACCTACTTACCTGGAATGAAATCTTTAATTTTCTATGTGACCTTGACGAAGATTTTTACTTCTTTAGGCTTTATTTTCCTTATTTTAAATGGTGAAAATTCTAATAGTTTCTATCATGTAGATTATTTGTAGTGTTTAGATAAATTAATTACATGTAAAAGATTTATGACAGTGGTTGACACATAGTAAATTCCTTAAAAAAGGCCCACTCTTATATCTAGGCATTTATCAGAAAATTAAAAAGAAACATTATAAGGAAGAACTTTAAGGAGCTAGCAACTGGGTAAATCAGACTAGATATTGAAAATGGAACCCACTTTACAAATTAAATCCATAGACAAAGTTCAGAATGAGCTTCGACTTAAGGGAACTTGCCTCAACCATCTGGTTCAAACTCAGATCCATCGCTTCCAGAAAGATACATGCTGGCCCATCTGAATTGACATCTGTGTGCATACTGAAGTCCTGGAGGATAATTAACAGAGAAAACTCCAACAGCATTACTGACATAAGCCTGGGGAACTAAGCCATAAAATTCTCTATATAAACAAGTGGCCTATATAACCACAGAACTATAAATTTTGGTCTTTCCCCAGGGGTACCTGAAATGGCCAGATGCTCAAACAAAAATAAACATTTCTGAAGTACACAGCAAACAAGATTTTAAAAATCACACCTCTCTGCTATAACCTTTACTCACTATTAGGCTGATGAATTCATGCTACCTTGTTTCATGACAGCTGTGGATGACATCTCATGACCAAAGCATAGAAAGCATTTCTCTGATTTACCACAGATTTTTTTAACATAAAGTTTTTATTGAAGTATAGCATATATAAAATGCATGAAGCCCCAGTGTATAGCTCAATTCATTTTCACAAGCAAGTGTATCTATGTAACTAGGATCCAGACGAGGAAACAGAATATTACTGGCATCAAGAAACTCTCTATAGCCTCTCTAGTCACTAATTTCTTTCAAAGATGACCACTATCTTGATTTGTAACACTGGATATTGATTTTTGTCTGTTTTTGAAAGGGAATCATACAATATGTATTCTTTTATGTCTGATTTCTTTCATTCAATGCTGTTTGTGAGACCCATCCACAATAGTTTATTTATTGTCATTGATGTCTAGGATACCATTGTGCGAATACACCATAGTCTATCCATTCTACTGATGGACGTAGGGATTACTTCTACCTTTGGTAGATTACTTCTACCTTATAAATCATGTTGAGAAAATTTTTGTATATGTACTTGGTGAACATTTTTACTCATTTTAATAGGTTATATATCTGGGATTGGAATTGCCAGATTTTAGTACAGGAGTAGAGGCAGATTCAGTAGAGACCAACAAATTATTTTTCAGAGTCCAAGTACCAGTTTTCAGTTCCTTGAGTAATGTATCAGAATCAGGTTAATATTTTTCTCATTAAATTAAAAATATTGAAGGAAAATGCAGATATTAGGCATACACTTCAAAGAGAATGACAAGTGTATTCATTTGCATATCACAACTTCAATTAAGATACACCAACTTTCCATCACCTCAGACTTGTTTGTGCCCGTTCCACTCATTCTGCACCCCAGATAACCACTGTTGATTTCTATCATTCTAGGTCATTTCTGAGTATTCTTGAATCTTTATAAGAAAGGAATGATATTCCTGTGTCTGGCTTCTTTTCTCAACCTAATGTTTTTGAGATTCATCTGTGTTGTTGCATGGGTCAGTAGACATTCTTTGCTTTTTCAGAGTAAAATTCTGTTGCATGAATTGTACTGAAATTTGTTTTTCCATTCTATGTTGATGAACATTTGGGTTGTTTCAATTTTGAGATTATTATATAATGAGTAAAGTTGCCATAAAAATTACAATGTAAGTCTTTTTGAAGACATGCATTTTGGTTTCTTGGTGTTAATATTGAGGGAAAAAATTGCTTGGTCATAAGGTAGGGATAGTTAACTTTATAAGAAACTACCAAACAATTCTGTATAGTTGACCAATTTTCCAACCTCATTAGCAATATTACAACGTTCTTGGCCAGGTGCAGTGGCTCACACCTGTAATCCTAGCACTTTGGGATTCCAAGGCGGGCAGATCACCTGAGGCCAGGAGTTCAAGACCAGCCTGGCCAACATAGTGAAACTCCATCTCTACTAAAAATACAAGTTAGTGGGGCATGGTGGTGGATGCCTGTAATACCAGCAAATTGGGAGGCTGAGGCATGAGAATTGCTTGAACCCAGGAGGCAGAGGTTGCAGTGAGCTGATATCATACCATTGCACACCAGCCTGAGTGACAGAATGAGACTCTGTCTCAAAAGAAAAAAAATGTTCTAGCTGCTACAAGTCTTTGTCAACATTTGGCTTTCTTTGTCTTTTTAATTTAATCATTCTTATGGGCATAAAATAATACCATTTCATGGTTTTGAGATTTATGGTAAAAATTACATTGAATGTCTTTTAATAAGCTTATTGCCCAAGCAAGTGTTTGCTAAAATGTCTGTTTAAACTTTAGTCCAAGTTTTTTTTTTTTTAATTGGATTGTGTGTTTTTACAATAGTTTTTGTGGAAAATTACATATTCTGGATTCAATTCTTTTCTTAGAAATATTTAAGTATTTCATTCTAATCTGTAGCTTGCCTTAATGGTGTATTTTGAAGACTAGAAATTTTCAATTTTGATGGAGTCCAGTTTAACCTTTTTCTTTTTCATGCTTATTGGCTTTTTTAGTATCCTCTCAAGAAATCTCTGTCTATCATACAGTACAAAATTCATCTCCTATATCTTAATTTAGAAGATTTATAATTTTACCTTTTTAATTTAGCACTACAATTGATCTTGAATTAATATTTATGTGTGGTCTGAGATAGGCATCAAGGTTCATTTTTCTTCTAGGTATTTATCAAGTTTTTCAAGAACCATGAAAAAGACTCTTTTTTCCTCTTTGTATAGCCTCAGTGCATTTGTTGAAAATTAGTTGAATATTCTTGCAAGTGTTTTTCTCTGGACTCTGCATTTTATTGATCCATGTGTCTATTTTTATGTCACTAACGTATTGTCTTGATTACTGTAACTTTATAGTGAGTAGTGCAATCAAGCTGTGAATTTTCCAACATTATTTCTTTTTGAGTAAATTTATTTGGGCAAATACAGATTCTTGCTACTCCATAAATAATTTAGAAGCAACTTGCCCATTTCTGAAAAAAGCCTATTGATTTTGATTTAGACTGTAACACGTTAATATGTTTTGGTTTTGTTTCCCTACCCATATCTCACCTTGAATTGTAATAACCACCACATGTCAAGGGCAAGGCCAGGTGGAGATAACTGAATCATAGAGGGTGGTTTCCCCCGTATTGTTCTTGTGATATTGAATAAGTCTCATGAGATTAGATGGTTTTATAAATAAGAGTTCTCCTGCACAAGCTCTCTTGCCTGCTGCCATGTAAGACATGCCTTTGCTACTTCTTCACCTTCCACCATGATTGTGAGGCTTCCCAAGGCTTGTGGAATTGTGCATCCATTAAACTTCTTTCCTTTATAAATTACCCAGTCTCGAATATGTCTTTATTAGCAGCATGAGAACATACTAATAGACACATCTATAGACACATTTGAGGAACATGAGCATATTTGTAATATGAAATCTTCTAATTCATAATCATGATATATCTCTTTATTTATGTTTTCTTGAATTTATTTTAGTAATGTGCAGATTTACCATTGAAGGCTTTCATCTGTGCTTTTAAACTTACTTTTAAATATTCTTAAAACTATTAAGAAGACTTAAACACTGTTATAAATGAAATGTTAAAAAGTCTTTGTTTCAATCGTTACTGCTATATTGAAATATAATTGCTTTTGGGATATATGCCTTGTATTCTATAGCCTTCGTTATCTTTTTAACTCTAGTAATTGCTTTGCATTTTATTTAGGAATTTCTATGTAAACTATTATAACTTTTACTTTAAAATAGTAGTTTTACATCTTCCTTTCCAACATTTATGCCTTTTTGTGTGTGTGTGTGAGATGGAGTCTCACTCTGTCACCAGGCTGGAATGCAGTGGTGCAATCTCAGCTCACTGTAACCTCCTCCTCCCAGGTTCAAGTAATTCTCCTGCCTCAGTCTCCTGAGTAGCTGGGACTACAGGCACACACCACCATGCCCAGCTAATTTTTTTTTTTTGTATTTTTAATAGAGACGGAGTTTCACCATGTTGGCCAGGATGGTCTCAATCTCTTGACCTCATGATCCACCCACCTTGGCCTCCCAAAGTGCTGGGATTACAGACATGAAACACTGTGCTCAGCCACTTTTTAAAAATTGTTTAATGCACTGAATAGGAATTGTAATATTGTATTGAACAAAAGTAGAGAGTGTATTTTTTGCCTTGTTCTGAATTGTAAGTGGAAAACATCCAATTTTTGCTATATTTTGTAGATATACTCTATCAGATTGTGGAAATATTCTTCTATTTTTGTTTTCTGAGTTTTTATTGTGTATATGAGTTAACTTTATCAAATGCTTTTATTCATTAAAGTGACTGCAAAGTTTTCTTTTACATTATTCTATTGTTAGAATAATGTAAATCATACGTATTTAGTTTCTTTTGGATATTAAGCCAACCTTGCATTTTAGGATAAAAATCTCTTGATTATGATGTACTATCCAATTTATACATTGCTGTATTCAATTTGCTATTTGTTAAGTATCATTGATACTATGTGCATGAAGAGTATTGGTCTATAATTTTATTTTTCCAATATACTTGTCAGGTTTTTGTGTCAGGGTCTCTATGGTTTTATACAATTAATTTGGAAGTACTTCCTTCTCTTTAATTTTCTGGATTTGTACAGAATTTATATTATTTCTTCCTTAGGTGTTTGTTTTCATCCTTGAAACTATGTGTGCTTGGTGTTTTCCTTATAGACAATTTCAATAACAAATGTAATTCCTTTAATAAATATAGGGCTAAACAATTTTTAAATTTATTTTATTAATTTTGAAATGTGATTTTTATGGCATTAGTCCATTTTGTGTATTTTTTTGATTTTTTGCATAAATTTGTTTATAATATTGCCATATTATCCTTTTAAGTATCTGTAGGTTTTGTAATGGTATGTTCTATAACATTACAAATTTGTTAAATTTTGTTTCTTCTTTTCTTGACCTGCCCTTCTATGGGTTATTAAATCTTTTTAATCTTTTCAGGAACCAATGTTTGGCTGTGTTAATTTTTTCTGCTTGCTTGCCAGTTTTATGCTGTTTATTTTTTTCTAGTTACTTTGGATTTATCTATTTTATATTGCATAATTTCCATGTGCACCTAGGATTTTTACTTCCCCAATTTAAGGGATGTAGAAGAGGATACAATAGAGAAAGGGAGAGGTCTTTCTGCCCATTTTACCATCTGATAGCCTCTTTTGAAAAGGCCATTGCAGCATATATGCTAAGTTAATTTAGTCATTCCTCTCAACACAATGTTTGACGTAAAGCTATCGATTATCAACACAGCAGCAGCCCTATTTGTAGTTAAGTATAGTGTCCCAATAGGATAATATTATATGTTTCTAAGTAAAGGAAGGGATTGTCTGTGAGCACCAAGGGATAAAATAATAACAACGTTACAAGTATTACTAAAAAAACCAAACTAACATGCATTAAATGCTTACAATTATCCTGGAGTTTTACATTTTATTAGGTATTATTTTCCCAGTTTACAGATGAGGAAGACTTTAAAGGGTTAAATAACTTGGTGAAGGTCAGAATTCATAAGTGGAGGAATTAAGATTGAAGTCCAGCTCTTCTGGACATCAAAGCCTCTTTATTTAAATATTTCCATTACATCAACTCAATTATATTTCAATGTCGTTAAATTTTTATTGACATACCAACAACATAAAACTCTTAAATATACAGCTTGATGAATTTTCATAAAACAAGCACATCTAGATTAAGAAACAAACCTTTTCAGCACCCAGAAGCCTCCTTTTTATGTTCTTCTAGGCATTACGCTCTTGTTACTGCCCTGACTTTGAAAACGTTGATTAGTTTACTTGTTTTTGTACTTTGGGCATAACGTAGTATATATTCTTCCATGTCTGGCTTCATTGTTTCAATATCTATGAGAATCATCCATGTTTTGTATAGTCATTTGCAGTGCTTTATTATATTTTATTGTACGTATATACCAGGATTTATTTATCCATTCTACTGTTGATTACCATTTGGTTAGTTTTCAGGTTCAGTCTATTAAAAATAATGCTGCAGTGAATATATTCTTATGTCTATCTTTTGGTATACATGTGCATACATTTATGGAATAGAACTGCTAGGTCATAAAATGTTCATGCATATGTTCAGGTTTAGTGACCCTGTTAAATGGTATTCCAAGGTGGTTAATCAAAAAGAACTTTCTTTAGAAAGGAAACTTAAATACTTTCATGAAGGAAAACTAGTATCCAGACCATAATGAGAAAATTTACCATGAAATAAAAACATAATTTAAACAAAAACTTTGTTAATATTGTGCCACCTAGAGTAATTTTTTGCTGCCATAAAATGTACATCTTCCATATTTTGGGAAATTCAGATCTATACCAGTTATTAATAATTAATCATGTATTGTCTAGTCTTGTTATATTGCTTTGGCTGCTATTTACAATTTTGAAGTTAGATGCAATTATCTCTCATTTCTTTTCTTTGAAATGGCAGAGATATTACATTATAGTTCTTTGTATTTCATTTGTATCACTGAAAATTTTACTCAGTAAAAAGTCTTAACTATTATATTTTTGTTATTGTTGGCAAGTTTAAAGCTACCTGTTTGCTACATTTTTTTAATCTTTGAGCTGATGAAGAGTACTTTGCACATAATATGCTTGTGTATGTTTCATTTGGTGCTTATTGAGTGTTGTCACAAAAAATGCTTAGGCACTGGAGTCAACAGAGACGGATTTCAGTACCATTACCCCACCGCTTTGCCGTGTGTTGTTTATTCAATTTAATAATTCTGAGTCTCATTTTTGTCTTTTATTAAATAAGAATTATAATGCATTCTATCATAAATTTATATGAGGATTATATATGAGAATGGACTTTAAGCTTTTGACACAAAGTGCGTCTTCAATAAATGATAATTTACATCCATAGACTTTCTCTCCTTTATTGAAAATTAAATAATTAATATATCTTTATCAAACATGAAATTTGTTTCTAGAAATTACTTTGTTTAATATCTATAACTTTATATTTTAATATACATCAATCTATATTCAAAATATATCTTAATTCTCAAAGTTTATGCATGCCACTTCTAAGAGTGTGTATATTCCTTCTTTGGGGTAATTTAAATAGAGAGAATCTGACTTATTAATGAACTGTGCAACAGGTTCATAATGGCTAACCTTGTGTGATGGTCAGTATAACCCGGGCTTTGAAATCAAAGGATGTAGAAGCAACTGTGGCTCTACCACTTCCTTGCTAGATTGACAGGTTATGTGACCTCTTTGGATTTTGATGTCCTAATCTACAAAATAAGGATAATAATACCTATCTCAGTGCCCAATACACAATACAAACATGCATTAAATAATAAATTTTTATTGAAACTCTCTACGTTTTCTTTTCAAATAATGACCCAAAGTACTTTACATAATGGAAGGAAGTCTCTTCTAAGCTAGAGAGAAAATACTTTACTAGAGTTTCAGCTAGGAGGCACATTGAAAGGAGTGTAGTTTTTTAGAAAATAACAAGCTCATCATTTTTAGAGTGTTTTTTTTCTTCATTGTGCTAAGAAATGTACAAATGAGATTCAGGATCATGAAGCATTTCTCAATGATTTAGAGTCTGGAAAACTTGAAAAAATTAGACACAAAGTTTTTTTCTTAGACTATTGAGAGAGAATTAAGTCTGTTTTGTATCTTTCTGCTTTACTAACAAGTTCATGTTTGTGGGTCATATATTTGTCTGTAAATGAAACAATAAAAGACATTGTTCAAGGACCTGATTGCAACATCGTTGTCACATCTGGGATGTGATGAGTCCTCTGCCAAGTGAACATGTCCTTGACCTGAAGATTTCATTTCAGGAATAGATACCACATTGATCCAATATTTTTAATTGCTGGCAATAGCACAAGTGACTAATCTTTCTTTGATCTTTTAAAATGTCAATTTTAATTTACAAATTTAATACATGCAAAAGTATGGAAATAATCAAAATACTTATTTTGAATGCAAGTTAAAAATGTGCTTATTTCATTTGTTTCAGAGATCTGTGGCTCAGAAAATTAGAAACACCAATTTTAGTAAGCTCATTAGTTAAGTTCAAGTTAAGAAAGCATTTTAGGTGGACATGGAATGAAATTTGTTAATAAATAGAAGTTACTTATAAAGTTTGATTTAATTGATTACACAGCATGAGTATATGAATTCAGAAGCAGTGGGAAAGAGTATATAAAAGGAAAGGACACAGACAAAAGCAATCATATTTGGATCTGGAAGCTGTCTGATTGTTGATGTACATTTAGCTGCCCTTCTCTGGTGATTCAGTGAACACTAGTTTCAATAGTGTTTTAAGTCAGGTCGGGGCTGTCAAATTTCAGCTTCGATCTTGAAAAATTTTATTTGATTTAATTTGTGTGGCAAACACCCAAGCTGACTTCCTCATGTGCAAAGAGTAGAAAACTACCCAGTTACTTATGAACTGTGTGTAATACTTGCTAACTACCACTTGAATATCTGCCATTATTTAATGCTTATCTCTGGGAATTCCTGATTTTGGAAGCCAATGGATAAAACAGCAGTTGTGCATGCTGCCAGCAGAAATAATCACCATTGAATGAACTGGCTAGGAACCAGCTTTACTATTTTCTCTAGTGCTTATAAGCTATTATATTTATCATTTAATAAATACATAATTCCAAATATAAATGTCTTAAAAGTGTCTAATAAGACCAAATATACAGGTTTGATTTCAGTATTTGACAGAATACTGTTCTATGAGAAATTTTCCATTATTAGGAAAGGCAGCACTTAAGAAATATTTCCATTACTCTTTCCACTCTTACTCGCAAAAATTGTTTTATCTGATTGGCAAAGTGAGGGTCTGGCACCTGTTGTTCCACTTTTTGTTTTTGAGCATGAGGCAGCTAGCTGGGTAAGTGTGTTACAGACCAAATCTTATCATCAGATGAGTCTGAAGGACTAGAGAAGGGGCAGGGAGCCTACCTGAAATTACGGGTTTAGGGAACTCACAATAAAGCTGCTACTTTGATCGCCTTGGTCTCGACTCCTGTATCTTCCCCTGAATTGGGTCTGAACTAGAAGAAAGAAAGGTAAGTGATTTATTGGTTCCCTTATCCCTCAGCCTAAGTCATAAAGATATGATTCCAATGGACATAATAAGAGATTATCAGGAAACTCTATACTAGCTATGAAAGCTGAGCTGCTACCGTGAATAGAGTCAGTCATTTGCACACTGCAGGAATTTGGGGCCACAGCGATCAGCATTGCTGGCTGTACTTGACGCAGGATCAGTGGGGAGAGCTCAAAAAGTCTCTCGCTCTCACTGGAGAGTGGGAGCTATTGATCGCCAGTGGCTCCATTAGCTCTGTATGACTTCACTGGAATTAAAATCTTTAGGGCTTGATCCTCCCCTTAGATAGCTATATGTACACAGAGCCTAATCTAACCTTGTACAAAGTGGTGAGATTTTTTTTTTTCTTCTTTCCCCTCCCTTACCCAGCATCTAGGTATTTGAGATGAGCAAGCGCTATCCTGCAGAATTTTAATAGGCCCATGTTTAAAGTAGTGTCTCTGACCTTTATGAAATTAAGGAGCGGGGAGAGCATTGCCAGCAAGACTTAACAGATCATTTCTGTCTGCTGGCCAATGTCCATTTGCGTATGTCTATTTTTTTCTAAAGGAAAAACAGCCTTTCACAAAACCAGCTCCAAAGCTCATCAAGATGCAATTGAAATGTTTAAATCAGGTAAATCAGCTCTTATTAAATATGAGGGACTGAGGCAAGAAGATGCAAGTTTTTTGTTTGTTTTTCTCACAGTAGAGGTTTTTATCACCCAGATGCACAAAATGCGGCCTTGTTATAATAATAAGAAGTCCTAAAGTATTTATTTTGCTTTTCTCTTAATTTTTGAATCCACCAGTAATTACAAACTAAAACTTTTTCTTTGATGTTATCAGAGGTATAGTACTGTGTATGGCTACTGAAAATTCAAGAGCCTTTCACTTGATGAAAAAACAAAGAGCAACGTATCTTTTTCCAAAGTAGCATTATCTTCCTGTTACCTGAAATTCAGAGACAGATATTGACAGGGCCATTTCTCATGGGGATTAATACTTATCCATCTAATGGGTCCATTTAAAAGCATATATATGTAATCTGAGATTTGGAATAAGGCTTTTTGTCAAAAGGACACCTTTATCATTGGGATTGTTTGACGGAAAATCACAAAGCCATATATTTGTGGGAAACCACTTAGAAAGATAATGTAAAATATCATGGCAACTGTTGGTAGAATTTTAAAAATACAAACCACAAACACATATTGTAAAATATATTGACCTATATATTGTCTAGACATACTCAAGGAACTATTTCCTTTTAGATAGATTATTTGGGAGACTGGAGACTATCTGTTTCCAGATTAAAATTTATGCTAGCTTACAGATAAACTAAAGGTAGTCTAATTCAAACTTTAGTATTACCTTAATCCTGTTAGATAGCCTAGATGACCCTGAATTTCCTTTTAACCTTATGATTCCAGAAAATCACTTTTCTAAACAAAATAGACTGCTAAATATTAGAGCTTATCAAAATATATTTGTATACCTAATGCTAAATGACGAGTTAATGGGTGCAGCACACCAACATGGCACATGGATACATATGTAACAAACCTGCACGTTGTGCACATGTACCCTAAAACTTAAAGTATAATAATAATTATAATAAAAGAAAAATATATATATATTTGATCAATTCAAAACCATCATATGTGGTGGCCTTAATTGTAGAATTCAAATATATCTCTTAGTCAATGACACCATTAATGATTATTTAATGGGAAGCCTAAACTAAGCTCTAAAATATCTTGAATAGAAATAGAAAAAGTTCATTCATTTACATATTCATAGTCTGCCTTTAAAAATCACAAGGGTTTTAAACATGAATTAGAAAGAAAATTCCTATGTTGTTATTCTATAGTCTTATGGGAAAGGTAAGTAAGAGCAAAAGGACTCCTTATCCTCTATCCCCAAGGAACAGATAACACACACACACGTACACACACACAAATGGAAGTATATTCATGGGAACCTGAAAGAAGCAATTTGAGATGACTGATATTTACAACTTAGTGGAGCAAGGACTGAAAGAAGAATGTGCCTGGCAAGGGGCACATGAGTGATGGGTTTTGCAGGGGATGTGCAAACACTCTGCTTTTAGAAATGGTCTGATCTTAACTGGCAGGCGATCGTGTGGCAGATTTGAAAGCATTCTACTCCACTTCTCCTCAGGATACAAAGAGGTATCTTGAAAAAGAGGAAAGGATAAGTCAAGGTTTAATGATTTAAATCCTTGAGACAAAGCATTTTAAAAAGTGAACTTGAGTTCGTCTTCACGTGTTTAAGAAGTGAGCCTTATGTTTACAATTTAGTAGATGGAGTGCCTGTTGTTTTACAGTACAGTCCTAAGCTCCGTTTCTTGCTTAGCACTGAATGGTTGCCTCATGATGGGTAAGTCACTTAACCTTTCTGTGGTGTGTTCTTCTCATCTGCAAGTAGAGATGAAAATGCTCACTGGGGATGTGTTGCTAAGATTAGGCAATATGTAATTGTGATGAGCATTATACATGCTAACTAATGATGATAATGCTGTCTATTAGAGTGAATATTTGGATAAGAGGGCCTAAGCAGTTTTGTGATTGCATTTCCTGCAGAGAGAGATCTTAGCAAACGATCACCTGATCCATATGACTCACGTTTCATAACAGAGTAACATGATGTCGTCTCAAATCCTTCCCCTTTCCCCCAACAGATCACCTATTAAATTTTTTTTTTGGAATTAAATACAAAATCATTCTTTCTAGGAGGAGGAAATGAACAGCATGTCCTGGGAAAGTCGTTTCTGCCATGTCCTCTAATTCTTTAAGTTACAATTTTCTTTCAAGAATTCCAAATTTAGGCATTGAGACTTATCGCAATTTTCAGCGGAGACACGCAAGCTTATACAGCCAGATCATGTCTGAAGGTTATCAATTTATTAAACCTGTAATGTCAAGATCTCCTTTCTTTCCAATTTCTAGAGAATGTTACTTCCTTAGTAACCTTATTTTTTTCTATCTTTCTGTCTTTGAAACCCACCTCACTTGCTCAGATTCTTAACAGGGTTAAAAATGGTACAGCCAGAAGGAAATATCTCTAATCGCCACCTCTGTAATACAGACACAAGCATTTTCTTAAGGGCCAAGAGACTGTTACCACCTCTTGGTTTCTTGAGATGTTCCTAATGGCATGTTGCTCTGTTCTGATATGAGTATAATGGCATAAGGTCACAGCAAGAAAAATGCACCTTCCCCCCCAAAAGCATAGATCTCACTAGAAAATAAGAGAAAAAAATCTCTTTACTTTGGTTTTTAATAAAATCATACTTTCCAGAAAGATGGAGGTGAGAGCAGAGGCATGATCACTTAATTTCAAATGTGAATTTTCTTCTTACTTAAAGGAGACACTATGGTAATTACATCTCGTGCACACTTAGAAATTTATTCATTTAAAAATCTACTCCTGTGGATTATGTGTGTTTGAGGACTACTACACAACCCAGTGAAGTAATTAAATGGGTACTTTTCTTCCCATTTTACAGATGAGTAAAATAGGACCCCAGAAAGAAACAATTGAATGTTCAAAGCTTTCAGGGTTTTTTTGGTAACCAAAATAAATAAGCCTTCTAAAATAAACACATTTTTATTATATATACAAGTTTTGAATAGATTTATTTCTGAATCTAATTCTAAAGAAAAATGGAGTTTCTGAGGGTTTTTAAACTTTAATTTTAAATATAATAAATTTCAGAATAATTGTTACGATTTATTCTGAACAGTTTAGGTAGAATGATATAATTTCAGGGGCATGAGAAAAAATGTCTTCTACTCCTCCTTAATTATCATGCCATATGTTCATGAAGGGATTTTCTCTTCTTTCATTCCAAATTAGAGAAAAGGCTTTAAAACAAAGTCCTCTGATGGAGATGACACAATGCCTGAGATTTCTGGGAAGCCCTGACTCAGATCTTTTCCTGTAAACATGTTAATTGAAGAGGGAGACAGGATGTGTGCAAAGCAGTAGTTCTGCCCTTTAAAGGGGGGCTAAGAGTGAAGAATAGTGACTCAGGTGATGTACAAAATGGACTTTACTTAGATTACAGTTTAGCTCAGGGGTATCCTATGGAGAACTTGTCTGTATTGATTGGAGTCCATGCTGTGTCAATGGAATGCCCTTCCTTGGATATACCAATTGCTGCATATGCTGGAACATTTGGCAACCCTTGGGGGCCCCCACACTGTTGTACAGCCAGTGACAACACAGGCAGCACAGACAGGCAAAACATGAAATCAGAGAGAGCAAACCTTTCCCCCTTATCTGGAATCTACACATTGATTTACTTATACAAGATTTTCAGGTGACCATCGAAATGGCTTATCTATTATTTCTCTAACTGGCCTAGTGTATTCTCTAAGGCTAAGCTTAGGTGGCATTGGTATTCACAAACTGTTTACAGTGTATCTGAATGCTTCCGCTTGTATACTAATTCTTAACTGTGGTATGCAGTCTGTGACAACCATCTGCTAAGACAGTCACATTTCTCTCGCATTCAGACACAGTGAAATTAAAATATTGATAAGAATAATTTCAGAAGGTGGTAAAGTTAATAGAGGAATTGGAGTTGGTATGCTTTTTGAATTTAAGTTGAAAATTTAGAGGTTTCTGTAAGCACTGGCATGAGGTTTTATGCTACTGAGCATGAGTCATTTGTAAATTAATGCTTCTATCTATAATGAAGAATAATCTCTTATCATGGCCATAGAATATGCAGTACATAGCTCTGCAAGTTTAGCAGATTTTTCTCATTTTTTTGTATGTGTTTCCTAGGATTTTTTTAAGAGAGAACATGTGTACATTCAGAATAGTTGTATTTATGAGAAGGATGTTACTAATTTTTTCAACAAATATTTATTGAGATCCTACCAAGAATTTCTGCTGAGAAATTCTTCAGCACATTTAGTTAAGATATGTTAAAATCACATCATTGCAATTTTACTGTAATGGTAAAGGCCCCTAATGGGCCAATTCAAAGACGCATTCTAGGTAGGGACATTTTCAAAGAAAGTGGAATGACTACACAGTAATATTTACACTAAATATGAAAACCAGCGTACGTTTGATCAAAGATTAGGGTTTTGTCTGAGAGCTGATTGGCTGGGTTGTGTAATTAGTCTCCCAGAAAGCTAATTCTGTTAAATAATTTATAATTCTATTGAAGTTTATTATAAAATTGCTTAAGCATGTTATCAGGAATGCCTATTTCTTCCTTGAGAGAGGTTTGAGACCATTTTCCTTTTGTTCGTGTGACAGACACTATGCCAAGTGCTAGTGCTGCATAGATGAGTGGATCAGGATCTGAGCCCCTGGAAGAATTTAGAAAATAGTCTGAATTAACAGAAAAGCAACTATGTCAGAGCAGTAAAAGACAGCCTGTGTTGGCATCAGGAGTGATTCCAAAGGAGAGAGTAAGAAATGGAATAGAGGGTTCTGGGTAGTAGGTCAGCTACCTGAAAGAACTCTTCTTGGAGTTAAATTCTGACAGATAAGTACGTTTTTTTCAGGGGGATAGAAGGAAAGTTTGTAGGGAAGTAGAACGTGGAACCAAGACCTTATCTTTTAGAGGGGCTAAAAAAGCATAAATTAAGTGTTCTGCATTGCAAAATGTTTGGAGATCTGGATCTTGTAAGCAGTTTTCATGGAGCTTATAGTCTAGTAGGGGAAAAGATTAGACGACTAAAAACTCATGCATATGTGTTTTAAAGAATGAGAGGATACTATGAAGCCATCGTTGGTAATATTCAAACCAAAAGCTTAATAATGAGTATCCAGATTTAAGAAAGTAATTAGGAAAGAACATTTCGTTAGAAAGAACACTTAGTGTCATGAGTGACAGCCAGGAAGTAGGAAAGAACTAGCTGTGTCAGAGGAATTAAAAGATTTCATCATTTTTGGAATAGGGTGAGTGAAAGGCTCAATTAACCCAAGAGTCTTTAGTTGAAATTATTTAGCAGCCAATCAGTGCATAATTCACACATAATCCATTTACATTTTTAGCAAAGTGATAAATTTAGATAATTATCTAGATTAGGGTAATAGGTTACATTCTAGCCCATCGTCTAGTTTTGTAAATAAAGTTTTATTAGAATACAGCCATACTTATTCATTTATGGATTATTGATAGTTGCTTTTGTTTTAGAACAGCGGAGTTGAGTAGTAATGAAGCAGACTCCATGGATCCAAAGCCTACAATATTTACCAGCTGCCTTTTCACAGTAAAAGTCAAGTCCTGATCAACGTCCTTGCGGTTTAATATAAAGAAGTATACTCATACACATAGTCACATGCACACACACGGAATGTTGCTTCAATAATAATTTTCATGAATTGAGACATGAATATGTAAATCCTGATTGGTGGTGAGTGGATCCTCTATTATTACTAAAATTCTCTTTTTGGAAACAGTTCTTTGGGCTACAACCGGCCAGTGAAGTCAGGGTTGTCAATTTTTCAGAGGTAACGGGTAAGAAAAACAGAAAAGTCTGGACTATGAGGGAAGAGTTTAGAATTGCTAGTTTTGTTAGATTGCCTTAGGGGGTATTAATTCTGTAATCATTTTTACAAATAAATCCTCCTCATCTTTAATTTCAGGAACAAAAATATATTGTAATGTGTAGAGCTTTTGTCTTAGCAAGCTACATGGTACATTACTATATGTAATTGACAAAGTTTCAGAATTAGAAATATAGAATTACAGGTATCTGCATATTTCATCATTAATGATGCAATGCAGCTCAACGGTCAGTAAAATTTTAAGAAGTTTGTATTTTAAATGCCTTCTAAATATTGAATCTTGATTTTAAGTGGAAATGTGTAACACTCATATATTTGAGAAGTAATACACTATTAATCTATTTTTATATGCTTGTCATGATTTGCAATTTCAAAGTACAGAAGAAATAGAAAATACATGGGCAACTCAAACCAAATAGTAAACTCTTCAAAAATTCTTTTAAAATAATAACATATAAATTCTAAATACTACACATACAATGTAATGGGTAACAATAAACTAAACCTCTGTGTATCTCCTACGTCGCTTAAGACACAAAACAATATGAGAAAATTTGATATCCCTTGTGAACTTCCTAATCATATTCCCCATTTTCCCAGCAGAAACAATAACTTCCTTAATTTTATGATAATGATTTGTTTTCCTTTGTAATTAAGCATATATGCGTGTATTCTTAAGCAACATGTTATTTAATTTTCTCTGTTTTAAAAATTTTACTTAATCTCATAATGCTTGTATTTTTCTGTAATTTGCTTTTTTCATTCAATATTTAAGATTTTTCTGCATTGATGCTTATAGCTATAGTGCATTCATTTTCACTCCCTGGATGGATAATATTTTATTTATGAATATCCTGTGCTGTATGTGACAGGATATTTAGGTTCTTTCGAGGTGTTACTATCATGACCAATGCATCTTTGAATGCTTTTTGCACATATCTGACTGAATGTGTACACAAATTTCTCTAAGAGTATATCTAGGAGTAGAATTGCTTGGTCTTGATTATATGCAACTTCACTAAATGATTCCCACTGCAACTGAACCAATTGGGTTCTTCACTAGCAGTGTATAGGGATTCCTCTTGCTTCAAAACCTCTTCAAAAGAGAGTATCATGATACTCTTCACTTTTTCCCAAAGTAGTGGTGAATTACATTCTTAAAAATGGAATATCCTTGTTTCATAAATGGGTTTTATTGTGTCAGCTTTGTTCTATTTGCGTGCTTAACCCTGTGCTATTATTATGCTCCAAATTATGTAGTGTATTGATAAGTTTTGATATCAGGTAGGGCAAGTTGCTTTACATTTGTCTTTTATTTATGAAATTATTAATTATAAAATTTTTAAAAAACAATTATAAAATTATTTAGTTTTGGCTTGTTTTTAGAATTTGGCTTGTTTCTTGAAACAAGTTTTGGCTTGTTTTTAGAAATTTAGAAATTGTTAATTAGACCTTTGTATTGGAAAACATCAACACTAAGTACAGAAATTTTCTCCAGTATTTTGAAGATATTTTATTCTCACCTGTATTCCATTTCTGATACTAAGCAGCCAGCAAAAGTCAAATTATCATTCCCTTGTAATAGGCAGTTTCCCCCCAATCCTGGCTGCTCTTATGAATTTTATTTTTATATTTGCTTTCTAGTAGTTTAACTGTAATATGTCTAAGTTTGTTTAAAAATTATCTCCTGATTAAAATTCGTTGGTTGTCCTGAATCAGAGGATTGGGATCTTTCAACAATTCTGCCAATTTCTTAGATATAAAATATTCATTGTTTTAAAACTCTGGGTAAATGTATGTGGGATCCCCTCACACTGTTCCAGGTGCCCTAACCCGTTTTCCATATTTTTCATTGCTTTCCCCCTGTGGATTCATTCTCCATTTTGGATAACTTTTTCAGACCTATCTTTCTAGTCACTGCTTCTCTTTTCAATTGTTTCTAATTTCGATTTTAACTCACAGATTAAGATTTTATTTTCAGTTATTATATTTTCACTGCTATTTATTTCTTCTCAATATTCCTGGTCAATTTCTTAAATCATTTATCATTCTACAATAATTTGAATAACTTTCTTTATTTTTTAAATTAATTATTTTATATTTTTTATCTGGCATTTTTATTATTTATTATTTTTCCTGGGTCTGATTTTGTAATATGTTGCTTCTATTAATTGATGATTGTAGAGGACTAGTTTTGTGAGTTTTAAAAACTTGAAGTCCCATCGTTTGGAACCATTTCTGGAGGGATTCTAGAGGTCTGTGTAGAGGTATGTGTTTAAAAGTGTCATATTTGAGCAAGGAAATGTGTTTACTTTTGACAGGCAAATGGGTGCAGTAAAACCCTAGGAATAACTTAACACCTCGGCTGAGAGTTTTTCAATCAAAATGGATCAGAAGTATAAGTTCTAATCCAAAAACTCTTATTAGTATGTTCCTTGTGGTTTTAAAAAAATCTTATGGAAGACTGTGTTCGTTTTTGCTATTCTAGGCAGAGCCAAAGCTAAAAGAGGATTTCTTTCCCCTCTAGTTCACTTAATTTGTATGTGTGCATGTGTGTATCGGGGGTGGGGGGAGTTGTGTGTGTGTATGTATGTGTCCCATCTTACAGACTAACAGTAACCTTAGGCTTGTTTCCTAACCCTTTATGCCTGTGGCTAGTTAAAAATCATGTCCCAGCCACAAGAAATTGACCAATGTCTGTAGGGCAAATACTATCTTCAGTGAATGCTTATTTATATAGAATCAAACTTCTATGTACTTTCTGGCATTAAATTTTTCCTTTCTTTATTCACATTAGGCCCATACTTTAGAAAAATGTTTTCCATATTTTATCCAGAATCATTTGTTAGATACTAGGAGAGGTGGTTTCTTTGTGTATAGTCTACTACATTGCCTGAAAAGTTACTAGATTTTGTTTTTCACCACACTTTAAAATTGTGCTGAAAGGGAAAGTTTACCTGCAACCATAGCTATGTGGACATCTTCGCGTATGCATTTCTGAAATATCTCTGTCAATTAGAACGTCAAAAGTTAAGTTTCTTATTACCTGTTACATATAAATGCTCTAAGAATTGACAAATTATTCAGCTCTGTCTTAATTTTAATAATGTAAACTAATATAGGATTTTGGTTATAGACTAAAACTGAAGCTAGAATTATTTGTAAGTCTTCTCAGATGATGGAAATTAGATATTTTGACCCTATATAAATATGCTGTTAAACATGGAAAGATGGATTAACATGCACCTGAAGCAAGTCTTTTATTTATAACCTTTTTTGATACCAGTGATATTTAATTGGGAATACTAGCAAATTGAGGTTTTGCGATATATATAAAAAACTGTCTTGCAAGATATGTTCATAAAGAATTAGAATTCTTTATCACAGCTTGTAAAATGTTAAGTAACCTAGATAATAGAGTAATATAATTTTTACAATATAATATTGATTTAGTTAATATCTTCCTTAAATATTGGAATAGTTGTCCTTATATTGAACATGATAAAATTGTGTGCTTTATATGAAAAAAATCAATTGACAATGTGAAAATGGAGTTGAGTTTTTCATAAATATGCAGATATAATATTCTGAGCCTTGCCAAATGAATTACGATGATTTTCATCTGTAATTTTGAAATATTTTTGGATAAATATTGAAATAAAATTGCTAATATATAAAGTTTCATGTCTTTTCCTGTTTTTTCATCTTACTGGAGACATATGAAAATGACTCTTATTAGTTAAAGCTTTCTATTTCGATGGTTGCTTATTTGTACTATCTATCTGTTGGAATTCTATTTGGTTTAGTTGTTATGAGAAATAATCTGAGTAATAAACCGACAGTTTCTACGGTTCCAGTCACCATTAGTGGAGAGGAAGTGGCACAAATAAGATATGCCTCGGCCAGGCGCGGCGGCTCATGCCCGTAATCCCAGCACTTTTGGAGGCCAAGGCGGGCGGATCAGAAGGTCAGGAGATCGAGACCATCCTGGCTAACACGGTGAAGCCCCATCTCCACTAAAAATACAAAATAAATAAATAAATAAATAAATTAGCCGGACATGGTGGCACCTGCCTCTAGTCCCAGCTACTCAGGAGGCTGAGGCAGGACAATGGCATGAACCCGGGAGGCAGAGCTTGCAGTGAGCCGAGATCGTCCCACTGCACTCCAGCCTGGGCAACAGAGCGATATGCCTCTAAGTACCCCTGCCAAGACCCACTTCTGTGACCATTAAATAGTACATGAGCAATGCTTTATGAAGAAGAACACACACACACACAAAACCACCACCACCACCACCAGGTATCCTCTTTTTCCTAACATATCAAGTGGGTAAAAGAAATGAAGAGTTATCGAAGAAAAAGCAGGAAGTACTAGCCAGCACCCACAGTAATTATCACCCCATCTTAAAACTAACCCTTCTAAATTGTGTAGAACTTAGCTAATTATTTTTCCTTTTTGGTATAGTTGTGGCAAAGTATGGATGCGGTTTTGCTCAGCCTCCTTAATAATGAAAGTATGGATGAAAATCTTGTGGGGAAAACTCAAATGCACCCTCAAATGCTCCAGCTGTTGGAGAGTGAAAATATCTGGCCCTGGTGCCTCTACTGTATCATTGGTTTCTGGATCTAAGAACCCAAACTATTGATGTTAAATGTACTTTAATACACTTTCAGTTTTTATACTTATTATGTTATTGGATTATTTTATAGAAGTAGCACAGGATAAAGTAAATGTGGCAAAATTTTTAGTCACAAAGCATAGTAAGGGCAGAATTGTCATATACTCTTTGTTTTGAGTCCTGAGTGAGTGGCATGTGTATTCCAGGCTGTTTGAGAATCTGAGTATAACATAAACAGCAAGGTTTAAAAAGTGATCCTGGTTTAGCCAAATCCCTCTAAAGGTTGCCGTTCACCTAGCCAGACAGATTTAGGCACCAGATCTTGACTACAAATATAATTTTGCATTTTATACACTTATAAGCTTTCTACGACTCCAAATATTCTTGACATTTTTGAACAATATGTCCTTTAAACATTTGTAAATACACAAATCTGTAAATATCACCATGGAATATGACTCCTACAACATTACAATAAAATATAACTAAATTTTTGACGTTGTCTCTATGCCTGCTACCGTGTCCAGTGACGATAAATCAACAGCAACAAAGCGACACTGCAATATAGATAGCGATTACTTGCCTAGACACTGTCTTTAGTTAATTAACTCATCTTTGCATAGATGAGAGTAGTGTGTTTGATTTGTAATTGTGCCTGGATAAAGGAAAAATTTTTAGGAATTGTGGATCTTTCAGTTGACTTGTTCATACACAGTAATATTTACTTTAGTGATCGCAAAATACAGATTTAATATTTTAACATTAACGAAATGCGATGTCGAAGTGGAAAAGATATTTGCATATATAGGAGGAAAACCCTTTAGTTTTCCTCAAGATTTTTTTGCACGTAAACCTTGCACCCACGGATTGCATTTTCCTCCCGACAGATCTGCAGCAACATAGCGTTTGAGAGCATTGTCAATGGACAAAAAATATTACCTTTCTAAATCATTGTCTCTCAGATGTATCTTTATATTTGTAGGTGCATACTAAATAAACTATAATTCATATATAAATATTGTAATAGTGTGATACTGACATTATTTCACTGGTATGTCCTAGAAATTGGTAAACTCTTATCGAGAAGTAACAAACAGTAATGTGTCTGTCAGAGCAGGTTCAATATTCTTATCTTAATTTTCTGCTTTTAGCATCATCATTTAGAGTTTGTTTGTCGACTTCTGTGTTTCAAATTTATCCATGTTTTCTGGTAATCCATGTTGGAACAGACTTTCTTGAGTCAAGACCAGGAGGACTCCTAGGTGCTCTCTTTGTAGTCTCAAATTTCAAAGACTTTTTCTACCCTGTCTTTGGAGCTTTAGTTATTTTTGCTCAGATTTCTTAGAGCCCATTTGATGCAATGCTAATAATTAAGAAATATAATTTTCAGGAGGTAAATACTTCTTTGACACATATTCTGTGAAATATTTGGCTAATATTCGGAAATGGGTTCTATTTGTGCTGTTGCAGTGAGGTAGGTTTTGTCAATACCTTGAATTTGGCAAGAAGATGTCAACCTCCAGATTGAGTAATATGTCAAGACTTTTTTCCCAGTACCCAAAACATCAGAACAGAAACATAAACATGAAAAGCCATGACTCACTCCTAAAAAGCATTCTACAACCTCTGTTTCAGGCTGCTGTGGAGTGGGACTGGATTGTGTAATTTACCTATCTCAGGATGACTTTTGGGAAGAATATGCTCTGTGTAAGAGGAACAATATATAAATTCTATTTTAGACTAGATATTAGGAATAATGCTCTTAAAATTATTTTTATTTTTAAAATGTATATAAAAAGTTATTCAGAAATTTGCAAAGCAATGGGCTTGATTCCATTATCTCAGTCTTTCTTTTACCAATCTCACCAATATCCATGAAGATTTCTAAGCTATGATTAATCATATTATTGTTTGTTATATACTATTTATTCTTTTTCACCATACTGTATATTATTGCACATTTTGATTTCTGTAGAAAATCCCTCCCTAGAAATTCTCCCATTTCTTCGGAGTCTTTTCTCTATTGCATCACCATAGGCAGGTCTCTTCTTTTTCATACTTGTTACATTATAGCTTCTGGATCTTGAATATTAGGTCAATTTATTTCATAATTCTTCCTGATTTTTTCTTATGTTTTTATTCTATAAATATTGTCTAATTCAATATATTCTGAAGTATATTGAGAGAGTCTCATTGTGAAAGGCAATGGGTAACAAATACCATCCATGTGAACAATTTTGCGTTTTCTAAATAAATTGCCTCAATTTATTTCCATCATTTTTTTCAAGTGCCTCAGGCATCAATGAAAATAGGCTCATTAATTGCTAAGTGAGTAATTTTTCTACAAGTATAGTCTTATTTTATACATTCATTTGTGCATCTACTGTGCGTGACCAGATTCACCAAACACAAGCCTAGTTACCAAGCAAAATACACTTTTCCTGGAAAAGTGGGTATTAGGGTCAAACAAAATTCCCACATGAATCATAGCATCACTTATGATAATTGCTGGAAAAGCAAAATGCTGACTTATTTACTTCAATGGGAAAGCGTAGAGTAATCTACATTGTTAGAGAAAGAGTATGAGGTGGATATAAAAGCTTTTCTCAATATTTCTTGGCACAGGTGGAACATTTTCCCTAGATAATTTTTCCCGGTCCCTCAGTGAAAGGTGATCTTTTTGAGTTTTCATGGCATAATATCTTTCATTCTCTCTCATGTATATTTCTAGAATTAAATTTATTTAGATGCATGTTTTATCTTCCCTCGACAATGTGAGGGTTTTTTGTTTTTTTTTTTTTTGACTGTGTAGACTACATTTGATCCATCTCCATAGAACTTACCTGGATCACTACCTTGGACAGAGTAAATACTCAATAAGTAAATACTTGAGTGCATGAATAATTTAATAGTTAATTATTAAAAATATTATATTATAGAAATGTAGGTAGAGATAAAACTGAAGAAAGAGGAACTTCTTCATGTTGGTTTACTTATTCCCCATTCTGCTTTTGTGCAAAGCACAAGTACCTCCATTGATTATTTGGATCTTCATTCATTGAACGGGAGCAATGCATCAGACATAGAAGGATGTGTTCTGCCAGTTTTGAGCTGCTTAGAATTCATGTGTTCAGAATTATGAAACAGACCCAAATATGTTGCCTTATCTTAGGCAAAACACAATTTCCCAGCTTTTAGGAAAATAAAGGAGTTTGGAAAACTGAGAGACTTGTAAAAGACTTAGCAGTCTAGTGGTTCTTAAAAGTTTTTATTTTGATTGCTGCTGTTATTACTATACTTCTTACTGGCATTTATAGAAAATTCTGTACTTGCCTTGTGCTTCAAAGTAATGTGTGTGTGTTGTGGTTGTTATATTCTGGGGGCTTGGGCATTTGTGATATGAATAAATGAATGTGATTCAGTTAACTTCCTGATTGCTTGTTATGTGGAAGATCCTTCAAAGTGTCTATGTTGTTTAGGGGGAGAAATGTCAACAATAAAATTATGGTCTAGTAGAGACAATAGGTATATTTATAGATAATGTTATAAGGGAATTAAACTGTTATCTATCTTGTGTGATACAGATATTTGTCTATTCAAAGGCAAGGAGATGGGCCAGAAATCATTAGGTCTGTTTAGATTCTCTAGAGCTCTGACTTTATAAATTTTTAAATAGAGGAAGACAAAAGGAGTTTGAATTCTAATTTTGTTTTAAAATCATCATGTATAGTATGCAAAAGGAAGACATAAACATTTTTGGTACCGTAATGTAAGAAGTGTACCTTTCTTTACCTATCTTCTCATTATGCCAAAAAGTTGGAACCACTTATTTATGCCAATTTTAAGCCATTCTTGAAGGGGTCTTATTGTACACCACACCATACTAGTACCATCTGAAGTTGTACACAATCTCCTAAACAATAATCTATGAAAATCATATTGGCAGAGTAGAAAAGTTTATCTTGACACCTAAGAGGTGTAAGAGAGCTTTGAGATGTCAGCTGTTATTGAATCAGATTCCATTGATTGTACTTGAATGTCAGCATTAGGTGGTTAAAAATGAGTAAGCTACTGACGTATAGCATTAGCTCTATCTATTGCTAGTGCTTACTATGTTTTAGAATTCAAATGTTTTACTAATATTTATAGCAAAAACCCACATAGCCCCTATAAGAGAGACTCTACTTTTATCTCATTCTATAGATGAGAACCAGAAGGAAAGAGAGGTCAAATGTGAGTTTAAAGTCACCCAGTTTATAGATGCTGCTGAAGTTAGGATCTAACAATTGCGCTCTGGCTCCAGAGTCTGCTCTTAACCTTTGTGGAATACCATTGTGTATTTATGAACATGTGATTAAATCTGTGGCTAATAAATGTTACTTCTTAGCATGAGAAAATGATTACAATTCTTCCTTATCTTGATTTTTATACATTAGGATAATAGAGGACTTATTAGAATAATATTTGGATTGGAATTATTTCTATTTTCTTATTATTACTATTGAAAAGCATTCTGATATTGGCTGAAACCTCCAAGCGACTAACAGGAATCCAAATATACATATATATATATATATATATACAACGGAGTCTCACTCTGTCACCAGGCTGGAGTGCAGTGGCATGATCTAGGCTCACTTCCTCCTCCTCCTCCTCCCAGGTTCAAGCAGTTTTCCTGCCTCAGCGTCCTGAGTAGCTGGGACTACAGGCACACGCCACCATGCCCAGCTAATTTTTGCATTTTTAGTGGGATGGGGTTTCACCATGTTGGCCAGGATGGTCTCGATCTCTTAACCTTGTGATCCACCTGCCTCAGCCTCCCAAAGTGCTGGGATTACAGGCATGAGCCACTGCGCCCAGCCTACAACATTGACTATTTTAATCCACAACAACCCTTTTAGGTATTAGTCTCATTTTTAAGATAAGAAAAGTGAGACTTAGGCAAAAATGTGCTGATGACCACGAAGACAGTAAGCAGCAGAAAGAGGCCCAAAGGCATCGGATCCTTAAATCTGTACTTCTAAGATCTAAGATTAGCTCCTTTATTATAGAGATTGTCTCTGTAAATTAATATTTAAAGAGCAAATCCTGAATTTATCTTTTTATTTATACTCATTAAAAATAAGATATCATACACTTTAAATATCATTGAAAAGACTAATGATGGTAAGTGAGAATATGAAACAACTGGAATTTTCATAAATGTCAGGAGTGTAAATTAGTGCAAACATTTTGGAAAACTGTGTGGTATTATCTACTAAAGTTGGAAAAACAATTTTCCTATGGCACAGTAGTTTTGCTTCTTTGTATACATGCCTTAAATGAGTGCACCTACGTACAAAGATGTGTGCAGTAACATTTACGTCAGTATTATACATAATAACCCTAAATTGGAAACCACTCAGATTTTTCGAATTTAAGTCAATGTCAGAAGAAATAAGATAATTTTGTTATATTCATGAAAGTAAAATAACATATGGCAATAAAAATGAATGAAGAAAATGTAATACCATGTTGAATTATTCCACAGTAATAAGCCAAGGAAGCCAGACATAGCAAATAAATACATATTGTAGGAGTTCATTTATAAAAAATTTTTAAAATAAGCCAGAATGACCTATGACTTAATAGTCAAAATAATGGTGGTCTAAGAGTGGCTCCAGAGTGTTAAACATGAACAACTTCTTGGCCTGTGTGGTAGTTACAGGTATATACTCCCTTGCGATTATTTAATGAGTTGTGCACCTATGAATTGTCTACTTCACTGTCCGTATTTTTACTTCAATAAAAAGTTAAATATAATAACTATTATTTGTGAGAAAAGAGATGTTCTGGTTAACTAAATACTCTTGATAGTGAGAGGGTTAATATGAATACCTGCCACAAGATACAAAATCTTTACAGTTTTGTAATGGCTTTGTAAATTTTTTCTAAAATGAATGATTTCACTTTCTTGTCTCTAAATACAAAATACAAAAGTAATATAGTGTTACTTTAAAGATTTGAAATTTTTATGTAAAAAAGATGATAAAAGTAAAATATGCACAATGTATGAAACATGGAGCCAAACATGTATCTTTAGTATGTATTTGATTTCCTACTATTGTCTTTTTCTAAAGTAGGAGGATATCAAATCACTCTGGTAATTTTGATTTGATTTTGTTGAGATTTTATATGTGTCACATAAGAAATTAGGAATAATTTTGAAGTGTCAAGTGTTTCACAATTTGTGCCAAGACTTGACATTTTTGAGACACCTTGCCAAATCCCTTAGTACAATATCTCATCTTTGGCACTTGGTCTTAGTTCCTAAAACAATAAAAATTCTGTGTTTCTCAAATAAATAGTTGATCACTCAAGATACATATTCACTCACATAAATACCACTGACTCCTCTTCCCTGGAGCAGAGGGTACCTTCAGTGAACTTGGGTTGTCTGAATGACATGAAGATGGCTTTAGTCACATTGGCAGTTGGGGCCACTCAGCCCCCAGTGCAGTTTCTTCTCATGACAGGTCAAGTTTTTGCCCTGCTAAGAGCCCTATTCTTTTAACTTAGTTATTTATAGGGAGTGTAGTATAAGAACACAAGCTCTAGATTCAAAGCATTCTAGGTTCTAATTTCGGCTCTACCACTGCCTATATGCTGATCTTGGAAAACTAAACTTTAAAGTGGGGATAATATACTTATTGGGTTAATGTGCAGATTTGTTGAGATAAGGCATGTAAAATTCCTAGTGTAGTAGCTGCCATATAGCAAGCTTTAAGTATCAGATGTCATTTATTAATCGTTATTATTAAATACACCTTTCTCTCGTGTGAAACAGAGAACCACATTAACCCAGTTTATCCAAGCAGATCCAACAAAGTGCTTAAGACATTACTGATTATTCAAATAAATAAAACTATATACTTTCTTATAATAGAGAACTTTATTTACCTAGAAAATACAACTTTTTAAAAAGCTGCCTACAGTGAATGTGTGACTTGGTATATATTTCTAGGTATTCGTATCTAATATAAGTAAAACCAATTTGAAAATCGATGATGTCTCATTAGCACTACATGCCATAAATGTGTGTGTGTTTAAAGTGCTTTTAGTTGAAAAGGAAAAAGGTCACCTATGTATTTGAAGGACTGCAACCAAAGATTGAAGGAGATACTTTACTATTCTTCATTTTATGTCTAAGCTTTGCTAAGATCAATGAATTCCAAATCACGCTTCAGTTAGTAGGTGCGGAGAAAATGCTTTAATGTCTGGAAATTTCATCAATCTCATTTCTCTGTCACAAAAGGAATTGCTTAAATGAGTGTTCTTCAGACCAACATGATAAAATTACATATCAGACATCTAAATATATGTAAATTTCAAAAAGCTGTGCATTTTCAACAATATATTCTGGTTTTCAGAGAATTAGTTTTGAACCAGCCACTGGTTTCCCAAAATATAGCTCACCATTATCGACCAGTACATCACAGTTGATGTACTGCAGTGTAACGAAGAACTGTCAGCTATGGGATGGTAAATACGATACATGCTTCCTGCTGCTTTATTGTATATGCACATTCTTCCCCAAATAGTTTAGCAAACGTTTGCCTCCTACACACAAACTGCAAGAATGTCGACACTCTCAGGAGACCACTAAAATCCACAGCTGCATTATTTCCTTTCTCTTAAGGGGAAAAGTTTAAAAATAACCAACTTTTCTCAGCCATGTCTTTTCCCTAGGAATCACTTTGTTTTCATATTTCCTGCCTCTCTGTTAAAATTGAAAACATGAATGCTTCATTGCCTAAGACACTGAGTAAACTTGCTTTCTGAAATGTACCTTTTAATGTCTTTTATGATTTTGTTTTTCTTCCCTTATTTGCACTCTCAGCTGTGGAAGAATTTCCATGCAATGCATCATTTCTTTAAGAGTTTACACACCAGAAGAAATAAAAATGGAAAATGGTATCTATTAAGAGAAAACAGCTTTCCCAAGTCCCCAGCAGATGCTGTTGGTGAGCAGCCCTCTGTTTGCTCAGCACAGCAGATCAGCTTAACCCTCCATAGGGTTGCCCTGAAGAAAGGAACATATTTCTGGTTGTTAAACAAATGAAGGCACTTTTAACTCGACTTTACCCTCCTATTGTTTCAGAATACAGTGTGGACCTGGGGGTTTGTAAATTTAAGCCACACATCATTCCACTTTGGCAAATATTATTTCCATTTTTTTATATCCCGCCAGCTTCTGTATGATCAATTGCCCATGATCAACTTCAGATTTTGTGCTTCCTTCCACACATCAAAACATATATGCACACAAAATATGTCCTTTTTAAAAATTTTTATTTCAATAGTTTTTGGGGAACAGGTGGTGTTTCGTTACATGGATAAGTTCCTTACTGGTAATTTCTGAGATTTTGGTGCACCTGTCACTTGAGCAGTGTACACTGTACCCAATATATAATCAGTTATCCCTCACCTCTCTCCCACTCTTCCCCCGATCCCAAAGTCTATTATATCATTCTTATACCTTTGTGTCCTCATAGCTTTGTTCCCACTTATAAGTGAGAAAATACAATATTTGGTTTTCTATTCCTGAGTTACTTCACTTAGAATAATGATCTCCAACTCCATCCAGGTTGCTGCGAATGCCATTATTTTGTCCCTTTTTGTGGCGGAATAGCACTCTATGGTGTATACATGCCAATTTTTTTTTTTTTTATCCACTAGGTGGTTGGTGAGCATTTAGGCTGGTTCCATATTTTTGCAATTGCAAATTGTGCTGCTCTAAACATAGGTTTGCAAGCATCTTTTGCATATAATGGATGTCTTTTGTTTTTATACATTTTTATACATTTATTCTTTTTAACAAAAGGCTGTGGTTTTCTCTTCATACTTCTCTTCAGAGCATAAGATATCATCAGTGAATCTTTCTGCATTGGAGGCAGTTCAATGGTTTGTGAACAAAAGTCTTTGGCCTGTCTTCATCTGGGCGGGAGCATGACGATATGCAAATATCCATTTGAACAGATCTGTGATGCAAAAGAGGGGTAGTGCTAAGTCTTGTACTAAACGGAGCATGACTTGATATAGTTAGGTTTTCTCTCCCCACCTGAATCTCATCTTGAATTGTAATCTACATAATACTTATCATCTCCATGTGTGAAGGGAGAGACCAGGTGCAGGTAATTGAATCATTGGGGTGGTTTCTCTCATGCTGTTCTCGTGATAGTGAGTGAGTTCTAACGAGATCTGAGGTTTTATAAGTGGTTCTTTCTCCTTCACTCAGCAATTCTACTTCCTGCCATCTTGTGAAGAAGGTGTCTTGCTTCCCCTTTATCTCCTGCCGTGATTGTAAGTTTCCTGAGGCCTCCCCAGCCATGCTGAAATGTGAGTCAATTAAACCTCTTTCCTTTATAAATTATCCAGTCTTGGGTATTTCCTTATAGCAATGTGAGGATGGACTGATAGTACAACTCATACAAGCAATCTCAGAAGGGATGAGACCTGAGAAGTGTCAGTGGGGCAGAATATCTGCTTTGTAATCTAAACATTGTGGGGAGGGATGTGATCAAGTGAATTTGTTAAATGGCAGCATGAGGCCCCATTTCTCTATGTCTCCGCTATTCATGGCTTGTACCATCTCTGTCAGTTGTGTATAGACACTGAAACATTACATACTACTCTGTAAGCTAAATTCCCTACACTGGGTACTTCCAAGCCTATGAACTCATTTGCTAACCAAGAACAAGAGTCGCCCACCTCAGAGTGGTTTTAGAGATGAAATTTATATCATACTGAAGAGGGGTCAGGTGGTTTTAGAATCACTGTTTGGACCTTGATATAGAAATGCTTGTTCATAATTAAGAGATTTAAAAGAAGCAGCAGCAGCAGCTGAAGACATTTAAATCTTCTTTCCCAGTCATTTACTATGAAATCTAACCCCATTCCTGGAGCGAAAATTGATGGCATTTAGGACTTCAGTGTTTTCCAGGTATCAATAAATCCCTGCTAGTGTCTCTCAGTTTTTCTAATAGCCAGGAGGACCAGTAATAAAGTACAATAAAAGGTTTTAGTAAAAGAAGTAACATTTCCTCATATAATTAAGATATGTTTTAGGCATTCTTTTAACATCTGTTATTTGAGTAGCCCATATTTTTTACAATTAATTTTTAACCATTTTATTATGAAATACTACAAATTAATTAAACAAAATGAATAGCTCCTTGTTTGTGACAAATCCATCACCTTTTATCACCAATAGTATCATGTAATCAGACACTGGTAAGATAGCAGAATACCCCTCACACCTCTAGTCAATCATTAGTACATGTCCCACCTCACTAATAATTGCTTCCTTTTGTTTATAATTTTATCACCTAATCATGTATTGCTAAACACTAGAGTTCAGCTTTATTATTTTTAGGGCTTAATTTAAATGGAACCATACAGCATGCATTCTTTTAAGTCTAGCTTATTTTGCTACATGTTATTATTTGTGAAATTGTCCATAATGTTGCATGTAACTGTTGATTGTCATTGATATATAATATCCCTTCATATGATTATAGCATATTAAAAATTATTTATAATTTTGATTAATGTTTGGGTTGTGGCCTGTTTTGGGTTCTTGCAAACAATGCAATGATTAAAATTCTTGTTTATGTCTCGTAGCGCACAATCGCCCACATTTCTATTCGTTATATATATAACCAGGTGTGTAACTGCTGAGTGAAAGAGTGTGCATATCTTGAACTTTATTTGATAGAATCAGTTATCCAAAGTGCTATTTCTGGAATTTCACACCCATCAACAATGGATTTCTATGCTTTTATGGATTTGTTTCTGGATTTTCTGTTCTAGTCTGTTTTTCTGTTTGTCTATCTCTTCCCAATTACCATGGTTTTTTTTTTTTTTTTTTTTTTTTAGTGCTTGCTTTTAAAATTCTTTCTTTGTTAAACAGTTCCATTCACTGAAAGAAAATAGCACATAATCAATTCTTAAAGCATGCTTCGATCTATCTTTTAAATGTGTTTATGTAAACCTGTTATAAGAACTAATGCAAAAAGAAAAGAAAGTTTTAAATTTGCAGTAGCTATAAAATAAATGGCAACATCTGGTATAGTAAGTCCATTAGACATCTTAAGGAGTGTCATGGCTATCTTGTGCCTTGGTATTCCCAAATATATTTAGGAATTCACTTGTCAATATATAAACATTCACATAGTTATTGAGATTTTGATCGAGATTGAATCTATAAATGAGTAGTAGAATTTATGTCATTACAGTATTAACTCTTCTATCAATAAACATGACTCATTATTTTGTTGATTAGATCTTATTCCTCCATAATGTTTTATAATTATCTAGAAGAGGTATACATATCTTTTTAATAGATTAATTCCTAATTATTTGGTATTTTTAGGATATTATAAATGGCACCTTTTATATTTTACTTCTGAATACTTTTGCTGATACATAGAAGTGCAATTAATTTTTATATATTGACATTGTATAAGCAACTTTATCAAACCCATGATTTAGGCAGTAATTTAGTTGTAAAATTTTCAGGTTTTTTTTTTTTTTTTTTTTAAAAAAAAACAGACAACATATTTGCATATTAAGAGTTTTATTTTTTTCCAATTCTTATATCTTTGATTTATTTTTGTTCATGATGGTTCCAATACTTTAAAATTAAATAAAATGCTTATATGGGTTTTTTTTTTAAATAGCCTTTAATTAAGGAGAAATTTTCATTCACAGTTTGCAAACTTGTTTTTCATTCATTAATTATTTTTGATTGTGGTAAAATACACATAGCATGAAATGTATTATCTTAAGGAAATTTAAGTGTACAGTTTAGTGGCATTAAGTATATTCATTGTTGTATAACCATTGCTACCATCCATCTCAAGAACTCTTTTCTTCTTAACAAAACTGACATTCTGTACTGATGAAACAATAACTTCTCATTCACCCCTTTTTACAACCCCTGTCAACCCACCCCCTTCTTTCTGCCTCTGTGAATTTAACTACTAATCTATATACCTCATATAAGTTGAATCATACATTATTTGCCCTTTTGTGTCTGTTTTATTTCAGTTCACATACCCTCAATATCCATCCATGTTGTAGCATGTATCAGAATTTCCTTCAAGGCTGAAAAATATTCTGTTGTAGGTGTGCATGGCATTTTGTTTATGCATTTATCGTTGATAGACCTTTGAGTTGCTTCTAACTTTTGGCCATTGTAAATAATATTTCCTTGAAAATGAGTGGAAAAATATCTGTTTTCATGCTTTCAATTATTTCAGGTCTATATCCAGAAGTGGATCTGCTTCTGGTAATGGGAATTCTCTTTATATTGTTTTGAGGAACTGCCATACTGTTTTCCAGAGAGGTAGCAACATTTTACATTCTCAGCAAAATGGTGCACAAGGGTTTAAATTTCTTCACAACCTTGCTTCTAAGCAAGGATGCTTTTTAAAAGTTGAGAATTGAGGTTGAATTTTATCAAAAGCCTTACAGCCTTTATTATGGTGATAATATGTTATTTCTTGTCTTTGTTCTATTTATGTGGTGAATTACACTGATTGATTTTAAAAAAGAATACACTTTGCATTCCTGGAATTAACACAAATTGTTCCTGATATTTTGGCCTGTTTATATATTATTGGCTTGAATTTCCAATACTTGTTTAAAATTTTTGCATTTGTGTTTATGAAAGATTTATCAATTTTTCTTTCTAATTATTTTTGGTATCAAAGTCATGCTGTACTCATAAAATAATTTGGGTAATCTTTTTTATTATTTAGTGGGAGATTGTATGAAAGATTGATGTGACTTCTTCCTTAAATGTTTGGCAGAATGTGCTGCAGAAGCCATTAGGCAGAGATTTTTTGTTGTTGTATAAGCTGATTCTTAATTTTAGATTGTTAATTTTATATTGTTAAAATACTGGACTGTTTATCTTGTCTGTTTTGTTTTGTGTTTGTTTTATTTGTCCTTTTTTCAGTCTTTGTGCATTTCATCTAGTTTCCAATTTTTAGTATGTAATGTCCCGTTAGGGTTATTTTAATATTTGTGGGATGTATAATGGTCTCCCTTTTTGTATTCTTGGTATTTGTGTTTTTTTTTTTTTCATTCTTCTTCATTAATTTCACCATGGTTTATCAAGTTTATTCATTTTTTTAAACAAGTAATTAAACAAGTGTTTGACTATCCTTTCTATAGTATGTATTTTTCTATTTAGTTAATTTCTGTGCATTTCTTTATCATTTTCTTCTTTTTACTGTCTTTGGGATTAATTTTGTTCCTTTTCTTAAGATGAATGTTTAGATAATTAATTTTTAAACTTCTCTTTAAAAATATGCATTTAAATTACAAAAATTTTGTATAAAATCAGCATATATACATCTCATGAGTTTTGATATGCAGGATGTTAAAATGTAGTTTAATAACTATTTTTTTTTTTTTTTTTTTTTTTGGAGACAGAGTCTCGCTCTGTCGCCCAGGCTGGAGTGCAGTGGCGCAATCTCGGCTCACTGCAAGCTCCGCCTCCCGAGTTCACGCCATTCTCCTGCCTCAGCCTCTCCGAGTAGCTGGGACTACAGGCGCCCGCCACCACGCCCGGCTAATTTTTTGTATTTTTAGTAGAGACGGGGTTTCACCGTGGTCTCGATCTCCTGACCTCGTGATCCACCCGCCTCGGCCTCCCAAAGTGCTGGGATTACAAGCGTGAGCCACCGCGCCCGGCCAATAACTATTTTTAAATTTTTATTATGCCTTCTTGAACCAGTGTACCCTAATGATAATTTTTATCTTTTGGCAATTCATTTTCTCCCTATGATTTAGATATCCACTGAATTTCATTACTTCTATATCTCTTTCTTTTAAAAAAAATTTAGTAATAGGTTTTGCTGAGAGAATTCATTTTTAAACTCAATTATTTCCAAAGCATAAAAAGAAAGGATTAACAATTTAAATTTTCCAAACACTTACCATATTCTATATTGTCTTTTATCTTTTATTATCTACTTTTCAACTTCTACCTTTATGGATTTCTTTCTGTTTGTGCTTTCTTGTCACCTACTTGATAAGTTTTTGTTCTTGTCTCAAGATAACTTTGATATCACTCTCTTGTTTCCTAAGACGATGGCCAAATTCTGTTTGTAGTCTTTATTTACATTTTCTTTCTTTTTTCAATTTATATGATAACTATACAAAAAAGATTTACAGGCAGCTTACAAAACAGTTATCTATCTTACCAAGCTATAAACATTGGAAATTTTTTGTCCTCATGTCTTTTATTTTCTCTTGACTTCCCTTTTACCTATATAAATCTTACCACACAGATTGTATATCATCTCTATTCTGAATCATAATTTCCTAGCCCTGCATTTGTGCCTCTGTGTTAACTTTCTGCACACTGTACATTGTTTTATTTTAGATGTTCATTCTAGAAATTTCTTGAGATGAAGAATTATATTTTATGTATCTTTTATTCCCCAGTGTCTCATAATAGCAACCCCATTCAAAAACATACAAAATGCCTAACTAGGACCCAGGAACACAAAGGAAGAAAAAGGAAAAAATATTGAAAGTGGAGTTTATAGAAATCCAGATGTCCATGTCAACTTAATTATTTCTAATATTTGAGCCATGTTTCTCTCACGTGGTATGTTTATAAAACACCTATTTGTGTGTATAGTCATGTATTACTAAAAGTTACAAATTTATTTTTCCTATCTAGGTACAAAGTTATTAATGCCTACATATTTGCTTTGTGCAAATACATCATTGTCTTTAGCATATTAACCTGCTTAAGGAAAAGAAAATAAACATTTCAGTTGTTCACATAAGTTATATTTCAGAGCCAAATACAGTACTTTGCTACACACAAGGCACTGGTGAATTTAACTGTTTCCTTCATTTACCTTCTCCAATATCTATGTCTCCAATATCTATGTATCCAATATCTAACTATGGATGCCATGGCTAGTTAATCCCTTTCAAACAAGTATTATTCTTGTCTTCATAACTTTTCTCTGTACTGTAAACAAAAAGAACCTTCTTTTTTGAATAGGTTGTAAAAATATTACTGATTTACTAATTTGATAGGACATCCTTCCCTGGATTTTATAACTGTTAGTTCCAGTATCCACTATATCAATGATTATAGTGTGCTTATGTTTTAATAAATATGTATTTCCTTCTTATAGGTCTGTGGCTACAATGTAATGATATATGACTACAGTGTGATTGGAATAAATAATCATAGCAATCATCTCTTTGTCACAGTGTAGGAAAAAAAACGAAGGCTATTATGGCCTAACATGGTCACTCTTCACTCTTACATATGAATCCTCCAATTATCTCTTTCATATCAGAGTACTTGAGAAAACGGAAGCCTCAAAATTATTTTTTTATAAAATGTCTATCTTTAAGAAATGTATTTTTGATATGACTTAACATCAAGTACATCTTAAATAAGTGTAATACAGAAACTATTGCCAAATAATGAAAATAGACGGAAGCATATGCGTTGTTTGATTATACTAACCACACATAAAAAGCAAGGTAAACAAAACACTGATACTGAAGGGAAAAAATTCCTGCTATCATTTACATTCCGATGTTTAGTAAAATCACGATAAAACGGGAGCTTTTCAAACCTATTCTCTGCAAAGCACATAGCTTAACCATTAGAAACGCCACCACCAATGACAACAACAAACAAAGAAAAACTATGAAGCAAAGGAAAATAATAGTGAGCTTCAGCCTGATATTATTTATAAAGAAATATTAGTAATGCTAAACTCAAGCTTACCGACAGTGGCAAGTAGCTGCACATTCTCATCTGCACTATTACAGCTGTTCTCCATAAATCTTTGCTTGCAACATTATGGCCAATAGGGCACAGCATCTAGCAGACTGAAAGGTCATTGCTTTGTTTATATGACTTTTATAATCTGAAATTTCAACAGAATGAATCCCACAGCAGGCTCAGATCCCTCCAGGGCCGCAGTTTTTCTGTGGTATTGTTTGCCTCTAGAAGTTCTGTGAGATAGTGCTTAGCATTTGGCAAATGTTAACTTTGCTTGAGAGGACTTTGTATCTGCACCAAGGTATAAACTGAAGAGCCTGAAGGAGAACATTCATGTGAGCCAGCGGCTCCTAGAACTAACATCAAAATGGATTAGGTACAAGCTTTTTTTTTTTTTTCTGAAACCTGTCTCATTTTTTCACTTGATTTGGTATATTCTAGTTGTCCTCTGTGTGAGTTTATCTCAGGTCCTTTGTCTCTATCTCAAGTCCAAATATCACTCCTATAAATGCCTGTATTTGGAAGTTGGAGAGGGGCTTAATTCTTCAAATAGATTGTAGGGTAGTGACAGTGGGAACAGGAAGAATGGAATAATTGTGGGTGGATATTTAATTTGGCCTTGAAACAATGTCAAGAATCATAGCTTTGATATTACTCGTATATCTCTTACGCAATAGTAATGATGGAATCTAGTAAGGATATTCTCCTTCCTAGTGAGAAATTGCACTGCTCACAGATGAATTGAAGTAAGCAGTGAGTGGGGGCTAGGGAGGTGATGTGTGGCATCCTTGGAATGCAATGGGAGTCCACAGGTATCACAAGGGACAGTCAGATGAAGCTTATCAACTACACTTAAAGAAAAATGAACGTAACCTTCCATTCATCAGACAGAACCCTATATAAATGTCAGTGAGCAACAACATTCAATTAACATTGTGGCTTATTCATCAGTTAGGGATATATAGTGTTGGGACTCCTGTTGCTCCTGAATCATAATTGCAGAGACCTCTCTTCAGCTGTTTTTAGCTAGGTGAGGATGCTTTACTTGCTGCGTTTCAAGTGCCTTTCACCAAATCTCTACTTTAGACGTTTGTCATGTGGTCCCTTAGTAACATACTGGTAAGATCTCACATTGGTTGTTTGTACATCAAGGTACTAATGAAGAGTTACCCCTCTGGGAGCCTGGAATAAATTCCCCCACCCACAGGAAAAAAATAAAGGACAAAAAGAGTTGTTTCTTTCTTCTTAATGTGTGCATTGTTTACATAAAAACAGTTGTTAGAAGGGTAAGAAACAGTTATAGTCTCCTGATATGTCTGCATTCAACCCTTCCTTGGGGTGTACTTTTAATTCTGCAGCCAGGGTATTAGCAGTATTAAACTGAAAATGTCACAAAATGTCAAATTTGAAAATGTCACTGGGAAAGGGGAAAAAAGATGGTGACCCCATACTATCTACAGATGAAATAAATATGCCTCCCTGGTACTGTACAGTGATTTTTTTTAGTGGATATAATTTTATACATTTTGCATCCTATTAATTTTCATGGCATAGATGGAGAAATATTAGAACAGCGAGAGTGCTGAAGACAAATTAACTCATCAATTACATGTATGGGACAGTGGAGACTGAGTTTATTTCACCATTTCGAATTGCAATAAAACTGTAATTACTAACTCGTGGAATCTTCATGGAAATCTGCATTCATTACTGCTTAATTTGAAGTCAGTGACTGCTGTATACTTAGCTTTTCTAATATCTGCCACCCAGTGAAAACAGTAGAAAACAGTTTAGAATTAAAGCAGCTGTCCCACTAAGTCCCCATAGAAACATTTTTGTAATCATCCAAACTAAATTTTACCCATGACACCAGTGAGACTAGTTTGTACTTAAATAGTGCAGAAAATGGAAAATGAATATATTGTTTGTTCAGGGGTACAATTCCCCCTTTTTTTTAACTGTTCTCTGCATCTCAGTCTAACTCTCTGCCAACTCTTCCCTCTTCTATCCTCTCTTTACATATGCAAGTGCAGTACAGAGAGTTATTTTTTAACAGAATGGCTAAGGGGAAAGATGGAGTCAGAAGATTTTGGTGCAAATTCTGTTTATAACACTTACCAACTTTCTTTATGGTGTTGAACAAGTCGCTTCACTTCTGTGAAGCTCACTCTCCTCATTTATAAAATGGAGATTATAATGTCAACCTTCTAAGGTTTATATGAGCATAAAGTGAGCCAGTGTATGTAAACACCTCTAGTGTAGCACTCAGTATTTTAATGTTGGTTTCTCTTGTTTAAATCTTTAAAGGAAACCAAAAGTTATAGGTATGATATGCTGTGTTATAATTTATGGAGTGAATTGAATTTCCCTGACAGTTTAGTATCTAGAAAAATCAGAACTGCATTTATTATACATATGCCATTTGTTTTTGTTTTTGTATCTTTACTGTGGTTGAAAAGCAAAGTGTTATATCAATGGAAACTGATCTTTTAACTATACTTTTTTTTTACATGCCACTGTGAATTAATTAAATCTGAAAAGGCATCATTTAAATGCGATTACTTGTTTTGACTTCTTTAGTCTGTTCCTGGCACCTGGGAAATGATAGATCACAGTTTTAAGGGGTCAGATAGGGGCAGAAATCAAAGGCATTTTATTTTAGGATCAGTGATATTTTTCAAAAGTTTGTTTCTGTCAACTACAGGTTTTGATGTATGTGCATACAGAAGCAAAGGGAACATGTCTGTGGTATATGCACTATCTGATTGGAGAACAGAGGCAATAAAGCTCACTCTGATCTGAGCAAAAAAAAGGAACATAAAGAAGGGTTGTGGTAGAGATTAGTTACAATGAAAAAATGCAAACAGAATAAATTTTTAAAAGTGTTTGAAAGTTGTGATGGGTGCTTAGCTAATAGTTTGAAAACGCCACCTGCATCAGTGTTAGGTATATTTATTAATAAATCCAGTACTCTTATCTCTGAGTTCCTTTGCCTTGTAGGGATTTGTAAAACCTAACAACACTCAGTAACACAATTAGCTGAAAAGAAGTTAGAACAAAAAAACTAAATTCTATGCATTTTCTTCATTCACTTGCCTATTTTGAGGTATTTTTCCATTTCCTTAAAAGGTACAAATTTTCCCCTGAATCAAGCAAGACTGGAAAAGTGAACTTGATGACTTGATGTGTCTGATCTGGCCACATGTATGCTCCATGGGTTTCAACTGATTAACATAGAAACAGCACAACATTTGTATTGCTAGCCAGAACCTGTTGAGCAAATGCCATACCTCTGATCTCAAACTGCTTGGCTGAATCTACTGAACAGATCCAAAGTAGAATAGAAAAAAAATCAAGAAAGTCAGGGATTTGATGATCTTTCAGACTCTTTCAGATAATAATTGCTATCTGCAAAATTAAGATTTCAATAAGTTATTACATGCAGGTCTCTGCTAAGACCTCCTGCTATATATAATATGCTCTTAAGTAATGTTAGCTCCTATGATTCCTACTCAAGTTACAGTTTGTATAGTAAAATTAGGGTACAAATATCAACTAGAGAGTGATGTTTCTACATACAAAAAACAAAGGAAAGATACGTTCAGCTGTGTATGATATCTGATTGAAAAGCCCAAGCAAGAAAGCTAATGCTCTAAGCTTAGTAACTTAGAATTGATTAGCCACAGTCTACTAGTTGATAGGCCCAGTACATTATGTTGCTTAGAAAATGTAGTATTTAGAAAGTATCTAGTGAAAATAATTTGGCAGTGTCATTTATAAATTGATGTCTGTTCACTCATCTGATTAAAATGTACATTTTCAATAAACCTCAAAATAGAAAATACTATGCAGAAAAACCATCTTGAATGTAATTTTTTTAATTCCAAGAATCCGTCAAAGAACATAAACCTGCTGATTCTAGCGATTAGAAGTGGTTCACAGAGGTTTATTGTGCAACGTTTACATTTCATACCTACGGTGATCTAAGCTGTTCCTGTCATCGTTTGTCATACCATCTCTGGCCCCTTCTCAATTCTTCCACTCTGTATATACTCTGAACTGTGCAAATACGATGCAAGAAAGTAGGATAATTGATGGTAAGAATTTCTTTTAAAAAATGACCATTTTAGTGCATTGTGAGTGAATGAGAGTGATGGCTTTGCATTTTTCCAGAAATATACAGCTGTGCAGGCTGACCTGTGTTTTAGTTGACTTTGGAATATATTGTTAGGATGTAAACCCTGTGGTGGCATATAGGAAAATATTGACAGCACCTATTTTTTTTAATTTTATTTATTTATTTTTTTATTATACTTTAGGGTTTTAGGGTACATGTGCACAATGTGCAGGTTTGTTACATATGTATCCATGTGCCATGTTGATTTCCTGCAACCATTAACTCGTCATTTAGCATTAGGTGTATCTCCTAATGCTGTCCCTCCCCCCTCCCCCCACCCCACAACAGTCCCCGGAGTGTGATGTTCCCCTTCCTGTGTCCATGAGTTCTCATTGTTCAATTCCCACCTATGAGTGAGAACATGCGGTGTTTGGTTTTTTGTCCTTGCGATAGTTTACTGAGAATGATGTTTTCCAGTTTCATCCATGTCCCTACAAAGGACACGAACTCATCATTTTTTTATGGCTGCATAGTATTCCATGGTGTATATGTGCCACATTTTCTTAATCCAGTCTATCGTTGTTGGACATTTGGGTTGGTTCCAACTCTTTGCTATTGTGAATAGGACAGCACCTATTTTTAAGTATTGTAAATGCATAAAAGAACCTTAGGCTCTCAAATTATCGTATACATATATGTATGTGTATAAATATATGTAAATCAATTATCATCTCTCACTTGAATTCAGAGGTGTTTCTTAGCTTTTTAGGGGCTATGCTTAAGCCATACTTAACTAACTCAAATTCTCTTTATATGCCTGCTCTTTCTCACTTTCATGTTTTTGCACATGCTACCCTCTCTGCCTGGAATATTCTTCTCTCTGCTTCACTTGTCTTGTCTGATTCACTCCTTAACATTTTGCTTTCAGCCTAGATATTTTATACATGAGAAAAGTCTTCTCTGACCAACAAAACTAGGCTAATACCTCTACCCATGTGCATCCAAAACACCCTGATCACCTCTACCATTGAACATGTTACATTGTATTGTGCATTTCTCATTGTGTGTCAGTGTCGTTCACAATACTAGAATTAAGCTATAGATAACAACTGTATTGTTCACCATTGTGTCTTGAGTTTTTAGCAAAGCACATGACATATATTAGATGTTTAATAAACATTCATTAAGTGGATTCATGGTTTAGAGTTGGAATGAGTTGAGCTAAGAGACTATTCTTGCCCAAGTTTTCTTCTCTGAGTTCAGGTGTGTCTCCAAATCCTGGACCCTGGTAATACTTTGCTGTGTTCCATGCTGGGATCTAGATCTGGGATTCCTTAATGCAACTATTAAAGTTATTACTTAAAAGCAATCTGTGAGGTATGTCCTCTTTTAAGACCTCTGAACAAAATCTAGAGATAGAGCGAGGACACTGTAATTTCCAAGACCCTTGTAAATATAGAAAAACATTGGAATTTTCACTATAGGCCAATGTTGACTGTTGTTCTCTAGACTGTCAGTCATCTAGCATTTAGAAAAAATACTATAAATGATTGATAACCTACCTCTGAGTAGGCAATTGAGGTTACAAAGAACTTCTAAGGCTGGGTGTGGTGGCTCACACCTGTAATCCCAGCACTTTGGAAGGCCAAGGTGGGTGGATCACCTGAGGTCAGGAGTTCGAGACCAGCCAACATGGTAAAACCCTGTCTCTACTAAAAATACAAAAATAAGTCAGGTGTGGTGGCGGGTGCTTATAGTCCCAGCTACTCAGGAGGCTGAGGCAGGAGTATGGCGTGAACCCAGGAGGTGAAGCTTGCAGTGAGCCGAGATCGCACCACTGCACTCCAGCCTGGGCGCAGAGTGGGATTCCTTCTCAAAAATAAATAAACCATCTCTACTAAAAATACAAAAATTAGCCAGGCATGGTGGCGAGCCCCTGTCATCCCAGCTACTTGGGAGGCTGAGGCAGGAGAATTGCTGGAACCCGGGAGGCAGAGGTTGCAATGAGCCGAGATTGCGCCATTTCACTCCAGTTTGGGCAACGAGAGTGAAATTCCGTCTCAAAAAAAAAAAAAAAAAGTTTCTACAATGTGATAACAATACTGGCCACCAAATGCCCATCAAGAATTTCAAGAATTTAATGTCTTTACTAGTGGTATTCCATAATCATTTACGGATTATCCATAGTTAAAATTTATCTATCTCCATCTATTGCCAATGTAAACAGTGGAAACTCACAGCTATGCACTTGTATCTGTCACACGCATGCTATTTATTTCTTGTCCTGTCAACTTCACCTATTTTTATTTGCTAACCATATTATTCTCATATATCTAACACATTGGAATAGATGCTCCTTTGTGTATATCATCACTGAACATATATAATGTTGTCTATAGTCAAAAGCATTTTCCTAATGTAGACTTATGAGGAAACTGAACCATCTTACCCTCCTAGTGTGTCCTACTAATTCTATACAGGAGATTAGGCAGTCAGCTATTATTCTCTTATTGCCCAGAGTTTAGATTCCACATGTCATTCTGGTGGATACAACCGTTTGTCTTCGCAATAAAATCCCCACAAATATTTTATGGTCTGAATTCAATAGTGTTAAGAGCTTTCGATTTCTGAAGTCTTGCCCTGCTCCTTCTTAAACACAATAATCAATAAACCCTGTGTCACAAAGTCACATTTTTAATAAAATTACATTGATAACTCTTGTCAAAGTCTTCCTTTAAAACCTGAAATTCTGGGATAAATTCATTTGTGCCAGTAATAGTCATAATCTTTGAGTACTGACTTTCTACATTCTCAATTATATTGCCACTTATGCCACACCTTTTAAAAATTATTTTATATAGAGTTGCAAAGGTAAAACTTTTATATCTTTTCTGAATTAGTACTTTTTTGTTGCACAAAAAATTAGAGAAAGATTTTCACTTATAATTTTGAGACAAAGTCCTAGTTTCCTAGCAAAATTGATGTAAAATTATTTGTTCTTGTGCTTCTGCTATTCCACCTCCTCCTTTTTTTGTCTGTCCTTTGTTTAGGAAACATTTTAATAGGTTTATGCATGAGCCATAAGTAACTGTCCCACAATATTCTTTATATAACCAATATTCTTTTATATATAACTTTATAGAATCGATATTCTTTTATATATAACTCTTTTATATGTAACTTCTTGATCCTTTGAGTAGATTATTTTATATTGTCATAAGATTAGCATTTTTTTTTCTGTGACAGTGCTCGAGTTTGGACTAATTGGTAGAAGTTTTGAGAAATAACACAAATTTAAATAACCACATCTATAATTTACTGAGTGCTTATATTCCAGACACTCCAGTGTTAAGTACTTTTCGTATATTAATATATCTTAATCTTCACAGCCACCCAAATTTGCCTCCCACTTTATAGATGAAGAACTTAGAATTCAGAGAACTTAAATAGACTGCCAAAGGATAGCAATAACAAAAGAGACTAAGTCTATTTTGGAATTCGGCAGAATGGAAAAATGAACCTGAAAATCTAAACCATAGAAACAAAGCAAAAGTCCTAGAGAGGCTTCTTAGTCACCAGTGAATTCTCTTCTCTCCTGGATTTTTGCTTACACCAAGCATTTCTTCCTCTTGTTTGTTAGCTTTTCCTCCTCTGCACATTCTTTAATGGTTGGCTTGTTCTAGGCTTCAGTCCCAGATCTTCATTTCTGTTTAGTCTTGTTCATTAAGAGCTTTCATCCATCACGTGGTTTTAAATACTATTTATATGATGATGAACCTCAATTGTATACCAGTAGCCCGGAGCCTTCCCATGAGTTCCAGACTCATAGTCAACTTCCAACCTGATATCTCCACTAACAAGCATATAAAATTGTATGGGTCCAAAATGAGTGCTAAACTTTTAGTTTCCCAAAACTATCCCTCTCACTGTTTCTCATATGGGTAGTGTCGCTGCAATTTACTCATTAATCAAATCAAAATTATACAAAGTATCCTTGCTCATTCTTTTTTCCTAACTCTCCCAGTAAAACTTAAATTCTATGGACTCTATCTCTAGCATATATCTTGAATCTGCCTACTTGTATTGATACTTATATGATTATCTTTTCTTTTGCCCTTGCCCTTTCCTAACTGCAGACCTTGCCCTGGAATGCTCTATTCTCCTTGATCTTATTTTTTTTGCTAGATTCTTCTCTCTGAGTTCTCAACGTGAAAATAGACAGAATTTTTTCAGGACTTATTTAGTCATATAGTCCCTTGCTCTCTTCCAATTCCATCCATTCTTGCCAACCTAAATGCTTATATTTCTACTTGTCATTATTTGTAGTATTTTGATAATCCTTTGTATACTTGCTTGCTAGAGAGGCTCACACAAAGGCAGAGATGTGTTTCTTTGTTGTATCCCCAGTTAACAGCAGAGTATTTGGAAATTGTAAGTATTCAATATTTATTGTGTTTCAAAAACTCAATAAAGCCTGATATAATGGTTGCAAAGATGAGGTTGGTGGTGAGGTATCATTGCATGGGAATAAGGCACTTCACGTTAGTTTGATAAACTCATACATTTAAAAAAAAAAAATTGACCGTACCCTGTGGAATTCCTGAAGTGAGACTTAGAATATTCTTGACACTGGCTATTTCAACTGTTTTTGTTTTTTTGTTTTTTTCTAAAAACATACTAAATCTTTATTGTCCAGCCAAATCCTCTTTTCTGCATTTAATGTTAATCTCTTCTTAAATTTTGAGTTCAGAAAAGCCTACTTTACATTCCATGATCATCATTGCCTTTTTATGAATAGAAGTTTATAGGTTGCATTCATCTCTCTCTTCATTACAAATTAACTGCCACAATGATTTATATAGAATAAGAAGCCTTATTATTACCACTAACTGCGGTACACAGTGGATGGTGAATGTATTTTTAGCTAACCTATATTAGTACTTTGCTAAATATTTTACATTCTTCCTCTTTTAATTAATGCTATACCTCTTTTACAAAGAAGAAATATTAAATTACGAAGCTTGGAATGGCCAAACTGCAACTCAAGCCTACCAGAATAAAATGATCTTAAATATTATGTTCTAACTACCCAGTACTTCCTTTTTGTGCCTTCTCACCAGGAGTGCCTCGTATCTCATCATACAAACGGGTAGGAATGACATCACAATGAGAAATGAAAGAAGAACGTAAATTTCTTTTGCATAAAGGTGGAATACTCACAATTCCTCTCCAAAGCAATGTGATTTTACATACAAGTATTTGCTTTATTGACCAATTGTATCTTCATGTTAGCATGACAAAAACTTGAAATTAAATTCATCTTTAAAACATTTTACTTGTATTTTGGCTAAAGAATAATATTTGAGGAGTCTGTAAGTTTAAAAGGAGAGACATCTAAATGGATTGCCCTTGCTGTTAAGCAGGTTTTTCTTTTTTTTTTTTTATTTTATTTTATTATACTTTAGGTTTTAGGGTACATGTGCACAATTTGCAGGTTTGTTACATATGTATCCATGTGCCATGTTGATTTCCTGCACCCATTAACTCGTCATTTAGCATTAGGTATATCTCCTAATGCTGTCCCTCCTCCCTCCCCACACCCCACAACAGTCCCCGGAGTGTGATGTTCCCCTTCCTGTGTCCATGAGTTCTCATTGTTCAATTCCCACCTATGGGTGAGAACATGCGGTGTTTGGTTTTTTGTCCTTGCGATAGTTTACTGAGAATGATGTTTTCCAGTTTCATCCATGTCCCTACAAAGGACACGAACTCATCATTTTTTATAGCTGCATAGTATTCCATGGTGTATATGTGCCACATTTTTTTAATCCAGTCTATGGTTGTTGGACATTTGGGTTGGTTCCAAGTCTTTGCTATTGTGAATAGTGCTGCAATAAACATACGTGTGCATGTGTCTTTATAGCAGCATGATTTATAGTCCTTTGGGTATATACCCAGTAATGGTATGGCTGGGTCAAATGGTATTTCTAGTTCTAGATCCCTGAGGAATCGCCACACTGACTTCCACAATGGTTGAACTAGTTTACAGTCCAAGTTAGTCCTCAGATCGTTTTTCTGGTGTAGGGCAAATTCCCCCTTCCTTTTGCAAAATCAGACTAGATCAAAATTTCTGGTTCACCCAGTTTTGACAGCAAATGTCTACAAGCTTACCCATTCACAAGTACTTTAATAATAACCTAAAGAATAATTTTGTCTTGCACATTTATAAAGGTAATGTGAGAATTTATTAAAAAGAGCTCCCACACTATGGAACAAATATATTATTAAATATATATTATTTAGATAATTGGTTAAGCTTAAGTATGTATGCAGGAATCAGAAATAATGTGTGTTTAATGTTAGCCACCAGGTCATGGTGACAATAATTTAGAGAAAAGTGGCCGTGCTAGCTCTGTAATATATATTTCTGAATTTTCATTATTAATTTTTGTTTTTCTTTTCTTTCCTTTTTTTTTTTTTTTTTTTTTTTTGAGACAGAGGCTTGCTCTATTAACTAGGCTGGAATGCAGTGGCAAAACTATGGCTGTCTTCAGCCTCCACCTCCTGTTCTTAATCAATCCTCCTGCTCAGCCGGAACTATAGGCATGCACCATTTCATCCAGCTAGTTGTTTTGTATTTCTTTTGTAGAGATAGAGTCGTATTGGGTTTCCCAGGCTTGATTCAAACTCCTAGGCTCAAGCCATCTTCCCACCTCAGCCTCCCAAAGTGCTAGGATTACAGGTGTCCATCACCGTGTGCAGCTTTGCATGATTCCTTGATGCACTTTTTTTCTGTTTGTTTGTTTTTAATTTGAGATGGAGTTTTACTCTATCACTCAGGCTGGAGTGCAGTGGCATGATCTCAGCTCACTGCAACCTCCACTTTCCTGGTTCAAGCAATTCCCCTGCCTCAGCCTCCTGAATAGCTGGGATTACAAGCACCGCCACCGTGCCTAGCTAATATTGTTTGTATTTTTAGTAGACATGGGGTTTCACCATGTTGGCCAGACTGGTCTCAAACTCCTGACCTCAGGCAGTCCGCCCGCCTCAGCTTCCCGAAGTGCTGGGATTACAGGTGTGAGTCACCATGCCTGGCCTATGCACTCCTTGAACCCTTATTGGTCTCCACAAATTCCTACTGAATTGTTGTTTAATTCATTTATTCATCCAATAAATATTTAATCTAGTTCTTCACTCAGCTAAGTGTTGGTCATTATTTTGAATCAGACATAAAGTGCTATTATAGAGAGTCATTCTGCCTGTTGGCAATTCTCAAATACTTAATTTTTGAAGCCCACAGGTTTGTCATTTGCCACACACGGTTTCATCTTCCAAGTTTGTTTTTCCCTGGCTTTTCTCTTTCAATTTGCTAGTGTATATAGTTGTTTTCATACTGGAGCTGCTAAAATCTTGGCTCTTTTCAAATGCAAAGGTGCCCTGTATTTGCATTTTGAGAATGTTTGCAAAGAATTTTCTTCAGGATACATCTTTACAAAGGACCTGCTGTAGTTGTGTTATAAGGAATTTTATAGCAGTTCCTGATTTTTAGGTATAAAATATTCCAACTGGTATGTTTCCGTGTACATAACTACTCATTTTATGGAATGCTTTACTTTTGAGATGTTTTTCTTATTACTGTCAAAATAAAATAATGGTGACTTCTTTTGAAATTTGAAATTTTTTTGTTAATCTTTTAGTCTCTAGTGCCTAGCATGTAGTAGGCACTCAAAAATATTAGTTGTATGGTAGGATGAATAAATTAGCAAAAAAAATTCCCCAATCTACAGCAAAAATTCTTTTATAACACGATTCTGCATCTCCAAAGCTTTGTTAATTATTACATGTGTTTTGACAAAGAAATGGACCAGATAGAATATTTTATGCTTTCAACTAGAGTTTCAAAAAGTAATCATGCCATGTAATATAAAAGAATAGATAGTATCCTTAAAATAGGCACATGGAACTCTTCCAAATGCAGACCCTTGGAGTATTTTCAAATCTCCTTCTTACTATATGTTTACATTCTAAAATAAAAAAAAAAAAAATCCTATGACTTTTCTCAAAAATGAATGGCCACCTCTCTAACCTTTAACATTGTTAGAATTGATTGTTCCTAATCTTTATGGATATCTCCTTTAGTTTTGTTTTTATGGTTTTCCTAGAATCCCAGTGCCCTGCCACAGTTATTTCTGCAGGCCCTTTCTGCTCTTGACCCTTTCTATTTCTATTATTTTTTATAATTTTCTTTAGTCATATCACACACTTCCTCTGCACCTGGCTCTTCTCTTGTCCTTGAACCTTGGCTAAAGAGAACACTGTAAATGCTAATGAATTCAGAATTGTTTCTCTGTCTTTCCTTGATTCTTTCCCCTTGCTTTCTCGCTGCTGGCACTCTGCCTCTGTCTGAGTAGTTTACATTCCTGGAGGTCAAACTTCTTTGACTTTGGCTGCTCTTTTATTTGGGGTCGGACAACAGTGATCATTTCTATAGATTTCCTTCCTCTGTCTCCATCTATAAACACTACTCAAGCTTCCCTTACATACAGCATTCTCTTACCTCTGAGATTTGGACTTTGGCATCTGAAAGTCTATAGACATTATCTCTCTTCATTTCACAGATGAAGGAAGAGTTGAAGTTTCTGGTTAAATCTGGTGCATTGAAAGCATGCCATTCCGCCAGAAACCTGACTAAAATAATAGAAACAAATAAAAGAGCTAAAAGTCTACAGGAACAAACAGTAGTGAAGACAACAGCAGCTGAGAAATGACACAAAACTTCAGATGAAAGCAGATGGGTGTGTAATGAGTGAATTGGCAGAGCAGAGTGGAACCCTGGGTGCCTATAGAGAAGGACACCAGAGAGGAGAAGGTCACTTTGTCCCCCCTGGGCGTTGGAAAGTCCCTCAGGCTCTAAGGAATTACGGGAACCAGATTCCGTGAAAGGCAAAATTTGGAGGATAAAAAAATTAGAATTGGTTTAGTTTTGTATAAGAAGCGATTAGAAATGTCAGATGCCTTTTCCCACCTCTCACAGCAAGACAACTACTTCCTTCTCAAACCTGAAAGAGAAATTAAAACCATTTTTCAGATAAACTGACCTGGAAGAGACTTTGAACTGGGATTCCAGGCAAAGCAGAGGTGAGATTAGCTTTCTTCGTAAAAGCCAGGAGCTTCCCCAAATGTCTGCATAGCTAATGGTGAGAATACCCATCTTTTAACTTTGTCTCCTATAACGGTAAATTATTATTGTCAGAATCAGACATTTGTGAATCTCCCTATAAAAATCTAGCTAGGGACTCCATTAACTTACAGGGTAGCACATGAATTCATGAACCCAGCCCATGTACAAAATTCAAGATCAATTTTTAAATTACTCACTCTGAGTGAGCAAAGACCACTAGAAATCTGGGTAAAAATTACAATGTGGAAAATAGAGACAAAAACAAAAAGAAACCCAGTGAAAACAGTCCACACTGTGAAAGGGAGAAAGCATCATAAAGCCATGATTAATATTCTCAGACAGATAAGGGAAAATGTCGTGCTCATCAAACAAACAGTATGCTATTAATCAAAGAAATTCTCAGGGAATAAGGAGGATTCATTTGAAATTGAAAATATAATAGTTTAAAAAATCAAAGTGTTAAAGTTAATGTGATCTTCTAGACTGTAGAACAAAGAGACAGAGATGAAGTTCAGTACTCAACTAATAAGAGTTTCAGAAAGAGGAAAAGAAGGAAAAAAATCAGGTGATGCCAACATCAAAGAAATGAGAAGAATTTTTCAGGAAGCGGGAGTTAGAAGTTCCTATAATGAAAGAGCCCGCCAAGCTCTCAGAAAAATGGGTGATAAAAACCCACTTCAAGGCAACATAACATGGTCAAATGTCAAAACTAATGAGGAGGACTTAGATGTTTTCACAGTTAAAAATGGGTTACACAGGATGGATCATGCTACAGAGCATATAGATCATGCTATGGATCATAATGTAAGCACAGAACTTCCCTACAGCAATACTGGAAGCTAGAAGATTGTTCTTCAAAATTTGGAATAAAACATTTTCCATGAATAGTTCTATATGCAGCCAAACTTTCAACTAATCTGAGGACAGAATAAAGACATTTGCAGACATACGTCATGTTAAACAGTTACTTTCCATGCACCCCTCCTTAGAAAGCTACTATCACAAAATATTAGTGGTATAACATCATCTTCTACCACCTGTATTTGAAAGAATAACTGCTTATTGAAATCAGAGGGTTGGTTTATAGATTACCTATTTTAAAAGTCCAGGATACCTCGTATTTAATAAACACTGGGTGTTAATAGTGCTGAGTTACTTGTCAGTTCAAATTGTTAATTCACCAGCCAGCAAGACCCAGAGAATTCAGCCTCTTAGCTCTGGCAGAATTGCACTTAAATGTTCTAGACAAATTAAAATCTGCTTTTTACAAGAAAATTCCTTCTTCCCTATATGACCCATTCTAACATTTAACAATTTCCCACTGCTAAGAATTTCTTTGTTATGTCTCAGTTAAATCTCTTGCTACTTAAGTGCATTTATTATTTTTGCCATTTTGGTGCTTTGTTATGGATACCAACTAACCAATGCCTGCATGTGTGTGCTCTCTCTGTCTCTCTGCCTGTTTCTCTCTCCCTTTCTAATCAAGCTTGCTTCAAAGTGAAAATTTTTTGTTTTGACATGGTATCTTTAAAACAAAATGAAGGAGACTATACTCTGAAAGCTAATTTAGGGCAACTCATGGCTTTCACCAATTGTAGTCCTCAGATGCATAATTCTGTAGCATAATGTTTCTCTGAATATTGTAAATATGAAGAGAATTTGGCTATTCACTGACCTTTGGAAGTCTTACTAATTTAATTTAGCTTTCTATCCCTTGGGAATGAACTACCTTCCTGGAACTTCCTATTCTGTTTTCATTGCCATGTCTTTGGGACTATATTGTTAACCACTCACTCACTCAAACTGTAAGTTTAATGTTAAATAATTTTAATATTCACTGTTGATTTATTTTCTCTCTTATGTAAGTAGAAAGAAAGGCATATATAGAAAGACTTGAAAGACCTGATTTCCTGAAAACAAAATGGTTAACTTTTGAACACAGGTTCTTGTAGAAAATATTATTACCATAAAATTTCAGTATATAGTAAAATACATATTTATGTTACACAAGTATTAAATAACTTTCTATAATACAAGCAATTTATGAAGCATAGATAATATATATTTACCCTTTATATGAAATAATGAAATATTTTTGTTAATGTGTTAGCCTTCAAGGATAACTTTCCTGCTAGCAGTAGCTGATAACGACGCTACTGAGAAGACATCTTCCAAGAGAGATTTATACTCTAATTGGATCATAGACAAATCAACACATAAAATGTAAATAGGCTGTGTGTTGTATCATTGGTGATTTCTGCTTTTCTTTAGACCGTTTAGATGACTGCCTTTAAAGTCTTTGGCAGTGTATGGGTGGTCAAAGACTTTCTGTTACTCCCTCTTGCTTTCAGATCATTGAACCAATTTAGCTCTAGTTAATAACTCTATTAACTGGATAATGGTTACTGTCCTTTTATCAGCTCAGTAACACTATGTCCCCATTATAAACAACTGATCAGTAACATAAATCTCTTTATATAGTAATAAACAAAATGCTTTGTCTCTTAAGGGCAGTCTCACAAACAGTAACTAGCACTATATTTTTCATGGGAAAAGCTGCCTCAGGCCCCTGTGGGGCTGCAAGTGGGTAGCATCTTCTAATCTCTTCTCCAGAGTTGAACAGATGGCAACTCCCTGATTGGAAACTTGATTCAATGCTGCATTTAGTGTGATTAAAACAAATGGTGAGCCTGGAGCTGGGTCTATACACCCCACAGAACAGGTGGCAAAATGGATAGTGAAGGTAACCTGTTTATTTGTCTACACAACACTAAAGAAATGGCTTGATGAGTATTCTCCTTACTAGTATGAATCTTTTCTTTTTTCCTTCATCAAATGAATTGAATTGACCAGCTGTATTGGCGTCCTGTAGACACAGCCTGAAAAGTCTCCTGCTCTAACAGGCTTCAAACTAGTAGGGGTCTGTAGTGACGCAGCAGGTGCAGAGAGATCTAAGCCCTTGAATGCAATGTATACACAGAGCTCTCCAGACAGCCCCATGGAGCTACCACATAAGATGGTTTTTCATGTGTAAATGAGATGGTCTTTTTATTTTTCAAGCTATTACATTATATCCCCTTCTGTTGAAAGACAAATACAGGAAATCAACCAACACTGAGTTAATTACAGAGTGACCAGTTCTATAATCAGGATTGCAGGCTTCAGTCTTGAGGTTTAATTGCACAAGCATATTTTGCGCTTTGGTACTCATAGTTCAAGCCATCTTGGGAAGCCATGGTTTTCATGATTTTGCTCCCTAGGACATCAGTGCTGGGAGCCTGTTGGCTTTGGATGAAATGCCTACCAGGATGGGGGTTGGAAACAGAAAATAGTTTTTGGGTGAAGAATTACGAAGAGTTCAATGGCTGATTTACAATGTGAGAAATTACTTGGACTGGTGTTTTAGTAGAAATTTTTCTCCTTGAAAGTTGCTGCTAGAAAGCAATGTTGAAGTCTTCTAGAATGAATAGAAGAAAATAAGTGAGGATAAGATATATCTTCAATGATTCTCAGTGATGTTTTTTGGTTGTGGAATGAAAAACTCTATGTAAAATTATTGTAAAAAACAAGTCTTTTTCTACTTTCAATATTTTGGCTGTGTAATTTAGCTGTTGAAAGGGTAATTGTGATTTTTACTTATATATCTATAATTTTTTAATATATTTGATGTTCCTGGTCCTATTATATAATGGAGTCTTAAAATATTTAAAAAAATTGTCATGCTGCTTATGTACATGCTTATGTATGTATGAGTATAGATACATACACATATCTTTTTGCTGTGTGTGTGTGTGTGTCTATGTGTGTGTGTGTGTCTATATATATATAGACACACACACACACACATACACATATGCAAAACACACTATGTACTATTCCCTCTGAAACATTTGACAATTTATTTCTAATATGTTAAATGAAGACTTAATAATGAATGCTAATACCTTTCCTATATGAAGGATTTTTCATGACAGACATTGAAATGTGAAGTTTTGATAGTACTATTATTCCCATTTTATAAGTGAAAAAGCTGACTCAGTAAGGTTTGGTAATTTCCCAAGGTCACACAGCTCATACATTAAAGGGTCAGGAATTTTAACTTAAGTCTTAAATCTTTTAATCTGATATATACCTTCTTTTCTTAATATATATGTTAATATAAAAGCTTAAATTACATTGCAATATGCAGTAAAGTGAATATTACATATACATGTGCTAAAAAATTTGCATAATTAACATTTCTTGAATGAATATGTTTTGTCTGGCAGACATCTAAAGTAGGGATAGTTAATTACAATCCAGTTTTTGTAAACAAGATAGAGATCATATATATCTTTATTTCCTTTAGTGGCATACGTCGCCTAAAGTTGTTCTTTTATAAATGGATCGCATTTATGGTTTTTTTTTGTAAGCTTAGCCTCAAAAGATTAATATCAGAAACATAATTTTAATGCCAGGTTTTGGTTTTCTTATTATTGTTAGTAGCTTCCGAAAATAGAATTAATCTCTTTTTCCATATAGTATCTTTGTATGATGTAGCTCTCTGTAATGACAGGTGGCATTTTTTTGTATGTTTGTTTGAACAAAAGAGCTCAAGAAAAATCTGAAACAGCAATATTTAATATTTATATACTCAAAGAAGGCATCAAGGAGAAGCCTTAGAGACTCTTTGGCAAAAGCTCATTACTACGCTTCATGTAGCCACAAACTTATATGATTTGGGAACTTAATGTTTATAGAAGTACTGACAGAACTCTGCCAAATGTTCTGGATAATGTGTCTTGGGAGAGACCAGGTGGGTTCAGATTCTACTGCTCCACGTATTTTGCAATAAGACTCGATTCCAGACCTTGACTTTCTGAGTACAAAGGAGAAAAAGGAAAGGGTATCAGTTATGCCATAGCAGACAACTTCGGCACAATCCTGTTGGCTGTTCAACAAGTGTCTACTATTGGTCGGCTCTGTCATTGACAGCCCGGGGATCGATGCATGCAGAACAGCCACTAATGCTAATGGGGCTACACATGTTAAATCCCACTGCCCTGACAAAGGACAGATTCTGGTGTTGAATGTGAGACTTCTGTGAAAAGTAAGATGGGACTGATCTCACTAAAATAACTCTTCCTTCTTGCAAATCTATAGCTTTTTACAAGACAAATTGACCTTTTTTTATTTCTGGTATTTGCTGGGAAAAGAAAAATGGAGGAAAAATATAACCGTTCTTCTTGGTGGTGATTTACCAATATGAGTAATTTTAGAAAACGCATTTTTTAAAATACAAAAATATTCTTAGAATAGTTCTAGTCTTTGTCTCTGCATAATCTCATTTATTCAGGTAAAAATGATGGAGCCAATAAGTTCTCCAGATGTTTCTATTAATATTTGGGTATTCCAGATCCTATAAAAAAGGAAACAGGATGACTAGATTTTTTTCAATCTTTTCTTCTGAAATTATAAATTCTTTTTATGATTTGAATGTGGATACTGATAGGGAGTTACACATTTTAACTGTGAAATTTGGATTATTTAACAACTTTTCCTAAGTATTATCATTGCTCTTGGCTTTATTCCACTTCATGCTACAATGATTCCTTAGTAGAATTATCTCACTTTAGAGGAAACATTGAGATGATAAAGGAATTGCTTTCTTATAGAGACAAAGATTGGGTTCATTTTCTCCTGTTTCATGAAAGTGTTCATTAATGTCTGGATGTCTATTGAATGCCCACTTTTACTGTCCATCTTACGTACATCTGGGGACTGAGATGAAGACAATTAACAAAATAAATAGTTATGCTCTTAAGAAGCTCACATTTTATTGTGGGAAGACAGAAATTGAACCAAATTATTGCATAAAATGTCTAGTGATAAGTGCCAGGAAGGAATACCAAGCAACACAATGGAGATAGACTTGTGGTTAAGAGGGGTGCTATTTTATATGTGGTGATGAGAGCTTAGATGGTGTTAGAGGTAAGGAGCTTGATGCTAAATGTTTACTATTGGCTTATTTGGAAAGCCAGACCTAGAGGAATATCAAAATGGGTAACCTCTGTTAGTTTTAGAGAACGACATTTTACAAAGTGGCATAATCTGACATTTTTCTCTAATATGGCATAATTTTGAGAGATGGAGCCTTGAGCAAAGAAATCTGTCACCAGTTCCTTGTCATATCAGATACAGGCAACAATTGGGAAGACTGAGATTCAGAATATTTCACAGCATTAAAGAAAGCCTGGAAGAATTTTGCCATCACTTTATTGAGCTCAGCAACAATATTGACTTAAGAGTCCTTGAGATATTTCAGTCTCTACTTCTTTGCCTGTTCCCTATGCTTTCTTCTCCTCCTGTCCGCCCCCACCCCTTACTCTCCAAGGTGGATGCAGTCATCAGTCTGCAGAATTCATCATGGCGTGCTTCTCTTCGAGTTAAAACCTGAAATCTGTCAAGTCACAGTGTCGATTATTGTTTTGAATTCTATGCCTAATTGTGGAACTACCAAATTAGCATTCTGCCCATTTTTTCCAAGGGTTTTCTCTAGTTTCCCTACCACCAAACCCTAGGGTTCCTTGCTGTATCTACCTATAAATAAATAAACAATCTCCCATACAAATAGTTAAAAGTTTTGTGGCAATTTAATCTTCAGTTGGAATATGCTCGGTAGTCTTGCACCAGTTGCTTGTACTTGGTGAATAGGCAGGCGTGGAGCTAAAGCCTTCAAAAAGGTAAGGAAGAAGTCTAGGGACATGTATATGTGCATCAGCAATTATTTTTTAAGCCAGATTTAAAACTCTTACGAGAGGTAATATTTCCCTTAGTTCCCTGGTGAAGCAATTGAGGCTCAGTTGGCCAGTCTACCTCTCAATGCAGGGTTCTGAAAGATTTCTGAGTTACTAAAATTCAAACATCAAACACATAATTTTACCTTTTTGTGTATTTAGTGTGTATGTGTAGGAGGGGAGGGGAGTGTAGCTGTAGGTATGTGTGTCACAATTATATAACAGATTTCACTGGCTTTTGCAGTAATATCTCTCTTAATACATTATAATATCCTTCAATTGTATTTTAAGTTGTCATTGAACTGATAGGATTTTGCTTTTTTAATGATGTTTACTAAAATCAATAAAATGCTGAATAGTTTTTTAAAAACGCTTTGTGCAACAACAAAATTTATTTCATACTATCTATTAATCTTAATCTTGTAGTAGATTTAGCATACATTTAAATTATTCACATGCTTGCTAAGATTACCAGAAAAAAAAAATTGTAGCTGGGCAGACGAAGAATGCATTTATCATCGCATTCTTCTCATATTTTACTCAGAACTTATACGATGATTATTACTGTCCATACATTTAAAATATGATAGTAAAATATGTAATAATTAAAACATACACCATATCCTAGGCCATAGGCTAAAAGCTTTTTGTTCCTTATCTCGTTTCCTCCTTATTGCACTCCCGTGAGAAAGATCCTATGACAATGCCTATTAGAGAGAAAATAAACACATGGTCGATCAGGTGGGAAAACTTGCCCAAAGTTACATAACCAGAGGTGGGTTTAAGATTAGGCAGTTGACTTGAACACACACCAAACTTATGCCATTTCTAGAGATTAGTGGAGAAAACATGAAATTCAGAATTGCAAGTTCCTCATTTTAACAGCATTATAGTTTTAGATCTTGTTACCTTTGACTCCCGAAACAGGAATATTCTTTAGGAAAAAATAGATAAATATGTGCAAAAGTGCCTTGAAAATGTTCATACTAGCTAAATAGATAAGTTTGATTTATTATTTCCTTAAAAAACAATTTCTAGCCAAACTTTTTTGTTGGACACAGTAGACTGTAATTTAAAAAATAAATGAGAAACAAAGTTATTTAAAAATTTTTAAAAATCAATGCATTGCTTTTTAAAAGTAGTATTGAAAATTTCACAGCTTTAATGCAAGGATGTTTATGTTAAAATTTTCATCTAACACAGGTATATGTAGGAATGCAAGAGACTTGATCTTAAAAAATAATGTAGAATATCATAAATATTTATCATATGGGGCAAATATATTTTCTTTCTTACAGCTTTTCTATAGGTTAATATGATGTGAAAAACAGCGAAGAAATTTTAGCCAAACTTCAGCAGAACAGCAATGACTGAAACACCTCTATTCATATTTTAATAAAAATACCTATTAAACTGTTAGAACGTAAACATTTTAAATAGCTGTCCCTGAAAATCAAGAGAGTCCACTGAAAAAATATCGGAATTTGTGTAAAATTCCAGCACAATGGCAAATTTAAACATTGTCAGTTTATATAATCAGATGGAAACTGTCTTAAGAAACTTATTGTATTCAAATTAGCAATAAAATATATAAAAATGCTCAGAAATATACTAAATACAAAAGAAGTAAAACTTTGCACATGATATGAAACTTGATGTCTGGATCAGTGGAGAAACAGACAAGTCACTGATATTAAGTATTATAAATACAATGATCATAAGCCAGTCTGGGAAAACTAATGAAATCACCGTAGTATTTTGGTATTTTTCACTGAGTTCCCTACTTTTGTATGTTGTTGTAGCTTAACTTCTTAAAAAACAACTTTCTTAGTGTATAATTGATATGAATAAATTGGCATATTTAATATGTACAATTTTATGTTTTCCAATATATACCAAAAATGCTATCACTAGAGTCAAGATGAACACATTTATCCCTAAAAGTTTCCCCATGCCTTTTGTAATACTACAAACCATTCCCTCCTTGACTGCTTCTACTTTCTTAAGCACCTTCTCATTTGTTTTCTGTCACTACAGATTAATTTTCCTTTTCTAGAATTTTATTTAAATGGAATCATACACTATGAACTCTTTTTTGATACGGCTTTTGCTGAGCACGGTATCTCACACCTGTAATCCCAGCACTTTTGGAGGCCAAGGTGAGTGGATCACTTGAAGTCAGGAGTTCGAGACCAGCCTGGCCAACATGGTGAAACCCCGTCTCTACTAAAAATACAAAAATTAGCTGGGTATGAAGGTATTTTCCTGTAGTCCCAGCTACTCGGGAGACTAAGGCAGGAGAATCACTTGAACCTAGGAAGTGGAGGTTGTAGTGAGCCAAGATCATGCCATTGCACTCCAAGCTGGGTGTCACAGTGAGACTCCATCTCAAGAAAATGAAGAATATAGCTCTTATCACTATTCATAATTATTTTGAGATTAATCTATGTTGTGTTTATAAACAATCATTTTTAAAATTGTTGATTGGTATTCCATTGTGGAAATATGCCACAATTTGTTTATCCAATTACCTAATGACCACTGGATTGTTTCCAGTTCTTGGCTATTACAAATAAACATCAATGAACATTCATGTATAAGAAGTTAAGGCATGAATCAGATATACTCCTTCCTAGGTGGTAAGTGATATAGTTTGGCTGTGTTCCCACCCAAATCTCATCTTGAATTGTGGTTCCCATAATCCACACATGTCATGGGAGGGACCTGGTGAAAGGTAATTTAATCATGTGGGTGGTTATCCCCATGCTGCTCTTCTCATGATAGTGAGTGAATTCTCATGAGATCTGATGGTTTTATAAAGGGCTTTTTTCCCTTTTTCTCAACACTACTTCCTGCCATTATGTAAAGGAGGACAAGTTTGCTTCCATTTCTGCCATGAGTGTAAGTTTCCTGAGGCCTCCCAAGCCATGTGGAACTGTGAGTCAATTAAATGTCTTTCCTTTATAAATTACCCAGGCTTGGGCAGCATAAGAATAGACTAATACAGTAAATTGGTACTGCAGAGAGTAGGGAGCTGCTGTAAAGATTTCCAAAAATATGGAAGTGACTTTGGAACAAGATAACAGGAAGAGGTTGGAACAGTTTGGAGGTCTCAAAAGAAGACAGGAAAATGTGGGAAAGTTTGGAACTTCCTAGAGACTTGTTGAATGGCTGTGACCAAAATGCTGACAGTGATATGGACAGTGAAGTCCAGGCTGAGGTGATCTCAGATGGAGATGAGGAAATTGTTGGGGACTAAAGTAAAGGTCACTCTTGCTATGCAAAGAGACTGGTGGCATTTTGTCCCTGCCCTAGAGTTCTGTGGAACTTTAAACTTGAGAGAGATGATTTAGTGTATCTGGCAGGAGAAATTTCTAAGCAGCACAGTATTCAAAAGGAAGCAGAACATAAAAGTTGGAAAAATGTGCAGCCTTATGATGCAGTAGAAAAGAAAAAACTCATTTTCAAGGGAGAAATGCAAGCTGGCTGCAGAAATTTACATAAATAACCAGGAGCCAAATGCTAATCACCAAGACAATGGGGAAAATGTCTCCATTGCATGTCAGAGACCTTATAGGCAGCTCCTCCCATCACAGGCTCAGAGACTTAGGAGGGAAAATTGGTTTCCTTGGCCTGGTCAGGGACTTTTTGCTGTGTGCATCCTCAGACTTGGTGCCCTGCATCCCAGCAGCTTAAGCTCCAGCCATGGCTAAGAGGGGCCAAGGTACAGCTCGGGCCATTGCTTGGGAGGGTGCAGGCCCCAAACCTTGTCAGCCTACATGTAGTGTTGGCCCTGTGGGTGCACAGAAGTCAAGAACTGAGGTTGGGAACTTCCAGCTAGATTTCAGAGATTGTATGGAAATGCCTGGATGTCCAGGCAGAAATTTGCTGTGGGGGTAGAGCCCTCATGGAGAACCACTGCTAGGGCAGTGTAGAAGGGAAATGTGGGGTTGGAGCCCCCACACAGAGTCTTATCTGGGGCACTGCCTAATGGAGCTGTGAGAAGAGGGCCACTGTCCTCCAGGCTCCAAAATTGTAGATTCACTAACAGCTTGTACTGTGCACTTGGAGAAGTTGTAGACACTAAATGCCAGGCCATGAAAGCAGCTAGGAGGAGGACTGTATGCTGCAAAGCCACAGGGGTGGAGCTGCCCACAGCCATGAGTACTCACTTCTTGCATCAGTGTTCCCTGGATGTGAGACATGGATTCAAAGAAAATCATTTTGGAACTTTAAAGTTTAATGACTGCCCTATTGTATTTCAGACTTGCATGGGGCCTGAAGTCCCTTGTTTTGGCCAATTTCTCCGATTTAGAATGAGTGTGTTTACCCAATATCTGTACCCTCATTTTATCTAGGATGTAACTAACTTGTTTTCAGTTTTACAGGCTTATTGGCAGAAGGGGCTTGCCTTGTCTCAGATGAGCTTTTGGACTTGGACTTTTGAGTTAATGCTGGAATGAGTTAAGACTTTGATGGATTATTGGAAAGGCATGATTGTGTTGTGAAATGTGAGGACATGAGATTTTGGAGGGGCCAGGTGTGTGATGATATGGTTTGGCTTTGGCTAATCATGAATTTTAGTGCCCATAATCCCCATATGTCGTGAAAGGGACCTAGTAGGAGGTAATTGAATCATGAGGGCAGAATACCCCTGTGCTACTCTTCTCATGATAGTGAGTGAGTTATGAGATCTGATGGTTTTATAAGGCGCTTTTCCACTTTTGCTTGACAGTTCTTCCTGCCATTATGTGAAGAAGAATGTGTTTCCCCTTCTGCCATGATTGTAAGTTTCCTGAGGTCTCCCTAGCCATGCAGAACTGTCAGTCAATAAATGTCTTTAGTTTGTAAATTACCCAGTCTTCGGCAGTCCTTTATAGCAGTGTGAGAATGGACTAATACAGTAGGCATTATATTGATGATGATGATAATAATGGCAACTGCCATTAAGTAAGCTTTTGCTGTATCAGAGACTGTATCACATTCTATGTGTTAAATGTATTTTATATGTGTAATTGTAACAAGACAAATTTAAAGTTCAGCTCAGTCACTGAGACAACAAAATTGTCAGATCCTTAAGAGTGGGCATATCTTGGAATGGGATATTGTGAAATAGGATATATGAGAATGGCTTTCATGGCTCTTGCATAGAGTTTTCTGTGAATGAAGCATTGATAGTGCACCATTGTTTCATCTTGAAATGTAGGGAGCTTCAACTGGACTTACTAGAAGGCTTGCTATGCATTCCTTGCAGTTGAGGAACCCTGCTGTGATTCCTGAATGTACCAATGAAAACTAAAGCTGAATTTGGTGAAGGAAGATGTGAAAGTAGGAAGCTGCACTCCAGTAGTAAACACACTTACACTGAATGCAATACATAGTAATTTGAACTGGAGATTAATCTAGTCAATGGGGACCCTATGGAGGATCAGAAGACTCCTGTAGCCAGTGTGAGTTGTAGACAACTGGAGAACTAGGGCTGAGGATGGAGGAGTGGCCAGGAGGCTGCAGTGTGAGAGGCTGAGCAAGAGACTACTATGGAGCTCCCGGAAGGCACCTAAACATCTTCCTCACCCAGAGAGCAAGCAAGTACTTTCCTGTCCTGACATCTCTTTCTTGTACTCTTTGACCTTGGTGAGATTTAAACAGTGGCAGATAATTTGAGGAAAGGGTGAAAAAAGCTGAGCAGAGAAAGAGAGTAGGAGTTTACTACATCCTCTCCCTGAAGACCAGCAGGTTACCAAGTACAGGATTTGCTCCAGAGGAAGAAAATAAGAGCAAAGGGATTAAAGTGATGAATTAATAACTGTGATGGGATGTAGCAAATTACTGAATCAAGACAGGGCTTTGTAACATAAAGTTATTGTGTAACTATTTATTATCAAAATGTAAAGGGAATTGCTTTTCCCACTAGATAGTTTTTGCTTCCCAATGTCCATTTAAAATTTAAGTTTCAATTTGATTGCATCCCAGGTGTCATTCTTGTGCAAGTTCTGAGTACATGTGAATTATTAGCTCACATAATGCATTGGTTTCGATGTTCACAGATGTTCACGTGAAAAGCAAGAAAAAAATAGCTAATAGATGAGAAATTCAGAAGAAAATAATTGTTGCCCTTCAGATTGCCATTTAAACCAGGATCACAAACAGCTTAATGTTGACCTGTTCTGGAAGATAATAACTGTTTGTACCTCAAAGAGCTAGATTTTAGAAAGCTCTTTGCAGAAAAAAAAATTTAAGATGTGAATCCTTTCAGAATTATTTCATTTCTCAGCATTCCATTGTTCTAGTGTAGATTCATATCAGCTAACTGCATGTCTTTCTCTGAAGCACACTATTTGTTTTTAATCAGGAGACATGAAAAATGAGGGTTCTATATTGAGATGTAACTTGGTCACAGCAGAATGATCTCCATCTAGTTATATTACAGAGCTAGCAGAGCCTTAAGAAACTAGAGACAGGGCTTTGAAATGACAATTGCAAGTATAATGAAATATTCACTCTCTTTACCCAAAGCTTATGGGTAAAGACTTTTTTCCTGGCAGGTTTATCTTTTTTTAAAATATCAGCCACCAGTCAGACACACACACACACATCCACATCCCTACTCCCACAACACACACATAATCCCACTCACAATTTTTTATTGTGTGTGGTACATTTAGCAGTTGGGGAAGAATGTAACTTTAAATAGAAGTCAATTTTGGCAATTTCACTTTTAACTTTGTACTAGGATTTTGTATTGTCTTTTCTAAGAATGAACTGTGAGTGCTGAGAGAGAAATTCTAGAACATCTTTGATCTGAATAGCAATGCAAATCAAATTCTAGTAAACTTATTTACTTACACTTAAAATGTGTTCATTTTTTAATCCTGCACATATTTTAAGCAGAAAATTTTTCAGCATACATTTTCCATTCTAACTTTCAATGTTAGATAATCACAAAGCGAATTTTAAGAAATCTTTTATATAAAGCATCTATGATTATAATCATTTAGAAAATGGTTCCCTATTACATTTGGTTAGAAAATACTTCAACATAGGTAAATTGAATAATTATTTGGAAAAAAATCTTATAGTGCTGTAGTTTCCAGTTTTAATTGCTCTTCTTGTAATTTTAATGAGTATTCACTAATTTTATAATAAAATTTTTATGTGATTACTACCAGAAAAAAATATTTTCAGTCCCAAAACATCACAATTAGTCAACATATTTGATTGAAATACTCTCCCATTTAACTAGATAAGAGTAATAAATTTACATTTTCACTGGCGAAATATTTAACACTTTGAGAAAAACAGTTTTAATTTTAGTTAAAAATCTGAGAAGCAAACTTGGATGTTCCAAACTCATCATTTTCCAAATGGTTGAATTGAGATCCAGAGCAGTAAACTGATGGAGCCTAAATTCTTTTGTGTCAACATGTAATTCATCAGACTGATTATAATATTTATTGTTTCATTCTTGAAGCAGTGCTTTAAAAATCAGTGTGAAGGGGTTTAGGTGATGAATTTAGATAAGTATTTGTCTATATGCATAATCCTTTCGTATTTGTGATGTGAAATAGTAGGGTGACTGTACAATTCTAAAGGACAGTTACTTGTAGTTAAGCAGAAAATGTTTTCCTAATTTTTCTTCATTCTTCAGCAGTTAGTACTATGTTGTATAAAACTGATTCCCGTTTTATTTTTACTGAGTGAAATTAAATCAGATTTAGAAAATATTTTTTTGGATGGCAAAGTATGGAGCAAAATCACTTATACTATGATATAGATTAAAGTGATATAGGTTAAAAACAAAGAGCCAAACTTAAAACCACATTTTCTAATGCATGTGTTACTTAATGTCAGCATAGCTGATGGATGCAATAACTTTTTCTACTCACTGTTTGACATATGGCTAATGATTTTTGGATTATATTCATTTGGTATTTATGGACTTAAGGTTATTTTTTGTAATTTTACAGGTTGTATGTACCTTAGGGAAATAGAAGTTAACATATACATATATAAATATATATATATAATATAAGTATCAATCATGTTATAGACATTGTCTCATTTGAGACAACAGCTCCATTAGGGAGGGAATATCATCAACATGTTAGCATTAGAGAAATTGAGGCTCAATGAGATTAAGAAAGTTGGATGTATTTCACACAAATATTAGAATCCAAAATTTTAACTGAAATCTGCACATTTCCAAAGCTCCATACTCTTTCTCATTGACTCTCTGCTGAAGAAATCGAGCAGTGAAGAGGAGTTCTAGTACATTAATTATCTATTGGCAAGTGTTGACGGTTTCAAAATATAAATGATCTTAATCTATTCATATGAAAATTACGATCAGCCTTAGTCCATGGTAGAACCTGAGCTGTATACATGAAGAACTAGCTTGTCTGTAGTAGCAGGTTGACAAGAAAAAAGGTATACTTAAAGGACAACCTGCCTGAAGGAATTACCAGAGTATGGTGGTGAATTTTGATAATAGTTTTTACAGTTGCTAACTGTAATATTTAAATATGTAGCTCCTGCCTGGTAACTACAAAGCACACCAAAACTACTGTACTTTGAGTGTTAATTGTGGTGAGCAAATTGAAAAACACATTTCTTTGGGATACAATTTCATCTCTATATACAAACAATATCCTCTTCTATTTGAATGAGAACAGATGGATGAAGCCTCAATATACTTACTGCCCATAGCAAAGGATGCTTTTATGAGACTTTCAAATTAGGCTTAGACAAGAGTTATGAGTTAGTAGATCTGCTTAGTTTGGTATTTTTATTCTGACAAATAATAAGAATTTCTATAAGGGTGAAGCTGAAAGGGCAACTGAGACCCCTTTGAGTGAATTAGTATTCCTATAGCATTACCTGTGTGGATAATATTTTTTTTTACCTCTGATGTGACTCTTACAAATTTAATTAAGTGTGATGGCTGGCCAGCACGTAGATAATTCCTGCTATAGACAAAATGTAAATGTATTTTTCTCACTGTGGACAAAATATTTTTGGAAGTCCATGCCAATTTATGTCACTCAGGTAACTTTTCTAACTTTTAGGTATGAGAGTTGAGGAACAAATTATGTGTGTTGTCTTGCTGTTATGTTGCATGTCTATTAACAGTAATCAGATGTGGTAGTATAGCATGGTCAGGGTTACTGGAGATGTGTTATCAAATGCACTTTTTGCAGATACTTCATTTTTAAGCACCCTTGATATACAAAAATTATATGGGGTTTTATTTTTTTAAATGTATTTCTCTCTCTTTTTCTCTTTCTGTTTGTGCAAATTTTTGTGTCCAAAATTAGATATCATCTTCTCTAAAGGAAATGTGAAAAAGAACCACATTCCATCAATACAACGAGGTGGATTTTTGTTAAGATAGTAACACTGGAATGATTTCTAAAAATCTGTCTCTAGTAAAGTTTGTTTTCTCCTCTGAGCAAATCCTATTCTTAGCATCCTGATACATAGTACTTCATATGCCTTATATTTAATTGCACTTAGTGACATTGTGGTGTGACATCTTTATAAACCAAGGCTTCTCACTTTAACAGAAGACTCTAATTGGGGCTTTTACTCAAAGAACATGCTGAGAGGTAGGAGGTGTAGCGAAGGCTGCATGGTGCAACAGTACTGGGTTTTCAAAACTAACTGTTGTTTCCTGGTATCATGGCTCTGGATAAAGCATCCTGTGCTTCAGCATCTCTAATTCCTCATCTGTCAAATGTTACTGACAACACCTTCACTGTGATGATGGACAAGTAATGTATTTGGAAGAATATGATAAACTTTGTAATTTATATAATTAGAATTGAAACACTGATAAAACCTACTGATGAATGGGTGAAAAGGAGAGTACTAGAAGAGTTCATATAATGAAAAAGGCAAACTACACTGATTCTCTGAGGAGCAGGTTAGCAATGTGTTAAGAACAAGGGACTGGGGGATGTTAAAAACTCTGACCCCCAACTCCACTATTATGATCTCATCTTCATACCTTACCCTATGAAGGTATGACCACTGGCCTCCTTGCTCTCTCTAGAACACACTGGTCATACTTGGAATGATCTACTGGATACCAGAATGCCTCGTTCCCCTATTTCCTTCATATCTCTGAGTAAATATGACTTCATCACAGAGGCTCGCCCCCGTAATTCTGTATAAAATGCCCTGCTGTTCTCATTCACATTAATTTTTATCCCTTTACCCTGCTTTATTTTGCATTACTGCCATATGATGCATTGAATTGCTTATGGTCTTCCCACCAAAACACAAGCTTCATGAGAACAGGAATTTTGTCTGTTTATTGCTACATCCTCAAGAGTTATGGTCTATGGATTAAATGAGTGAGCAAATTGTGCTAGGAGCAGAATACTCGGGTTAGTTTTTCCTCACTATATTAAAATGGACAAGTCAGTCAATCATTTTTGCATTTCATGTTTGTTACATGTAAGTAAAAGATGAGATGGCTATTCGTCGTCCCATTTTTACAGATTAAGAAACCATGGTTTAAAGAGTTTGCCAGAATGACTCTTTTTAAAAAGACAAAAAACAATAGATTTTGGCACAGGCAAGGAAAAAAGGAGCTAAAAGCTAAAAATACAACTACCATTTGATTCAGAAATCTCACTGTTTGGTGTCTACCCAAAGGAAAATAAGTCATTATATCAAAAAGATGTGAACACTTAAACGTTTACTGCAGCAATATTCACCATAGCAAACATATGGAATTAACCTAAGTATCCATCAACGGATGACTGGATAAAGAGAATGTGGTATATATAAAAAATAAAATACTATCCAGCCATAAAAAAAGAGTGAAATGATATGGATATTTTGCAGTGACATGAATAGAGCTGGAGATTATTGTCTTAAGTGAAACAACTCAGAAACAGAAAGTCAAAAACTACATGTTCTCAGTTATAAGTGGGAGCTAAATAATGTGTACACATGAGTATAAAGTGTAGAATGATAAATAATGGAGACTCAGAAGGAGGAGAGGCAGGTGGATAATGATAAATTATTTAATGAGTAAAGTGTATGACATTTAGGTGATATATATCCTAAAAGCCCTGACTTTACCACTCCCCAATTTATACATGTAATAAAATTAACCTTTGTGCTCCATAAATATGTAAAAGTCAAAATTTTTAAAAAAATTGCGACTCATAAAATCCAGTGCTATGAAATTGTAAGGAATATTAGAAATAGAAAACTAAACTATAAGGTACTATATTTTTATAATAATCAAACTAGCAAAAAATAAATAGCTATAAGCCAGTCTATAATTTGGTAGGTGGAAATAATGTAGAGTTAGGTCACTTCGTTTATTTTTATGATAACTTGAGACATGGATAAGAGTTAAGTAAAACAATTCATTTGGCTATATTACCATTGGTACTATCTGATTGCTGAAAAGTTTATGGTGTCCACTTTTTATAGAGATCTGTTATAACTTGAGAGCAACAATTCCCCAAATAAAGCTTTTTGTAATACAACTTTTTGCAGATCCACTTAATTTTTTTTTTTTTAGCAAAAGAGTTAATAGGACCAGTTAGCACTATTTTGACTGTACTTTCAAATTAATTTTTACTTTGTACACTTGCTAAGCATACTGACTGATGGACCTATTATAATAACTTAAAGGTCTTCCAATGTTTGTAGCACAAGGTTTGACAAGTGTTCAAGAAACAAGATGGAGAATGATTCTCACACCCAAGACTTTTTGGCCAATTTAGGTACATAAATAAGAGGTCTCAACATTGTTTTTCAAAGAAGAGGTCCCAAAATCTGTTATGTAGAGAATTTTCATATGAAAATAAGAGACAAAACATGAAGTCTTCATAGAAAACCATTTAAATGAATGACTAGATAGCTAAAGTAGCCTTTCATTCACAAAGGCTTATAGATGTGTCAAAGTCAAAATATATAGAGATGGATATCTAAATTCAATCTTTTATTTGGAAAGGAAGAATTACAATTTGGAGCATACACACAGCCCTGGTGGTCTTTGGTTTATATGAAGAACACTGAAGGGTTGGAGGTTGTGTATATTGCTCTTTGAAAAAAGTTTATTGGCACTAGTAAAGTTTGCGGAGCTGGCAATCTTTGATTGGTGAGTGAAAACAGTGGGTAAAAACAATCTTAAAGGTTTGGCAAGTTATTTCAGAAGCCATTGGATACAACTGGTTTTATGTTACAGCAGGCACTTTTACCAACTAGACTGCAGAGAACTACTTTGTGGAGCAATATTACATGTCCTAAGTGCTTTTTGTCCCTGATTTATTGACTCTGTTTTAGTTGGGTATGACAAGGATAACCCAATTCGTATTGTCAACTTTCAGAGTTGGAAAGGGAAAAATAGTGGTGTTAGTGGACTGGGGGAAAAAGAAACTATTTTTTATCCTAAGTGTTTTATACTTTGCATCTCCTTATTAAAATTTGGGAGAAATTACCCTAAGTGAGCCTAGGGCCATTTAGAAAAACTGATAATTAATTCCTGTTGCTGTTTATTTTCCTTCACCAGGTGAACATATTTTATTCACTTAAAGACTTTAGGCCAAGCAGGCAATATGCCAAATGAAAAGTTTGTTATGTGGAAAGATCTTCAAAAATTTAGCAATTTTCTAATTCTTAATAATTAATTTTAAGATACACAGAGATCTCATCATAAGAACATTGATAAAATTGAATTAATTTTTAGCTTTTCTCTCTTTTTTAAATAAGCTTTAGTTGGCCCATGCAACTTTAGAAATATATCAAATGCTTCATTAGAAATGCACAAATAATTTCATCTGATTAAATAAAGGAAGATATTGAAATGCTTTTTAGTTTCTGTGTTACTGATTATGCGTAGCTGATTATAGGTTTGTTACCTTGCACATGCTGTTTCAAATCCACTGGGGGCAGTTTAAATGAAATTGGCCAAGTAAATATGACAAGAAGAAATGCTTTTTATTCTCCTATAGAGTTAAAAAAAAAAAAAAAGAAAAAGAAATGTAGTGGGGACATAAGGTGAATGAGGGAAATGAGTATCAGACATCAGCCAAAACGTTGGTACAGATACATTGTTTGACTTTTTTCTGATGGAACTGATGAGTCATATGAAAGATTTTTGACATCAGTCTATGTATGTTGCTTAATTATTTACTTGACAAAGACAGCATGAAATAATATTTAGTAAAGATTTCTGAAAAACTTTTCTATTGTGTGAAGTGAAAAAAAGGATTTACCAAATTGCCTCGTATTTATTGAAATCTTTTTTTTTCTGATGCTCATTAGAAATACATGGTTCCAGTTACTGCCAAGCTGTAATTAAGAGGAAGTGTAAAATATGGAACAGGGCAAGATAGGATAGGTGTGCGTTTTGGGGGGCAGAGGTGGGTGTATGTAGAAAAATGTGATTTGAACAGTAGGTGTAGAAGCTAGAAGAAATGAACTCTATCCAAGTGCATGTGTAATGCATCTGTTTTGTTTCTAATAATGTATTAAAAGCCTAAATAAAGGAAACATTCTCAGAAGAAGACCATTTTAATGTACATCTGAGCTTCATCTGTGGACTAATCAATATGTTATTCTGATATAAAAGGAAAATATGCTTGGTCTGCAAGGATTCTTTAGAAAACAAAGCCAAACAAAAATGAAAGTTCAGATATTTTTTCTTGTCGTACATTGCTTTTTTCCACGAGCAGCAGTAACCTAGACGTTTTTATGTGAATCGTTAGCCTGGCCCAGTAGGTGTCAGATTAGATATACATTACTCCATTATCTTGGTATACTACTCTGCATCAAAGGATCTATGGACTTGGAGAATGAAAGGGAAAGAGAATAAATAAAGGATATCTCTTTTCAGTTTTAGAGTAGCGCTTTTAACATTAAGAAAAATCAATAACTGGATTGACTGCATTCAGTAGGGAGCATTACTGTTTCCCATAATGTATCTAATGCATATCATTACCAGAGTAATCACATTATTATCTGCCTCTGCCTTGCTGCTTGCTTGGCTAGATACGAAGCCAAAGCTATTTGTAAAGTAAGGTTTTTTCCCCTTTTGCAAAATTGCTGCAAATTGTATTCTTCCCATTTTCTTTATTAGTTGTTTGAACTAGCCTGCACCTCTGAATTCAGATTAAGTGGCATGGTTTTTTGTGGTGGTTATTATTTTCCCCTTCAGGATTCCTTTTTACTCTATTCAAATTAAACTCACCTTTAGGAAATGGGACACATCATTGGTAGTTTGTTGTATCGCTTGGTATGGGAAATGGGGTAGTATAAACTGTAACTTAGGGTGGGTTTTGTGTTTCTGAGATACCTTTTGAAGTCAGCACCTGCAGTGATTCTGGAGTGTGTCTCAAATTGTGTTACATTCCAACCCTCCTATGCAGGGGGCTCAGTCTAAAACAGTGAAGAGCATCTAGAGACTAGTACATTCCATTTATTTTCTCTCCTGATTGCAAAAGGGGGTAAAAGATGTACTTCTACTAAATTTTAGGGGCACATCTCACTTGGATATAATGCTCACTTATGAGCTTCATGATATTTAGCTAGTTAAATTGGATGAGACTTAGGTCTCACATGTAGAATTGGAATAATAAACTCGATGTTACAGGTTTTTGGTGGATATTCAAGACAACACATATAAGATATCTAGCCAAGAGCATTGTCGCGGTGCCCTTCCAAGTGGCAGTGTAATAAAAGAGGGGTGGCAGAGAAGAAATTCTTCCCAGAAGAGGGCTGAAATAAATACGTATGGAACATGTTTCTCTAAAGAATTCATTACACTTCTACATGCTAAGGAGTTGCTGATGATGTCTTATGAAAGGATTAACAGTGGGAAAGGAAAATGAATGTACAGCAAACAATGAGATTATTTGATTAGAATTACTTGCATTCACTTTTGTTCTGGGTTGAAAGATCACTCACTATCAACTTGCCAGAACATCTGTCGAAACATGTTCCTGAGGAAAACAGCAAACTAAATTAAAGCAGTAAAAATACATACACACACACAAAAAATAGAAAGTATTTATCCTATATTTTCCTTTTCACATATTCCTTGAACTTGCTTCCTTGTGCTGAGCAATGTAGTCAAACTGAGATCACTTTGCATTAAATAGGAAATAAGGGGGACATGCAACTGGACTAATTCATGGACCTGGCTAAAAGACTTCTGAGAATGAGAGGATGACATTTCTAGTAAAATAATTGTTCTCAACTGGTTCTCCCATCCTTCATTTCTCATTCCACTTTCATTCTAAAGATGCCATTATTTAAGGAGAGATTGGAGTTTTCTAATCAGAAATGCAAATTGCCTGCCTGTCCTCCCTTCCTGCCTTCCTTTTCCTCCTGCCTCCCTCCTCCCTCCCTCCTCCCCCCCCCCCTCCCCCCCTCTCCCTCCTTCCCCCCCTCCCTCCCCTCTCTCCATCCCCTCCCTCCCTCCTTCCTTACTTCCATCTCTCCTTTTTCCCTTCCTTTGTTCCTTCTTTCATTTTTTGATGACCAATTCAAGAGTATGGGTAATAATTGATATAAGAGCCCAATTTGACATAAATGTGAACTTTGGCAAGCAAAGCACTTTATAAACTCACTTGAAAGTACTTACTTGCTTACAATCACTTGTTAAGGAGATTATACCAAAAAGCTGCCAATATGTTTCCATATTCAATTCTGTCTCTACATTATGGAAAGGAAACCAAAGTACTTGGGAACAAAAAACCTCTCTGAATACAGAATTCAAGAGCATTGTTCAATTGCGAACTGGCAAGAGGCAAACCAGAAAATGGATGTTGTAGTTTTCCTTATGGTCCAGATGGAGGCATTTAAAAGAATCATGCTTTTAGGATCTCTGGAACAAACCAGTGGAGCTTATAATATGAAGACCAGGCATTACTGTATAATATGTAGGGAATTCTTTTGCTATGACCTTTAACTTTTAACCTATGTTCTGATAGTTTTGTAATATGACTCACCTAGTGTTCAGCAATTCAAATTACATACACAAACACAAAGGACTGTAGAAAAAGAAGCGCATTTTGCAATTTCCCAAGGAAACAAGATTGAGAAATATGTGAAATGGAAAGTACAGGAGAATTACTTTCTATATGGGTGTTTTTATTGTTTAATTTAGTTTGTTGTTTTCCTTAGGAACGCGTTTCAACAGATGTTGTGCCAGGTTGATAGTAAGTGATCTTTCAACCCAGAGCAAAAGTGAATGCAATTAACTCTAATCAAATAAACTCTTAATAGCCTCTGGTCAGTGAGATATCAATTGTCTAGTCAAGTTTAAAAAATCAATAGTGGCCACTCAAAATTTGACTACAGTTAGAAACCAACAAACTTGACCATATTCTGAAAGATCAGAAGTTATTTCAATCTGACTTTCTCTTTTCCTAATTGAATACCCTTTATTTCTTTCTCCTGCCTGAATGCCCTGGCCAGAACATACAACACTATGTTGAATAGGAGTGGTGAGAGAGGGCATCCCTGTCTTGTGCCAGTTTTCAAAGGGAATGCTTCCAGTTTTTGCCCATTCAGTATGATATTGGCTGTGGGTTTATCATAAATAGCTCTTATTATTTTGAGATCAATAGCTAATTTATTGAGCGTTTTTAGCATGAAGGGCCGTTGAGTTTTGTCAAAGGCCTTTTCTGCATCTATTGAGACAATCATGTGGTTTTTGTCATTGGTTCTGTTTATATGCTGGATTACATTTATTGATTTGCATATGTTGAACCAGTCTTGCATCCCAGGGATGAAGCCCACTTGATTGTGGTGTATAAGCTTTTAGATGTGCTGCTGGATTTGGTTTGCCAGTATTTTATTGAGGATTTTTGTGTCGATGTTCATCAGAGATATTGGTCTAAAATTCTCTTTTTTTCTTGTGTCTCTGCCCGGCTTTGGTATCAGGATGATGCTGGCCTCATAAAATGAGTTAGGGAGGTTTCCCTCTTTTTCTATTGATTGGAATAGTTTCAGAAGGAATGGTACCAGCTCCTCCTTGTACCTCTGGTAGAATTCGGCTGTGAATCTGTCTGGTCCTGGACTTTTTTTGGTTGGTAAGCTATTATTGCCTCAATTTCAGAGCCTGTTATTAGTCTATTCAGAGATTCAACTTCTTCCTGGTTTAGTCTTGGGAGGGTGTATGTGTCGAGGAATTTATCCATTTCTTCTAGATTTTCTAGTTTATTTGCGTAGAGGTGTTTATAGTATTCTCTGATGGTAGTTTGTATTTCTGTGGGATTGGTGGTGATATCCCCTTTATCATTTTTTATTGCGTCTATTTGATTCTTCCCTCTTTTCTTCTTTATTAGTCTGGCTAGTGGTCTATCAATTTTGTTGATCTTTTCAAAACACCAGCTCTGGGATTCCTTGATTTTTTTGAAGGTTTTTTTGTGTCTCTATGTCCTTCAGTTCTGCTCTGATCTTAGTTATTTCTTGCCTTCTGCTAACTTTTGAATGTGTTTGCTCTTGCTTCTCTGGTTCTTTTAATTGTGATGTTAGGGTGTCAGTTTTAGATCTTTCCTGCTTTCTCTTGTGGGCCTTTAGTGCTATAAATTTCCCTCTACACACTGCTTTAACTGTGTCCCAGAGATTCTGGTATGTTGTGTCTTTGTTCTGGTTGGTTTCAAAGAACATCTTTATTTCTGCCTTCATTTCGTTATGTACCCAGTAGTCATTCAGGAGCAGATTGTTCAATTTCCATGTAGCTGAGCGGTTTTGAGTGAGTTTCTTAATCCTGAGTTCTAGTTTGATTGCACTGTGGTCTGAGAGACAGTTTTTTATAATTTCTGTTCTTTTACATTTGCCGAGGAGTGCTTTACTTCCAACTATGTGGTCAATTTTGGAATAAGTATGATGTGGTGCTGAGAAGAATGTATATTCTCTTGATATGGAGTGGAGAGTTCTGTAGATGTCTATTAGGTCCTCTTGGTGCAGAGCTGAGTTCAATTCCTGGATATCTATGTTAACTTTCTGTCTCATTGATCTGTCTAATGTTGACAGTGGGGTGGTAAAGTCTCCCATTATTATTGTGTGGGAGTCTAAGTCTCTTTGTAGGTCTGTAAGGACTTGCTTTATGAATCTGGGTGCTCCTGTGTTGGGTGCATATATATTTAGGATAGTTAGCTCTTCTTGTTGAATTGATCCCTTTACCATTATGTAATGGCCTTCTTTGTCTCTTTTGATCTTTATTGGTTTAAAGTCTGTTTTATCAGAGACTAGGATGGCAACCCCTGCCTTTTTTTGTTTTCCATTTGCTTGATAGATCTTCCTCCATCCCTTTATCTTGAGCCTATGTGCATCTCTGCACATGAGATGTGTTTCCTGAATAGAGCACACTCATTGGTCTTGACTCTTTATCCAATTTGCCAGTCTGTGTCTTCTAATTGGAGCATTTAGCCCATTTACATTTAAGGTTAATATTATTATGAGTGAATTTGATTCTGTCATTATGATGTTAGCTGGTTATTTTGCTGATTAGTTGATGCAGTTTCTTGCTAGCATCAATTGTCTTAACATTTTGGCATGTTTTTACAGTGGCTAGTACTGGTTGTTCCTTTCCATGTTTAGTGCTTCCTTCAGGAGCTCCTTTAGGGCAGGCCTGGTGGTGCCCAAATCTCTCAGCATTTGCTTGTCTGTAAAGTATTTTATTTCTCCTTCACTTATGGAGCTTAGTTCGGCTGGATATGAAATTCTGGGTTGAAAATTCTTTTCTTTAAGAATGTTGAATATTGTCCCCCACTCTCTTCTGGCTTGTAGAATTTCTGCCAAGAGATCCTTTGTTAGTCTGATGGGCTTCCATTTGTGAGTAACCTGACTTTTCTCTCTGGCTGCCCTTAACATTTTTCTCCTTCATTTCAACTTTGGTGAATCTGAATTGTCCCTGTTTGCAGATGATTTGATTGTATATCTAGAAAACCCCATTGTCTCAGCCCAAAATCGCCTTAATCTGATAAGCAACTTTGGCAAAGCCTCAGGATAAAAATCATTGTGCAAAAATCAGAAGCATACTTATACGCCAATAACAGACAAACAGATCCAAATCATGAGTGAACTCCCACTCACAATTGCTTCAAAGAGAATAAAATATCTAGGAATCCAACTTAGAGGGGATGTGAATGACCTCTTTAAGGAGAACTTCAAACCACTGCTCAATGAAATAAAAGAGGATACAAACAAATGGAAGAACGTTCCATGCTCATGGATAGGAAGAATCAATATCATGAAAATGGCCATACTGCCCAAGGGAATTTATAGATTCCATGCCATCCCCATCAAGCTACCAATGACTTTCTTCACAGAATTGGAAAAAACTATATAAAATTCATATGGAACCAAAAAAGAGCCTGCATTGCCAAGTCAATCCTAAGCCAAAAGAACAAAGATGGAGGCATCACTCTACCTGACTTCAAACTATACTGCAAGGCTACAGTAACCAAAACAGCAAGGTACTAGTACCAAAACAGAGATATAGAGCAATGGAACAGAGCAGAGCCCTCAGAAATAATACCACACAACACAACCATCTGATCTTTGACAAATCTGACAAAACCAAGAAATGGGGAAAGGATTCCCTATTTAACAAATGGTGCTGGGAAAACTGGCTAGCCATATGTAGAAAGCTGAAACTGGATCCCTTCCTTACACCTTATACAAAAATTAATTCAAGATGGATTAAAGACTTAAATGTTAGACCTAAAACCATAAAAACCCTAGAAGAAAACCTAGGCAATACCATTCAGGACATAGGCATGGGCAAGGACTTCATGACTAAAACACCAAAAGCAATGGCAACAAAAGCCAAAATTGACAAATGGGATCTAATTAAACTAAAGAGCTTCTGCACAGCCAAAGTAACTACCATCAGAGTGAACAGGCAACCTACAGAATGGGAGAAAATTTTTGCAGTCTACTCATCTGACAAAGGGCTAATATCCAGAATCTACAATGAACTCAAATTTACAAGAAAAAACAAACAACCCCATTGAAAAGTAGGCAAAGTATATGAACAGACACTTCTCAAAAGAAGACATTTATACAGCCAACAGACACATGCAAAAATGCTCATCAAAACTGGCCATCAGAGAAATGCAAATCAAAACCACAATGAGATACCATCTCACACCAGTTAGAATGGTGATCATTAAAAAGTCAGGAAACAACAGGTGCTGGAGAGAATGTGGGGAAATACACTGTTGGTGGGACTGTAAACTAGTTCTACCATTGTGGAAGACAGTGTGGCAACTCCTCAAGGATCTAGAACTAGAAATACCATTTGACCCAGCCATCCCATTACTGGGTATATACCCAAAGGATTATAAATCATGCTGCTATAAAGACACCTGCACACGTATGTTTATTGCGGCACTATTCACAATAGCAAAGACTTGGAAGCAACCCAAATGTCTATCAATGATAGACTGGATTAAGAAAATGTGGCACATACACACCATGGAATACTATGCAGCCATAAAAAAGGATGAGTTCACGTCCTTTGTAGGGACATGGATGAAGCTGGAAACCATCATTCTGAGCAAACTATCGCAAGGACAGAAAACCAAACACCGCATGTTCTCACTCATAGGTGGGAATTGAACAATGAGAATACTTGGACACAGGAAGGGGTACATGACACACCAGGGCCTGTCGTGGGGTGGGGGTATTGGGGACGGATAGCATTAGGAGATATACTTACGTAAATGATGGGTTAATGGGTGCAGCACACCAACATGGCACATGTATACATATGTAACAAACCTGCACGTTGTGCACGTGTATCCTAGAACTTAAAGTATAATAAAAATAATTTTTAAAAAAGTCATTTCAATCAAAAGCAAATGTGTGAGAATCTGGAAAAAAATAAATGAGTTAAAACCTCAAAGAGAAATAGAATGTTTCACAGTAGATCCATAATATCTACTCAGAAAAAATAATGTTACTAAAAATGAGTAACAAAGTTACTGCTGAAGGTAAGATTTCAGACATTTGGCATTAATGTTCTTACACTTATGAATGATACATTTTATTGTTTTATTTGCTTCACATGTTTAATACATATCATTTAGTAGAAGCATCCCTCAAATTAAGAGCTCCATTGTCAAAGGCATTCTGTTTTAAGATTTCAGAACAGGAGGCCTCAGGAGGCAGTGCTGTACAGTAGTTCAAAACTCCGGTTTTGCTATCAGATAGACTAATTTCTGAACTCACTTATCACTCATTTCTCTGATACAAGTATCTTTTTCTGTTGGAACCTCAGTTTCTTCATTTATGCAGCAGGGCTATTCACAGTGCTTAGCTTATAGTATTTAATTCTCTTTTCAGGAGAATTAAGTGAAACACTGCAGCTAATGTGTAAAATATCTAGAACAGAGTAACCACTGAATATTCCTATTGTAGTATAATATATAATAGCTGACATAGCTATTATAACTCTGTGTTTTGGTTTGGGTTACTTACAGTGATTCATAAACAAAGCTCACATATTTTATGAGGCATCTACTATGTAAGTTACTCTGCTAGTTTTTATAAAATATTAAAAATAGGTATAACATCATTCTTTTTATTAAGTAGCTTATAATCAAGCAAGAGGCACACTGATAATACACAAGTGAATGCAGTGTAAGTTAAAATTGTGATAGGTAAAATCAAGTAGGAAAAAATTCTCTAGTGGTAAGAAGAAAAGAGAGATACGTTTCAACTTAGTGGAAGATAATCAATAAACCATAGTTATTATTTTTACCATTGTTGTTGCTAATTCCAAATCCAAAGCACCCTAGCAGAGCTAAACAAATAGGTCTCTTAACATGCAGGGATATTACGAAATGATTTATTGAATCTATTAACAGCATTCACATGAAATCTCTTTTGTTAAAAACAAGCAGGAAAGTAGGCAAAAAACTGTTGTAAAAAGTTTAGATTCTATGACTATATTCTTAAGGCAAGTAGATATCATTGAGAAGAAATCTATTGCTGATTAAAATATGAGCTATCTCATTAATCACAATATATTAGATAATAAATTGTGGTTGTTAATTTGATATGCACCATTGAACATGGAGAAATAATATCACATAGGCAGACAAGTGCTCTAGTGTGTGACAGTGTAATACCTTGTGGATATATTCTTTTTGTAAATATGTCTGCTGCATATCTTATGTCTTACTGAACTGAGCTATCAAATATGGTTATTCTTTAAGTCACAGAGATTAATGCTGAAGATTTTTCAACACTGGAAAAATCATGCATTTGAATAGAAGAAAGGGTGAGATAGAAATGAACAATTTTCACTCAGAGTATGTCATTTTAATATTTCATTCAATTTTCTTAGGGAGCTTTGAAGATGTTAGATTTTAAAAAATGTTTTGGAAAAAAAAGAAACTAATGACATAGTCCACTGACAGGTAATTCTGTGAACTAATTTCAAGGACTAATTTAAACTGTGACATATTCAGAAAACTGGACCAGTTTCACTATAAATATTGTTTCTGCTTCTGCTGTCCAATATGGCAGCCACTAGCCACGTGTGGCTACTAGATACTTGAAATGTGGTTAATCTGAATTGATTTAGGCTGTAAGTGTAAAATAAAATACAGGCCATATTTCTGTATTATTTTTATGCTTTATCTTCTTTAAAAAAAAGGTAAAATATTTTACTTGGATATATGTTTTAATGAAATGCATCAATTTCACTGGTTTCTTTTTAACTTTTTTATTTTATTTTATTTTATTATACTTTAGGTTTTAGGGTACATGTGCACAATGTGCAGGTTTGTTACATATGTATCCATGTGCCACGTTGTTTTGCTGCACCCATTAACTTGTCATTTAGCATTAGGTATATCTCCTAATGCTGTCCCTAACCCCTCCCCCCACCCCACAACAGTCCCCGGAGTGTGATGTTCCCCTTCCTGTGTCCATGTGTTCTCATTGTTCAGTTCCCACCTGTGACTGAGAATATGTGGTGTTTGGTTTTTTGTCCTTGAGATAGTTTACTGAGAATGATGGTTTCCAGTTTCATCCATGTCCCTACAAAGGACATGAACTCATCATTTTTTATGGCTGCATAGTATTCCATGGTGTCTTTATAGCAGCATGATTTATAGTCCTTTGGGTATATACCCAGTAATGGGATGGCTGGGTCAAATGGTATTTCTAGCTCTAGATCCCTGAGGAATCACCACACTGACTTCCACAATGGTTGAACTAGTTTACAGTCCCAACAACAGTGTAAAAGTGTTCCTATTTCTCCACATCCTCTCCAGCACCTGTTGTTTCCTGATTTTTAATGATGGCCATTCTAACTGGTGTGAGATGGTATCTCATTGTGGTTTTGATTTGCATTTCTCTGATGGCCAGTGATGATGAGCATTTTTTCATGTGTTTTTTTGCTGCATAAATGTCTTCTTTTGAGAAGTATCTGTTCATGTCCTTCGCCCACTTTTTGATGGGGTTGTTTGTTTTTTTCTTGTAAATGTGTTTGAGTTCATTGTAGATTCTGGATATTAGCCCTTTGTCAGATGAGTAGGTTGCAAAAATTTTCTCCCATTCTGTAGGTTGCCTGTTCACTCTGATGGTAGTTTCTTTTGCTGTGTAGAAGCTCTTTAGTTTAATTAGATCCCATTTGTCAATTTTGTCTTTTGTTGCCGTTGCTTTTGATGTTTTAGACATGAAGTCCTTGCCCATGCCTATGTCGTGAATGGTATTGCCTAGGTTTTCTTCTAGGGTTTTTATGGTTTTAGGTCTAACATGTAAGTCTTTAATCCATCTTGAATTAATTTTTGTATAAGGTATAAGGAAGGGATCCAGTTTCAGCTTTCTACATATGGCTAGCCAGTTTTCCCAGCACCATTTATTAAATAGGGAATCCTTTCCCCATTGCCTGTTTTTGTCAGGTTTGTCAAAGATCAGATAGTTGTAGATATGTGGCATTATTTCTGAGGGCTCTATTCTGTTCCATTGATCTATTTCTCTGTTGTGGTAGCAGTACCATGCTGTTTTGGTTACTGTAGCCTTGCAGTATAGTTTGAAGTCAGGTAGCATGATGCCTCCAGCTTTGTTCTTTTGACTTAGGATTGACTTGGCGATGCAGGCTCTTTTTTGTTTCCGTATGAACTTTAAAGTACTTTTTTCCGATTTTGTGAAGAAAGTCATTGGTAGCTTGATGGGGATGGCATTAAATCTATAAATTACCTTGGGCAGTATGGCCATTTTCATGATAGTGATTCTTCCAACCCATGAGCATGGAATGTCCTTCCATTTGTTTGTATCCTCTTTGATTTCATTGAGCAGTGGTTTGTAGTTCTCCTTGAAGAGGTCCTTCACATCCCTTGTAAGTTGGATTCCTAGGTATTTTATTCTCTTTGAAGCAATTGTGAATGGGAGTTCACTCATGATTTGGCTCTCTGTTTGTCTGTGATTGGTGTACAAGAATGCTTGTGATTTTTGTACATTGATTTTGTATCCTGAGACTTTGCTGAAGTTGCTAATCAGCTTAAGGAGATTTTGGGCTGAGACAATGGGGTTTTCTAGATATACAATCATGTCATCTGCAAACAGGGACAATTTGGCTTCTTCTTTTCCTAATTGAATACCCTTTATTTCCTTCTCCTACCTGATTGCTCTGGCCAGAACTTCCAGCACTATGTTGAATAGGAGTGGTGACAGAGGGCATCCCTGTCTTGTGCCAGTTTTCAAAGGGAATGCTTCCAGTTTTGGCCCATTCAGTATGATATTGGCTGTGGGTTTGTCATAGATAGCTCTTATTATTTTGAGATACGTCCCATGAATACCTAATTTATTGAGAGTTTTTAGCATGAAGGGTTGTTGAATTTTGTCAAAGGGCTTTTCTGCATCTTTGTTCTTTCTTTGGTTCTGTTTATATGCTGGATTACATTTATTGATTTGTGTATGTTGAACTGGCCTTGCATCCCAAGGATGAAGCCTCCTTGATCATGGTGTATAAGCTTTATGGTGTGCTGCTGGATTTGGTTTGCCAGTATTTTATTGAGGATTTTTGGATCAATGTTCATCAAGGGTATTGGTCTGAAATTCTCTTTTTTGGTTATGTCTCTGCCAGGCTTTGGTATCAGGACGATGCTGGCCTCATAAAATGTGTTAGGGAGGATTCCCTCTTTTTCTATCGATTGGAATAGTTTCAGAAGGAATGGTGCCAGTTCCTCCTTGTACCTCTGGTAGAATTCAGCTGTGAATCCATCAGGTCCTGGACGCTATTAATTGTTGCCACAAATTCAGAGCCTGTTATTGGTCTATTCAAAGATTCAAATTCTTCCTGGTGTAGTCTTGGGAGGGTGTATTTGTCGAGGAATTTATCCATTTCTTCTAGATTTTCTAGTTTATTTGCATAGAGGTGTTTGTAGTATTCTCTGATGGTAGATTGTATTTCTGTGGGATCGGTGGTGATATCCTCTTTATCATTTTTTATTGCATGTATTTGATTCTTCTCTCTTTTCTTCTTTATTAGTCTTGCTAGCAGTCTATCAGTTTTGTTGATCTTGTCAAAACCCAGCTCCTGGATTCATTAATTTTTTGAAGGGTTTTTTGTGTCTCTATTTCCTTCAGTTCTGCTCTGATTTTACTTATTTCTAGCCTTCTGCTAGCTTTTGAATGTGTTTGCTCTTGCTTTTCTAGTACTTTTAATTGTGATGTTAGGGTGTCAATTTTGGATCTTTCCTGCTTTCTCTTGTGGGCATTTAGTGCTATAAATTTCTCTCTACACACTGCTTTGAATGTGTCCCAGAGATTCTGGTATGTTGTGTCTTTGTTCTCCTTGGTTTCAAAGAACATCTTTATTTCTGCCTTCATTTCATTATGTACCCAATAGTCATTCAGGAGCAGTTTGTTCAGTTTCCATGTAGTTGAGCGGTTTTGAGTGAGTTTCTTAATCCTGAATTCTAGTTTGATTGTACTGTGGTCTGATAGACAGTTTGTTATAATTTCTGTTCTTTTACATTTGCTGAGTAGAGCTTTACTTCCAACTATGTGGTCAATTTTGGAATAGGTGTGGTGTGGTGCTGAAAAAAAATGTATATTCTGTTGACTTTGGGTGGACAGTTCTGTAGATGTCTACTAGGTCCACTTTGTGCAGAGCTGAATTCAATTCCTGGATATCCTTGTTAACTTTCTGTCTCGTTGATCTGTCTAATGTTGACAGTGGGGTGTTAAAATCTCCCATTATTATTGTGTGGGAGTTTAAGTCCCTTTGTAGGTCACTCAGGACTTGCTTTATGAATCTGGGTGCTCCTGTGTTGGGTGCATATATATTTAGGATAGTTAGCTCTTGTTGAATTGATCCCTTTACCATTATGTAATGGCCTTCTTTGTCTCTTTTGATCTTTGTTGGTTTAAAGTCTATTTTATCAGAGACTAGGATTGCAACCCCTGCCTTTTTTTGTTTTCCATTTGCTTGATAGATCTTCCTCCATCCCTTCATTTTGAGTCTGTGTGTGTCTGCACGTGAGATGGGTTTCCTGAATACAGTACACTAATGGGTCTTGACTCCTTATCCAGTTTGCCAGTCTGTGTCTTTTAATTGGAAAATTTAGCCCATTTACATTTAAAGTTAATATTGTTATGTGTGAATTTGATCCTGTCATTATGATGTTAGTTGGTTATTTTGCTCATTAGTTGATGCAGTTTCTTCCTAGCCTCAATGGTCTTTACACTGTGGCATGTTTTTGCAGTGGCTGGTACTGGTTGTTCCTTCCATGTGTAGTGCTTCCTTCAGGAGCTCTTTTAGGGCAGGCCTGGTGGTGACAAAATCACTCAGCATTTGCTTCTGTGTAAAGTATTTTATTTCTCCTTCACTTATGAAGCTTAGTTTGGCTGGATATGAAATTCTGGGTTGAAAATTCTTTTCTTTAAGAATGTTGAATATCAGCCCCCTCTCTCTTGTGGCTTCTAGAGTTTCTTCCGAGAGATCAGCTGTTAGTCTGATGGGCTTCCCTTTGTGGGTAACCTGACCTTTCTCTCTGGCTGCCCTTAATATTTTTTCCTTCATTTCAACTTTGGTGAATCTGACAATTATGTGTCTTGGAGTTGCTCTTCTTGAGGTGTGTCTATGTGGTGTTCTCTGTATTTCCTGAATCTGAATGTTGGCCTGCCTTGCTAGATTGTGGAAGTTCTCCTGGATAATATCTTGCAGAGTGTTCTCCAACTTGGTTCCATTCTCCCTGTCATTTTCAGGTACACCAGTCAGACGTAGATTTGGTATTTCCACATAGTCCCAAATTTCTTGGAGTCTTTGTTCATTTCTTTTTATTCTTTTTTCTCTAAACTTCCCTTCTCGCTTCATTTCACTCATTTCATCTTCCATCACTGATACCCTCTCTTCCAGTTGATTGCATTGGCTACCGAGGCTTCTGCAATCTTCACGTAGTTCTCCAAACTTGGCTTTCAGCTCCATCAGCTCCTTTAAGCCCTTCTCTCCATTGGTTATTCTAGTTATCCATTCATCTAATTTTTTTCAAAGTTTCTAACTTCTTTGCTATTGTTTTGAATTTCCTCCCATAGCTCGGAGTAGTTTGATCGTCTGAAGCCGTCTTCTCTCAACTCGTCAAAGTCATCCTCCATCCAGCTTTGTTCCGTTGCTGGTGAGGAACTGCGTTCCTTTGGAGGAGGAGAGGTGCTCTGCTTTTTAGAGTTTCCAGTTTTTCTGCTCTGTTTTTACCCCATCTTTGTGGTTTTATCTACTTTTTGTGTTTGATGATGGTGATGTACAGATGGGTTTTTGGTGTGGATGTCCTTTCTGTTTGTTAGTTTTCCTTCTACCAGAGAGGACCCTCAGCTGCAGGTCTGTTGGAGTTTGCTAGAGGTCCACTCCAGACCCTGTTTGGCTGGATGTCAGCAGGGGTGGCTGCAGAACAGCGGATTTTCGTGAGACCACAAAATCAGCTGTCTGATAGTTCCTCTGGAAGTTTTGTCTCAGAGGAGTACCTGTCTGAGTGAGGTGTCAGTCTGTCCCTACTTGGGGGATACCTCCCAGTTAGACTGCTTGGGGGTCAGGGACCCACTTTAGGTGGCAGTCTGTCCGTTCTCAGATCTCCAGCTGCGTGCTGGGAGAACCACTACTCTCTTCAAAGCTGTCAGTCAGACAGGGACATTTAAGTCTGCAGAGGTTCCTTCTGAATTTTTGTTTGTCTGTGCCTTGCCCCAAGAAATGGAGCCTACAGAGGTAGGTAGGCCTCCTTGAGCTGTGGTGGGCTCCACCCAGTTCGAGCTTCCTGGCTGCTTTGTTTACCTAAGCAAGCCTGGGCAATGGCGGGCGCCCCTACCCCAGCCTTGCTGCCGCCTCGCATTTTGATCTCAGACTGCTGTGCTAGCAATCAGCCAGACTCCGTGGGCATAGGACCCTTCAAGCCAGGTGCGGGACACAATCTCCTGATGTGCCGTTTTCCAAGCCTGTTGGAAAAGTGCAGTATTAGGGTGGGACTGACCTGATTTTCCAGGTGCCCTCTGTTACCCCTTTCTTTGACTAGGAAAGGGAACTCCCTGACCCCTTGCGCTTCCCAAGTGAGGCAATGCCTCGCCCTGCTTCGGTTCGTGCACAGAGTGCTTCACCCACTGTCCTGCAGCCACTGTTTGGCTCTCCCTAGTGAGATGAACCCGGTACCTGAAACGGAAATGCAGAAATCACCCATCTTCTGTGTCGCTCAGGCTGGGAGCTGTAGACCGGAGCTGTTCCTATTCGGCCATCTTGGCTCCTCCTCTATCCTTTTTAACTTTTTAACAGAGAGGAAAATATTTATACTCACGTGGCTTGCATTTATGATTTGTTATGTTTCTATCAAACAGTCCTGTTTTTGTGTGGTACATGAATAAAATCACTGATGATGGAAATAATATTCTGAACAGATAATCTTGACCTCCTCAGAAACACATTAAAATTACTCACATTCTGGCCGTAAAGCATGTTTGTTTTAGTACATGTATAAATCATTGTAAAGAAACCATATAATTCAAAATATATTATGCATTTTAAAAACTGTAAGAAAAATGATATAAAATCATAAATGTGTGGAGAGATAACAGTGCAAAATCTGAAACGCAAAATATCCATTTGTTAGGTGAAACATGTATGTTCATGTTCTTATATAAAGCATATGTTCCACCTATAATTGCTGCAGTATTCTTCTGTTACATTAATAGAGACATTGTGATTATAAAGGAAACTCTTCCCCCTGTATGGTTTGAACACTGATGAATTTTAAATGCAGAAATCAATACAAATCAATTATGCAAGAATCTTTGCCCAAGCCCCTTCCATCTATCCCTGCAAACTCAAAACAAAACAGTACTCTCTCTCTTTCAACAAAGACTATATAAAACATCTCCTTCTCTCTCCTTCCGTTTTCTTTTCTTAGGTGTGTTTTTCAAACGGAGAATCAGTTAAAGAGAGAAAAAGCCCCCAGTGCAGTTACAAGCAAGAAAAATACAATAAGTGACTCTCAGGATTTATTGCTTTGGAGTGCTACAATAGACTTTCTTTGGGTTGATAATAAATAAATTTTTAATACCTGATAGATTCATATATATCTCCGAGTAGGTCATTTGTGTTTTCATTTACATTTTCTAAGATTCTTCATTTATATTTTTAAAATACGATGTTCTTCCAGGAATTATTCCATATAAATTCAAAGTACAGTTGTTGTTCCCCCAGAAATGGAGCCATTATATACCAAGAGTCACTGTCAGAAGGGAATGTATTCTGAAACGTTTTTAACTGCATATGTCTTGGGTGTGGTTATTCTCACATATATGTCCTTTGTAGAAGTCGTCTGTAAGTCTGTAAGAGCCACTGCTGGGCTTGTGTGTGGGGGCCAGATCTGAAGGTTAATTCCTGTTAAAATTAAGTATCCTTCATATGAAGGTCTGAAACAGAAACTAGCCTGTGAATTCTAAACCTCTGCTGTCCAGTACAATAGCCAGTAGCCACATGTGGGTGTGGATCACTTGGACTGTAGTTAATGTGACAAACTAAATTTTAAATTTTATTTAACATTAATTAAGGTAAATTTAAAAACCAACATTGGATTCAGTGTTTGAAAAACTTTTAAGTATATTTGAAACAACTTTGGACTGACTTTTTCAGGAATACGTTTTATGATATCTAAATACAGATTGAGTATTTGCAGCCAAAAATTTCAAACTGAGATGTGCTGAAAGTATAAAACACAAAGCAGATTTTGAAGACTTAGTGCTAAAATAAATGAATAAAATAACTCCTTAGTCATTTTACATAGATTGCATGTTGAAATGGTTTGGGTTAAAATATATTAAAATTAATTTTACCTGTTTCTTTTTATTTTCTTAATGTAGCTACTAGAAAGTCTAAAATTATATATGTGGTTTAAGTTAAATTTCTATGGAAACAGAAGAAGAAAACACATGAAATATATTTGAGGTAACAAGGTTGTAGATGTGATATAGTGACCAGGGTGAGGAACTAGTGCCAGCAGAGTGAGAGTGGGTAGCAAATGGATCAAAAGAGAAGCAGCTCCTTGCTGTGTTGGCAGGTCAGTAGCTTGTGATTCCTGAACTGACATAGGGCTCAGGATCAAGAACGTGACTTTTTAGCATTTAGTGTCTTATGATCAATGACAGACAAATACATTACTATGTTGCTTTAATAATAACACAATTATTTTTATAATGTAATTAAATTTTTTATTCATTTTTTAATATATAGAGATGGAGTCTTGCTTTGCTGCCCAAATTTGTCTCAAACCCCTGGGCTTAAGTAATCTTCCTACCTCAGCCTCCCGAAGTTCTGGGATTATAGGCCTGAGCCACTGAGTCTGGCCAATAATAACTAATTTAATTATTTTTTAAAAGTATTACTGTATTTCAGTCTTCTTTCAGCCTACAGTGTGGTATTAAATGCCTTACATGGAGGCATATAAAGGATTTTACCATAATAACCTTTAAAACAAAAACGATTTCCTAGAATTATAGGACAGAAAAAAGAATGTTAAAACAAATTTCATTTCCCAGGGTAGAAATCTAATGGAACATTAACTTGGGGCACTTTGTTATATCAAATCTACTCCATAGCTAAGAACAGGATTAAATTAATCCTTTGGACAGTTTGGAACAAATTGTATTACATTGTGTTTGCCATGGAAGTCTTACTGCCCTCATGTTGAATTAAAATAGCCTTTCTCTCTATATAAGTGAAATACAAGCTCACTGCAGAGAAATCAGAATACTAACAAGCAAAAAGAAGAAAACAATAATCACTTGCAACCCATACCACCCAGAGATAATGACTGTAATTTTTCCTTGCATTTTCTTCAAGGAAACATAGTTGGTTTTTAGCCAGGGTTTGGTATGCCTTAATAAGCACTGCATCGCAAACTCTGTATTTGATACTTTTCACCCTTTTCTTTGAACTCTCTTTGGGCTGTTTTCATAGCCCAGACTGAGGTTATCTGTTGTAGAACAACAACTTAATAAATGATGTCTTGTTGGCTTGAAAGTATTCTTCATATAGATTTCCAAAGCACCAAATATAAAGCCAGGAAGTGCTTTATTCACTAGAAGATCTTGTTGAACATTTTCTGACATTATTAGTAAAATGGAGAGAGTGAAGATGAAAGAAGAATGAAGAATTCTGAATCTTGAAGAACCTGTGCTTATTAGTAATTTCAGCAGAAATCATGAAGGGTCACCTCATCAGCAGATTCATGAAGCCTCATTAGATAAAGGCTTTAAATGTTTCAAGAGTAATCCCTCATAGAAAGCCTTATAACCATCCTAAGCAAATTCTAGACAAGCATGTCTACCTGCCCATGTTGACCTTTGATTGGTGAGAGTTTTTGTTTCCTCTTTAAGAGGAAGATGCACACCCAAGTGTGAAACTACCCAGAAAATTTAGCAGTGCTGTATCTGGGAATGCAAACCCGAGGACATAAAGTTCTGCAGACCACTTGAGATGAAGTGGAGTGCAAAGTGTCCTTTGTCAATTCTTCAGATAGTTTCTTCTGTTCTCTCTCATTTTCACTCTGTCTATTGTCCTTTTACTCAGCCTTAATATTCAACTATTTTTAGGACAGTTGAGCAATGAAAACATGCATCCTGAAGTTAGGAAAAACAGTGGCTTGGCATCCTGTTCCAGAATCTTCTGTGTTTATTGATTTTGAGATAATTTGTTCATAAATACCAACATCTCTACTGTCCCTTAACCAACTCCCACCCTATCCCTATAATAAGGGTAACTTTGGGGAATATGCTGCAGATTCTTTATCTCCGAGTTAATCTCCAGGTGTAGATCAATGCCAAAAGTTCTTAGAACTCCTGGGAAGTTCTCAGCTTCTTTGAGTTTCTGGTCCATTTGGCAGGAAGGCAGGCTGAAGGGGAAGAGTCAACCAAGCTTCCTTGAGAAGCAAGTGGAGGTGCTGAAAACTTCATTTACGTGCCCCTGAACTAGGTTAAACACTAGAAATCTGTGTGCTTGATTTGTGAACTTGGTACATATAGCCTCTATTTCATGGCATTGTTGGCCATCAAGCTGCAAAGGATTTTTAACATCCTTTAAATAAAGGACATAAAATGAAATACCACCACATTGTCTACTGTAGGACTGCTACAGTAGACGATGTGGCAGGCAAAATATGTTTGATGCTGTTAAGAATATTTGGGGTATACTCAATTTCAAGTGATAGAATTCATCAATATTTTATTTGTATATTCATACTTTTATTCATCCAATATTCATCTTTTCTGTGCCAGGCATTTTAACGAGCTCTGGGGATAGGTACATCTATGAACAAACAGCAGATGTGATTTCTGACCTCTTGAAGTAAGACATTAATTTATAGTATATAATATTCCTTAATTCCTACAGAGCGAAAAAAGAGTAAGCAATGACACAGTGTAATTGGAAGTGCTAGCATAATATGAAGATTCAGGAAAAATCTTCCTTGAGTAAGTGACATTTAAGCTGATGAAATGTTCCCTGATACATTGCTAGATGCTGTGACTTTAAAGATAAGCATAACATATTCCCTGTCCCTGAGAATTTCATGTCTAGGAAAGAGACTTGAAAACCAATCACAGTCATTTATTTAAAAGGCTCTACAAAAGCATGTGAATTGTAGTGGATTCCAAAGGTTGTGGGTGATCAATTATAACCATATCAGAAAAGGTCTTATGAAAAGAGATTACTTTAAATATGAATTTTGAAAGACAATAATGTTGAAGGCTGAGAAAGATTACCAGGCAATCAAGACAAGGAAGAATATAGCAAGTATTGTCTATGAGCTAAAAAAAAAAAAATGCCTAATATGTTTGGCAAACTCTAAGTAGAGCTTAAGGTTTGGGAAGGTAATTGACCAAAGGTGAAATTATATGTAAAGCATGTTGGTAAAATATAAAACATGTAAAATGTTCTATGAAAGAGTTTACACTTCTCTTCTTGAAGTAGAAAAGGCAATGGAGTATTTTAATCAAGGATTTGACATTGATTTGCGATTTAAGATTGATATTTCTGAGTGCAAAAGGAATGATGAATTTGGCTCTTAGGCTGGGCTGGGGAAAACTGAGTAGGAGACCATTGTAGTAGCCATGAGAGAAGAATGAAGGACCTCAACTTTGACAGTAGCTGGGGAGATTCAAGAGATATTTAGGAGTGAAAAATCAATGTTAATTGAAGAGTGACAGGCTAGGACAGATGAAGGAGGGAGAGGACTGTAGAAAATAGTGAGATTTCTACCTTCTGGATAATTTATATTATCCATGGGAGCTCTGCTAGCTAGTGAAAAGGTTAAGATTTGGGATTTGAATCCTGCCTCCACAACTTGTGAATTATGGGGCTTGGAAGGAGTTACTTAAATGTGATGAGCCTCAGTTTTCTTTTTTTTTTTTTTTTTTTGGTGTGGTTTTCTTCCTTTATTTGGTTCTTTTTTTTTTTTATTATTATACTTTAGGTTTTAGGGTACATGTGCACAATGTGCAGGTTTGTTACATATGTATCCATGTGCCATGTTGATTTCCTGCACCCATTAGCTCGTCATTTAGCATTAGGTATATCTCCTAATGCTGTCCCCGCCCCCCCGAGCTCTTACCCCCCCACATTAGCAGGGGTGGGATGTTTGCCTTCCTTTGTGCTCTTTGTTTTTTTGTTCAATTCCCACCTATGAGTGAGAACATGCGGTGTTTGGTTTTCTGTCCTTGCGATAGTTTACTGAGAATGATGTTTTCCAGTTTCATCCATGTCCCTACAAAGGACACGAACTCATCATTTTTTATGGCTGCATAGTATTCCATGGTGTATATGTGCCACATTTTCTTAATCCAGTCTATCGTTGTTGGACATTTGGGTTGGTTCCAGGTCTTTGCTATTGTGAATAGTGCTGCAATAAACATACGTGTGCATGTGTCTTTATAGCAGCATGATTTATACTCCTTTGAGTATATACCCAGTAATGGGATGGCTGGGTCAAATGGTATTTCTAGTTCTAGATCCCTGAGGAATCGCCACACTGACTTCCACAATGGTTGAACTAGTTTACAGTCCCACCAACAGTGTAAAAGTGTTCCTATTTCTCCACATCCTCTCCAGCACCTGTTGTTTCCTGATTTTTTAATGATGGCCATTCTAACTGGTGTGAGATGGTATCTCACTGTGGTTTTGATTTGCATTTCTCTGATGGCCAGTGATGATGAGCATTTCTTCATGTGTTTTCTGGCTGCATAAATGTCTTCTTTTGAAAAGTGTCTGTTCATGTCCTTTGCCCACTTTTTGATGGGGTTGTTTGTTTTTTTCTTGTAAATTTGTTTGAGTTCATTGTAGATTCTGGATATTAGCCCTTTGTCAGATGAGTAGGTTGCAAAAATTTTCTCCCATTCTGTAGGTTGCCTGTTCACTCTGATGGTAGTTTCTTTTGCTGTGTAGAAGCTCTTTAGTTTAATTAGATCCCATTTGTCAATTTTGGCTTTTGTTGCCATTGCTTTAATAAATGGTGCTCAGTTTTCTTATCTGTACAAAAGTGGCTTGAAATATTTTTGAGAGATTCTTGGGACGATAACTAAAAATCCTTCAAGAACCCTCAATTAGCATAAATTATATAGAATCAGAAATGGTTCAAGGTAGGTTCAGTGTTAGGTATGCTCATTTTTAAATTAGCATTGTCTTTCTGGATGGATATATCCAGTAAGTATTCAGAAATAAGGACTGAGGACTTGAGAAGGGGGTGCAAACAGAAGCCTAAGAATTTGGAGATATTATTATTATGTGGTCATTGAAATCACGCCAGTGGAGGAGATTTCTCCAGGTAAAAGGCAGGAAAATGTTTGAAATGAGTTCTCTTATTGCAATATCTAATAGGTATGCAGAAGAAGAGGAAGAGCTCAAAAAATCAACTAAAACATGGTTTAAACATAGAAAAATCTAAAAAACAAGAACAAAAGTAAGAACATGTGCCTAGTATACCACAAGGGGTATTTTAAGAGGGAACCATTAGCACTCTGGCAAATCTTATAGCTGACAAGTAGCTTGAGGAATGAAGAGAACTCTGAATATAACAACAAAGAGATCACTGGCAGCCTTGGAGAGAGAACGCTCCGTATGATGGTTAGGAGAAGAATGCAGATTGGGGTGATTTGAGGGGAGAACAGAAATAACGAAACAGTCATGAGAAATAGAGTGCTGCTGTACGAAGTTTGTCATAGAGGGCTGGGTACAGGATAAACAGGCTTGAATTCCTGGTAATAGATAATAATAATAAGGACCTAGGATTGAGAAAAGGGGGTAATGATTGGAGATAAATGATGAGGGAATGCTCTATAAGTGACTGCAGTTCAGGATGTAAAAAACACGTAGGGAGGCAGGGCGCGATGGCGCTCGCTTGTAATCCCAGCACTTTTGGAGGAAGAGGTGGGTGGATCACGAGGTGAGGAGCTTGAGACCAGCTTGGCCAACATGGTGAAACCCCGTCTCTACTAAAAACACAAAAAATTAGCTGGGCGTGGTGGCAGGCAGTTGTATTGCCAGCTATTCAGGAGGCTGAAGCAGGAGAATCGCTTGAACCCGAGAGGCGGAGGTTGCAGTGAGCTGAGACCTCGACACTGCACTCCAGCCTGGGCGACAGAGTGAGACTCCATCTAAAAACACACAAACAAACAAAACAGGAAGCATTAATCTAAGATGGAAGAAGGAGAAACCTTCCTTTGAGTCAAAATGTAAGGGAGCAAAGTTAGAAAGGGTATTAGTAAATGGAAATTAAGAAGCTTCCAGTATTCAGCTGTTGTTTGATCCTATTCACTTTTATTTTTGTATTTTATCTAGTACTTTATGTGTTTATATTTTATCTAATAACATATGAGTACTTTAATTGCTATCATGTTTTAATGTTATCTTTAGATAAAATAAAATGTTATCACCCAATAAAAGCTAAGTGAAACCTCATCTCTGTCTGCTGTCTCCTACACACACACACACACACACACACACACACACACACAATACTGATTGTTAATAAAGTAGCCCAAGAAAAATAGGATCTCAGAAACTATACCATCAGTGCTAGGGTTGAATATCATCAGATAAATATCTTTCCCTAATGATTTGTAGCTCTTCAAGAAACCTTAGAACTAAACTTCATGCAGGGCTGACATCAGGACATTGGAGTATGTGTTAGCTCTTAAAATACAGTTGATTCAGAATAAAATGATTTGTATTATTTATTGATATAAATGAGGTTTTGCTTGAGCATTTGCTTGTTGGAAGGATGTTTTTACATAGCCATGCTTTGTTATGTTAACTGTTAGCTCAAGCTTAAATTAGAATTGTAAGCAATTAATTTTGTATCATGTTTACATTTAAAAACCAGAAGTACCATAAGACCTTTCCTAGTGAATGAACACATAGTTTAATTAGATCATCTTCATTTTATTATATAATAAGCACATAAACATAAAAGGCTTCTTCTAATTCTGGTGATTTTTGAAATAATGAAGTCCAGATTCTGGATTTATATGATGAAGCAATTGCAGTAGATTGTGCAGATAGAAGAGCACCCATTTGAAAAAAAGAGTCCATTATTTTTCGAGGTTTTGATTATGGCCATTCTTGCAGGAGTAAGGTGGTATTGCATGGTAGTTTTGATTTGCATTTCACTGATCATTAGTGATGTTGAACATTTTTTTCATGTTTGTTGACCATTTGTATGTCTTCTTGTAATAATTGTCTATTCATGTCCCTAGCCCACTTTTTGATGGGATTTTTTTTTTCTTTATAATTTGTTTCACTTCCTTCTAGATTGTGGATATTAGTCCTTTGTTGGATGTATAGATTGTGAAGAATTTCTCCCACTCTGTGGATCGTTGGTTTATTCTGCTGACTGTTACTTTAGCTCTGCAGAAGCTCTTTAGTTTAATTAAGTCCCACCTATTTATCTTTGCGTTTGTTGTATTTGATTTTGGATTCTTGGTCATGAAGTCATTGCCTAAGCCAATGTCTAGAATGGTTTTTCTCATGTTAACCTCTAGAATTTTTATAGTTTCAGGTCTTAGATTTAAGTTCTTGATTCATTTTGAATTGACTTTTGTATAAGCGGAGAGAAGAGGATCCAGTTTCATTCTCCTCCCTGTGGCCTGCCAATTATCCCAGAACCATTTGTTGAACAGGGCGTACTTCCTCCACTTTGTTTTTGTTCACTTTGTCAAAGATCAGTTCTGGGTTCTCTCTTCTGTTCCATTGGTCTATATACCTACTTTTATAGCAGTCCCAGTCTGTTTTGGTGACTATGGCCTTATAGTATAGTTTGAAGTCAGGTAATGTGATGCCTCCAGATTCGTTCTTTTTGCTTAGTCTTGCTTTGGCTATGCAAGCTCTTCTTTGGGGGTTCCATATTGTAGGATTGCTTTGTCTAGTTCTTTAAAGAATAGTGGTGGTATTTGGATGAGAATTGCCTTGAATTTGTGATGGCTTTTGGCAGTATGGTCATTTTCACAATATTCTACCCCTCCATGAGCATGGGATGTATTTCCATGTGTTTTTGTTGTCTATGATTTCTTTCAGCAGTGTTTTGTAGTTTTCCTGGTAGAGGTCTTTCACCTCCTTGGTTTGGTATATTCCAAAAGTATTTTATTTTTAAATTTTGGCAGCTATTGTAAAAGGGGTTGAGTTCTTGATTTGATTCTCAGGTTGGTTGCTGTTGGTGTATAGCAGAGATACTGACTTGTGTGCATTAATTTTCTATCCTGAAACTTTGCTGAATTCATTTATCAGTTCTAAAGCTTTTTGGAGGAGTCTTTAGGGTTTTCTAAGTATAGCATCATATCCTGTTGGCATGGATGTGGTGTAAAGGAAAGACTTCTACACTGCTGGTGGGAATGTAAACTAGTACAAACACTGTGGAAAACAGTGTGAAGGTTCCTTAAATAACTAAAAGTAGAACTACAGTTTGATCCAGGAATCCCACTACTGGGTATCTACCCAGAGGAAAAGAAGTCATTATACGAAAAAGATGCTTTGTACATGCATATTTATAGCAGCACAATTCACAATTGCAAAAATATGAAACCAGCACAAATCCCCATCACAGTAGATAAAGAAAATGTTATATATATATATATATATATAAACACTGCTCAGCTATTAAAATGAATGAATTAATGGCATTCATAACAACTTGGATGGAACTTGAGATTATTATTCTAAGTGAAGTAACTTGGGAATGGAAAAACCAAACATTGTATGTTCCCACTCATAAGTGGGAACTAAGCTATGAAGATGCAAAGGCATACCAATGATACAATGGACTTTGGGGACTTGGGGTAAAGAGTGGGAGGGGGGTGAGGGAAAAAAGACTACAAATTTGGTTTAGTGTATTCTGCTTGGGTGATGGATACACCAAAACCTGACAAATCACCACTGAAGAACTTAGTAATGTAACCAAATACCACCTGTTTTCCCCAAACTTATGGAAATAAAAAATTGTAAAAAACCACTTAGTCCAAAGCTGATTGGAATTCTTCATTATTCTAACTCAAAGTCAGCATCATCTCAAAGTCATTGAAAGGAATAAGTTTGCGTAGAACAGGTTGGATTTTGGAGTATTTTAATATTGTAAATATCTTAATAGTTATTATCTTGCTGGCTTCGCCTCACAGTCCAATTAAAGTTTTATTTTGATTTTGCCATAATGTAATGATCTTTAGTATTCTGTCGTTGGTCTGTATCTCTTCTTCACCAGCCTCTAGCTAGGTGACCTCAGTCATATTTTGAGCTTTGCTATTTATTGTGTTCTAGTGCCTTTGAAATGTGTTTCACTAGCTATGTTCATGTGTGTTAAGTCCAAACACTGAAGGCATATCTTTTTAAATATCCCAGCAGGATTCATACTTAATATTTCAAAACTGAACTTGAACCTTTTCTGTGAAACTTATTTGTCCTCCTGTACTTCCTATTGAAGGACACAACCAAATAAAAAGACTTAAACTGGAAGAAAACCGTAGTTCCACCATCAAGATAAAATCAGTCAACATGTTTTATTTTACTTTGGGCTTTTCTCTAAGCATGACATTTGTTTTCAATTGTGTTCGTACAATTTTTAAATTTTTATTTTTGTTATTTATTTTTGTAGATATGGGGTCTCACTATGTTGCCTGGGCTTGTCTTGAACTCCTGAGCTCAAGCAATCCTCCCATCTCAGTCTCCCAAAGTGCTAGGACTGCAGGTGTGAGCCACTGTGCCTGACTCATTTTAAAATTTATTTAAAGAATATTGACATTTTTTTGGTGGGGGAGTTATTTTATCTTCCAATGTTGGTATTGGTAATTTATACTTATATTTTAAATAGCCCTTTCGCCCAAGTTTTAAATATTTTTGCAGTTTAGCTTAAAAGAGTCTGTTAAGATATAAAAACAAATCTATCTGAAGTTTTGCTACTTTTAAATTTGTTTTATAAAAAATATCTTTTAAAAATTTTGTTCAGTGTGGATGACAACTTTTTTATTAGCATTCAGTGTTAGTTACCTTTTTATGCTTAATATTTCATTTTTGATATAATCTAATGTTCCCTTTTTGTACATCCTTTGCGTTTAGTTTGTTCCTTTTCTATCTGCTTAATTATTATTATTATTATTTTGTCAGAGTTTTGTTCTTGTTGCCCAGGCTGGAGTGCAATGGTGCAACCTCGGCTCACTGCAACCTCCTCCGCCTGGGTTCAAATGATTCTCCTGCCTCAGTGTCCCAAGTAGCTGGGGTTACAGGTGTGCGCCACCACCCCCAACTAATTCTGCGTTTTTAGTAGAGACAGGTTTTCATCATGTTGGTCAGGCTGGTTTCGAACTCCTGACAAGTGATCCACCCATCTAAGTACTGGGATTACCGACGTGAACCATTGCACCCGGCCGTTCTATCTGCTTAATTTAAATACCCTGTTCAATACATATACATATATGTATATAAATATATAAATATGTATTTTAAAATCTTTTTGATATATATGATTAGAATGTTATATTATTAAATGCATAGTTAGCACATTTCACAAGATTTGATAGGTAATATTTTTATTGTTATTTAGCTGTAAGTATTTTATAATCTGCTTTATAGATTCATTTTTAATTCATGAATTATTTAGAGGTAGAATTTTTCAGTTTCCAATATATATAATAAGGGAATATCCTTTGTGGTTTTAATTTTGTTGCTCATGGTCTGAATGATTGTTCTTTATGAGTTCTTTGGAATTTGTTAAAATTTCCTTTTTGGCCTATGTATTAGATCAGTTAATGCTAGTTCTAAAAGTATCAGAAGCTTAATCAAATAAATATTTTTCACTCATGAAATCTAAAACAAATGCTCCAACTAAGAGGCATCTTCAGGATTCTAAGATATTCCTGTATATTGACATCCTACCACTAATCAGGGAAGAAAGAGGCTAGAGGATTGTCCCTTAAATTTAGATGCTCCCGAAAATGTTTAATACACTTTTACCCACATTCCACTGGCCAGAATTCAGCTTCATAGCCCATGATACAGTAGGGATGACTGAGAAATGTAGTTTAACCATGTGTCCAAGAGGAAAGGGATGTAGTTAGGAGAAAACCAGCTGGTGTCTTTCAAGCCATACACGTTGTTAATTTTTATATATGTTCCTTCTTCACTAGAAAGAAAAATCTGTTTACTAGCTGAGTATGTGGTTTAACGCATCATGTCATTTAAAGTTGTTCATTGTGTTCTACAAATTATAGTCTTATTAACATTTTTTCTCTTGATTTATCAGATTCTAAATGAGAGGACTACACTTTCCCATCATGATTGTGAAAATCTTTTTCCTTTTTTAAATCAGAAGACTATATTTTTAGGCTCATATGATTTCATATTATATTATCACATTATTCTTGTTAATGTTCTTTGGCTTAAATCCTCTTCTGGCTAATATCAATAAACACCTGCTTTATTTTGGCTAAGTTTTGCTCGGTATTCTTTAATTTCACATTTAGCTTCTCATGTTGTTTTGGGTTGCTATCTTACAAGTAGCCTATAATTAGATTTTAAAATATCCAATCTAATGACTGATATTCTGATTGATATATTTACTTCATTTACATATTTATTATGCTTATTGTGTTACATTTTGCCCTGTTTATTTGTTTCTTCTTTCTTGTTTTTATTGAATCAATAGGATTTATCCCCTCTTTTTCTTCTTGGAGTTGTTGATGTCATATATTGTATTTTCATTCCTAAAGAGTCACACTCCAATATTTCATAACAAAGAATAAAGGTATCACATGTATGCATGTACATGTATGTATGACGAGGACCTTGGCATCTACTGCTTTTGTCTAAACTCCCTTACTTATCCTTCATCCACTTTTAGTTTCCTTTTTCTTAAGGCATGTAATTATTTCCCCCTAATTTTTGGACGCAAAACTTGTTTGATTTTATAGTCAATATTTAATCATAATATGAATATGGTTTGTTTTATTTTGGCAATTTTGCTTCTCTTTCTGTTCTTTAACATAAAATCGAATGTCACAAAAAGAGATAACGAGATTATTAACAGAGCTAAGCAAGATTGAGGGAGTGAACATTTTTCTTCCTTGTGACAGTTTCCTAGGTACTTTCTTATTTTCTAAGATATTTCTTTTTCTGGTTCCTGGAAAACCTTTTGTATATTCGGAGACGAAGAAGACAAAGAAATGATATTACTGATAAGGACTGAACTAATGTATTATAAAATATAACCAGTTCATGAAGGGTTTTAAGATTCAACCATCTCAAGGCAGTGATATTATGTAAAGAAACTTGAACATTAAAATTCTTCTCCATAGGACTAGAATTTTTTAACCTCAAAGTAACCATAATGGGTGTTCTAATATAATTTCAGGTTTTATGAAATAATCCCAATATAACAATTTACAGTTTGCTTAAGAGTTAATGTTTTAACTTTCTGTGCATTTGCTGTTTACAGACTTATAGTTATATAGTGATTGAGTTCTCATTCTTTTTAAAATAGTAACTATGTTGTTATTCAGGACTGACTTAAGATTCTTACAAATATGCTGTAATTAAAAAAGCAAAATGATTGGTACTAATAGAAAAGAAAATAGAAAATATTTGTTTTGGATAGAAATATGACTGAATATCTAAAAAATGCAAGAGACTTTAAAATTTAAAAACAAATTTAAGTAGTTGGTTATAGAGTGAATATGTGAAAATAAATGGGTTTTTATTTTATGTGATATAGGTAAAAAGACCTAGAGTGGTTAGATGTATAGATAGATAAAATAACACCTTAAATATTCGACTGTCTAATGATAGCTTTGGGGAAAAATATATCTGCAAAAGAGATGCTAGAGCTAATATTTGTTATGGAAGAACCTCTTTTAAATTGACAGAAAAAATTTTCAGATTAAAATTAGCAGAGTATATGAATAGGTAACTCACTGTGGGACTAATTCTAATGGCACTGAATCCTATGTAAAGATGCTGACACACTAGAGAATATAAGTAAATTGATTATCGTATTTATCAGACTGCAAAACTTAAAAGAGCTGTATTACCTGTTGCTGGTGTGGGTGTGGCAAACATGAACAATTGGTTGTTACTGATATACATGCAAATTATTACATCATTTCTGTCACAGTCATCACATTTCAAAGTACATACAACTTTCATTTTGATATCACAATTCTGTGACATTATTTCTTATAAATAAAAGTATTAGTAAGTAGAGATATATGTACACAGATATTTACTGCAGCATTATTCATAGTAATAAAAAGGAACGTTAAGAGATTTCCCATCAGTAGAGGAATATTGGAATAATTATGGTGCCCCCATACTGTGGTGTTGTACATAACTACCAAAATAGTGAATTAGACTTATGTCACTTACATAATTTCCACAAAGTACTTAAGTATGAAAATCAACATGTGAAAAAGTGTTGATAGTTGTTTTAATTGCAAAAAAAATCATCCATAAATGTGTTCATATGTATGTATGTCTATTTACTTTTAATTATTTAGGCTTTAACAAAAACCATGAAAGACCTATCCTAAATTGTTATCCAACATTTGCTAGAAAGGCGTGAGGAGTGTGGAGTAGCAGCAGAGGGGAAAAGGAACAACAAGCCAGTACGTTAATACCTTAAGTATATAAAATAAAATATATGTATAACAAAGTAATAAAATAGATATAAAATAAAGTATATAAATAAAAATCCACAGAATAAAAATATCTTAAAATCTAGAAAGTATGTTATTCCATTTACATATAGTTATAATAAAAAATATAAAGACAATAATTAGGACTGTGAATTAAGTTAATATATCTCAACAAGATATTTGAGGAGATGAACATTAAATCACTGGGAAATGGTAGATGCCTGACAAACACTCTTATCTGGGAATTTTACATGAATTTCAAATTTAGCGCTTGAGAGATATTTGGGTTCAGGTCCTCATCAAATGCATTCTCATTTATCTCATTATAACGGCAACTATAAGCAGGCACTGAGAGAGCTATGTGTGAAAGATATACAAATACCTGTACCCACCCCTGAAGCAGGACTCTCAAAACTATTTCCTGCTGCCAAATGATGGTTTTTATCTTCTAAAATAAGTTCCGGAATAAAAGGAAACAACATAGGGTGAAAAGGTCATGAATTTTACAGTTAACCAGGCATCAGCTTTATTTCAGGCTTTGCCACATACTAACTGTGTAATGAAGAGTATATAAAGACAATAAAGCCACAATTATCTCTCCATTAATGTGTCATAACTACATGCTGATAGCTGTCAATACCAACCAAATGGTTTGGATGATCAGAGGTCAGCCACTAGAGGAAAGGAATTTGTCATAGCTTAGATTAGTTACCTGTGTGACCTTGAGTTAGAGATACTTCTGTTTATTCATCTCCAAAGCAGATATAATAGCAATGTTACCCATAGGGCTGTTGTGAGAATTCAGATGGATAACACATGTAAAGCACTATTTAGAGTGCTACACATACTAAAAAAGTATTCAGTGGAAACAACCAAAAATAATAAAAAAAATCATATCCAACATGGCCTTGGAACATAGATCCGGGGGAAATAATTGGGACAAAACTCACCTACTCAGGACTAATACTTTGGGCCTTTTTTTTTTTTTTTTTCCCTGCGTGTGTGTGTGTGTAATAATGAAGATTAAATGTTGTGTCTTATCAAGGAAAATTGTCCACCTTGAACCTAATGATAAATATGAAAAAAGTAACAAAACCATAAAGTAAAAAGCAGCCTCAGAAATGTGAAAGTTACCCTAGTTACAGCCACTAATGAGAGTTACTAACGATGCTTTGTTTATTATTATCCAGCATATTATCTTTCCCGCGCATTGCAACATACCAGCATTACTTTCTGTACAACTCTGGCCAAATTATTTACTCTCTCATTACATCTGTTGTCTCAGGATATCAGTAAGCATTTTCATTAGAGAAACTCTAAGTTCCATTTCAGTTTTAAAATACTAGGACTTTATGACCAAGAAAGGGTTTACCTCCCAGTTTTGTACTTAGAGTCAACACTTAAGAGAATCATGAAAGACCTCTTGTCCGTGTTAATGTGTTTATTTTCTGAGTCTAAAGTCTTTCTCCTCCTTCTCATCTATCTTCCCCATTAATTCTTCAAGTTTCTTCACCATATATTCCTTTAGTGACCTTCGTATTGCCTTCATTTTCCTCCGATGAAAGATGCAAAAATGGAATCTAGAGTATGAAAAGAAAATAATTCCAACTTCAATATCAGTAGCCCCATTCTTTAAGCCAATTATACAATGTTTTTTTTTTTTTCCTTTGCTAGATACTTCTCCATTTCCTTTTGTTCCAACTATTATCCCATCAAACTTTGCATTTTATTCCTTTCAGTATCCCAGAATTTAAAATGACTTCTTTTGCCTTATTTCCATTTGGAGGAAGAGGCAATTTGGGCAGTCTCTTGGCAAAAGGAATATCTGACCCAGTGTTTATTTGGAGAGAAGAAACTCACAGTAACGCAGCACTTCCCAGTATTACAGCTGTTGCCAGCAATATGAGAAATAGAGCAATCTCTCGATTCTCAGCCTTTCTTGGATCCTCATCTGGAAGGAGAAACAGGAAAATATGAAAGTGAGTTTTGGAGAAGAGAAATAGCTTGGGACATTTATTCAGAATAGAAAACTCTTTTAACCTCAGTTTGCCCTGTTTACTACTTCATCACTGTTCCATGGTTATTTTGACCTTTATTACTTTTAGTCTCCTAGGTTCTACAAAACTGTTGCTGATAGCTGTCAGCAAAATTCTTCCCAGCCTAATTTCTTCATTCCAAGCCTAGCCTCTTCATTTCTCAGCCTTTCAGTTGATTCAGTGCCGAATTATTTATACTGGTCAAAATTTCGCCCAACACCCTAGCTCCATTTTGTAACACTATCATGACCTCCATTAAAGATGCTCAACAAATATGTGTTGAATAAATCAGTGAGCAACACTGCTCCTTGATCCCTGTCCCTTCAAAATTCCATACCGCAATCTTTGTTACCTCCACAATATTCTCCTTTGAAGCACCTGTTGGTCATGCGAAGACACGTCCAACAATCAAGAATGGGACCTTCAACCACAACTGATAAACAGGAGAAGAAAGATAATCAGAAAGAGGCATGGCACAAGGGTTCCTTAGTCATACATCAAGTGTGGAGGATTTGATCTCAAGCATTCTTAGGACTCTCAAGTTTGCATTGCTGTGAATTTCTTCCTTTAGAAATCAAGTTTCTTGATGGATCAAAATCTGTAAGTCTGATCTCCAGGAAAAAGCGGGAAAAGGATGCCTCGGCTTATACTGGCAGTGGGTTGTAAACCATATGTTAGAAGGCCTCCTATTACCTCAAAAATATGTGGGATGTCTGAGATTCCATGAGCTAGGTTTCGTTATCAGGTATGGTTGACGTTACCCCTTGTAACCACAGCTCTAGGAATTGGTTTCCCAGTGCAACATGTGGGAGAGATAGGGCCATACAGAGCAAAGGAGATGGGAAAATATGGGCTGAAACCTCAAGGTGTCACATGTACTGTACTCACTGCAATCTTCAGAACAAGCTAGAAGAGAATCAGAAAGTTCTAATGAGTTTAAAACCAGCTACAGTTTGCCATATTTATACCCAAGTAGTCTTTGTTTACCCTTTTAGTTCCAGTTACCTCTCCACCCATTCTAAATAACTCTATTATGAACTTGCATTTCTTTCTTTCCTCATCCTGCATTTTCTATTCCTTTCATATAACTTCAGTGCTGTTATATAGAAAGTTTTAATTACCAACTTCAGAGAAGTTCTTTAGTAATTCTTTGAGTTTGGATTCCAGGTTTTGGCAGACCTCGAGAAGCTTGCCTTGATAGATAAAGACACCTAAGAGGGAGTGGAAGGGGTGTCAAAAAATAGAAGTAGCTCTTCCCTTCAGAAGTTAATTCTGTCTGTTTTTATCTTCGTTTTCCCCAGCCAAATTTTCTGAGGCTTGCTTGAGCAATACAAACTTTTAACATTGAAACAGTACTTCACCTTTCCATGTTTCATTGCCCAGTTTATAAAATTCATTCTTCAGCCATGTTCTCAACTTAACAACCTGCTGAACAGCTAGAGAGGGAGAGTAAAGGTACATGTAGGGGAATAATTATATCTATGCAGGAAGTTATGTAGACCCAGGTGTTCTCTTCCTTGCCTCCCTTCTCGGTTTAAGCCCCTAGACTCTCAGGAACTCAATCTTCCCTCACCCAACACCCGAAGCCTCTTGTCACTGTGGGAGACCTTGAAGCTTAAATCAATCAACTCCTTAATGTGCCTTTCAAGCAGCTGAGTTCGGCCAGGGACTTCTGAGGGTATCAGATTTTCCAGGAAGGAACCAACATCCTCTATAAATTTGGGGTCACACTCTAAACAGCCTTTGACTCCGTGGAAGCCTGACAGGAGCAGGAGCAGGAATAACCACAGGTCACCCATTTCTTTCTTCTACCCCCGCTCCCCAACAGCAGGTTGTCCTGGCAACTAGTTCACTTAGTTCCTTTTCCTTCAAAGATCCAAGGATGAGAGCCTGGTCCTGGATAGTCTGACTCCACTTCTCCCCCTGTTTCCATCCTACTATCAGGCAATCTCATTTCCTTAAGGATCTTTAGTTGTTTACTGACTGTTATGCTTCATTCTAGGAGAGGAAACTGCCAGCTGGGGAGCCGATACCTGAGTTCTGAGTGTAGAACACCAAGAGATAGAGAAGCCTTGAGCTCACACAAGCAGAGTTCTGTGCAGGGAGATGTCTCAGAAAAAGTGTTTCTTTAGCCCTCTCCCTGACTTGCTTCCTCATGAGACTCTTAAACCCCCTCCTGACCTTCAGAGATAAAGTTTATTACCAAAGATGGGTTATGGAAGTGATCCTATAGAACCTGAGAGATTGCTTAACTCAAACTCTACTTCTACATTAGAGGTAAGAAAAGCCAAGGATATTGAGTTTCTTGTGGGTCCCAGTCCCTACTGGTGGCAGTATTGTTAAGAATAAAGGAATGAGCATTTATCTAGAATAATATTTGGTAATTTTAATAGACAGTAACTTATATTTCAGGCTACATTTGTCTCTAGGATGATTTTCTAGACATGATTTGTAATTTTTTCTTTTCCTTTTCTTTTGTTTTCTTCTTTCTTTTCCTTCCTTCCTTCCTTCCTTTTTTTCTTTTCTTTTTTTTTTTTTTTTTTTTTTTTGAGATGGGATTTCACTCTTGTTGCCCAGGCTGGAGTGCAATGGCATGATCTCGGCTGAGTTCAACCTCTGCTCCCACGTTCAAGTTATTCTCCTGCATCAGCCCCCCTGAGTAGATGGGATTATGGGCATGTGCCACCATGCCTGGCTAATTTTGTATTTTTAGTAGAGATGAGGTTTCTCCATGTTGGTCAGGCTGGTCTTGAACTCCTGACCTCAGGTGATTCACCCGCCTCGGCTTCCCAAAGTGCTGGGATTACAGTCTTGAGCCACTGTGCCCGGTGATTTCTAATCTTTTTATAGCATTCTTCTTATAGAGAGTGTGGAGTCACATACTAGAAACAATAGTTGAGGAATATAGAGTGATGAATCCAATAATGTTCAGATCCTTTAAAAAGTGCATTCTAAAATACAAAGTATGTAATATATAAGAACATAACGGTTATCATGGGCTTCCCTCTCAGACCACCTACAAGGAAGATGTCCAAATAAACATGTTCTCCCTTCAGTGGCCCTTTGAATAAAAATATTCTGTGTCATTTGAATAAATTAAGGTTGCTTTTCAGACTCTTAAAAGCACTAGTTAACTCTTTTGTAATACATTGCCTGTATGGCTGTGACCTCCTGGAAACCAGGAAACATTGGCAATCTACAGGGTTAGTGGTAGAATTTATATTTAAGATATGGGGTGATCACAGTGGAATGTTGTGAGGGAAGTTAAAAGAATTACCATTACTTATATGTCTACCACGTCTACCATATGTCCATGTGACAGACATTGTGCTAAAGATTTCAGATAGTCACAAATTCTCATGGCGCAGCAATCCTTTGGAGATTGTCATTTCTGTTACAGGTAAGAAATTGAGGCTCAGGGATGTAAAAGAATCCTCACTGGAAGAATAATTTAAGAATATGAGTTCAGGGTTCAAGCTCATGTCTGTCTGATTCCAAACCCTATACACTTTACTGCCTCTCAACAACAACTTGCTGAGATAACACAGAAAATGATCTCTTGGAATTTGATAAGTCAAAATATGAAGGCCAATACAGATTTCTTGATTTATGCTTTAAATTAGCATCTCTGTGCTCAGATTTTTTTTATTCCCTTGGCTAGATTATCTCATTTTTAGAGGATTTCCCAAAAGATTTTCACATGCTGAGGTCTGAAGGCAAGTGAGCTAATGGGATTAAATTAACTCTAGATACTAAAGTTGAAAACTAAAGGGGCTAAAAAATTTGGCAGAGAAGTGGCAAGGTATGAGAACAAACTGTGCTTCAAGAAAAGATATGCGTTATAGATATTTTCCAGTCAATGATCCATACCTTCACTTGGACAGTTCAAAGAGTATCCTCTGACACATTACTGAATAATTCAATGGCACATTACTTTAACCCAGACCTAGAGGTCCATCTATCATTTTTATCATTGTCTCACCCTTCCAGCTTAAATTTCAATCAGGTTTTTAGAATGAGAGAAAAAAATTGGCTTTTGGATAGTCTTAGAAAGGCTGGAAAAAGGCAAGTTACTTATTAAAACAGATAGAACTTGTAACTGAAAGAATACATATATCCCATGTAAAAGGAATAACAAGGAAGGAAATCTCAGTCTCATGGAGTAAACAGTAGAAGGATAACACAATGTGCTAATAGTAAAGGCAGAGGTACACATCGAGGTTTATGAGAAAACAGAACAGTACTAGCTAAGTTTAGAGAAATTTTTATAGAAAGGCTGGATCCAGGAGACTAGAGACAGTAATTAATATATCATGATGAGTGAGAATCTAATAGTGTTCAGGAACCTTTAGGGGGAACACTCTGAAAGTACTGATGGTGAAATGTATAACATAAGAAAATAACCACAATTATCATGGGATAGCACTTTGAATTTCATAAATGTAAAATATTCGAGCTTTGGGAAAGAAGAGCTGTCTGGAAATTGATTAATAATATAATGATCACATTACTTAATTAAAATAATACCTGTGTCTGGGAGGCAAAAGGCTAACACCCAAATCCTAGAATAATTATATTAGTATATGGTTTGGCTTGGCAGGAAGGGCTATGATTTATAGTCAGCACAAATCTGAGACTAGCTAGCTAAACTCTGTTTAAAATAGTATATGAGACAAATAATGGCACATACATTCATAATATTTTTACCAACTACATAATGACCCATTTGTGGTTCTAACATAGATATTCATGGGTACTTGTTTTTACACTAAAAGACTAGCAATTAAAGAGTCTCTCCTTTAAGGGCTAGAATCAGTTGTTTGGTACCATTTGGCCTTTGTTACAAATCACATAAAGTACTGAGGTTTGAAATTTGAAGAACAGTCCCGGGAGTGTGATGTTCCCCTTCCTGTGTCCATGAGTTCTCATTGTTCAATTCTCACACTCCGGGGACAGTTGTGGGGTGGGATGGGGGGGGAGGGACAGCATTAGGAGATATACCTAATGCTAAATGATGAGTTAATGGGTGCAGCAAACCAACATGGCACATGGATACATATGAAACAAACCTGCACATTGTGCATATGTACCCTAAAACCTAAAGTATAATAAAAAAAATTAAGAAGTTTGAAGAACAAGTTTCATAAAGAGTAAGATTTTTACAGAAATTCTCCCCATCCTATAGTAGACCTGATTTCTCAGATTTATTAACAAAAATAATCCTTATCCTCAGGCTTATAGCCATTTTTTCTGATGGATTATTTATGCCGTTGAGCTCTGCTCTATTTCCCATCCCTACCTATCACTTCACAGGATTCCTTAAAAGTTTGGCAAATAATCTAGATACCTTTTATAGTCAGATGCAGTTAACTACATTCCTGACTGTAATCTGAGATCAAGAACCCATTACTTGACATTTGGCCATGTTATAAGCTATATTTCTAGGTAGCGTAATAATCATATTTGAAATAATTACTATATACCAGACATTCCACATGTAGAATAAGTTTAATTTTCCATATACCTCCCCATTTATATTCCATTGTCATTAAGCTAATTTATCTCCACATATTTCACTTATCCTTTAGGAATAGTCATAAGGGTGGGTAAATTATAGGGTAGACTAGAAGATTTACAATGAATCTTTGACAGGAAATGAACTAAAAAGCTAATCACATCAAGGCGATCGTGGGAAGAATGAGGGGAGAAGGGTAGTGGAAGCAGAAGATATGTGTCACAGCTTATTTTCTCTATATACTAGAAATGTTGAGTAAAATCCTCATATCCCATGAGCTTTTGCCCTGTTCCCTTTAAGGGCTTTTTACAGGATAGGTTAATAGAAAGTGCTCCTGAGACGATGTCGGTTCCTATGTGGCATGGAATGTCTAAGATGCTTTCACTGGCTGCTGGGGAAGGATGTACAACTCAACTCAGGATCTGACTGGCACCTTTGCTAGCATATCACCAAGGCTTCAGGTAAAGGGACCCTGTGTAACAGCTGGAGAGTGGACCTGGTACCAGGGTCAGGAAAGGAAATGGAGTCTGCAGCAAGCTTCAGGGCCTTGATGGGCCAAATCATTAGGAAAGACCACCAGTTACTGATGCAGCTGAGAGAAAACAGGTCCAAAGTGCCCCATGTGCACAGTTTCTCAACAAACACTATAAATCGATTCAGAAATGGTATTAGGTAAGGTTATATCTTCACCTTAGAAGATACCAACACACTGTCAAAAATTAAAACACACATTAGTGGAGAAATTTAGTGCACAATTTACTGAGAGGAAAAAAAAATCGGGAGTTTTTAAAACCCCTCTCTAGAAGGAGAGGGAGTCCATGGTGGTTATATTTACTACATTTTAACACGCTGCAAAGGAAGGATTGAGTCCATGACTGGACTTGTAATTGGTTAAAACAAGCCTGGATTTTGGTGATTGTGAAAGTGTTTTAACCTGGCTCAAGAAGGTCTAGGATCCCAGAGTTACTCAGACTTCATAGTTTCTTATCAATTTCAGGAGGTTACAGCTAGTTGGCATGAAACATAACAGTTTTGATATGTTGTAGGCAAATGCTACTGTAAGTGAAAAACTTTCTTCTACATGCGGCACATCCAAGGCAATGACCCCTCAACCACACAGTGCCATGAGGTAACTTCAGCTCCTACCTCCCCATTCTTACATCCTGTTTGGAAAGAAATGAGGAAAAATGTGAAAGAATGATTCTTCCAAAAGAAATGTAGTTATCTAAAAAAAAGTGTTTAAATTATTTGGTGAGATTAGGCTTATTATGTTATGCTAATATTGCTTTTTATTTTTTACCCAAGGAGGTGAAAAGATGTTCAGAGAAAGCTAAGACCAATAGACTATGAGGAAGCTATGTCTCTTTTGTGTATCTGAGAGCAGTGTGAAAAAATGTGTGACCTTGCAACATAAATGTCATAATATTCTCAAGACAAGCTTGCATGACTATTACCATTTTATAAAACACAAGCCTGATGTTTGGAGCCATTAAAAGACTTGTCCAAGGTCACACACTTAGTAAGATAAAGATTTTGGGGGTTGTAACACAAATTTGTCTGCCTTCAAATCCATGTTCTTTCTAAAACACCAAAATTTTTTTCTGAAGAGAGTTAATCCAAGGTCACATCATCATTGCCTCAAAGTAGCAAGAATAGGTATTCTTATGAAGTTATATATGAAAAAAAGAAAGATGTTGTGTTCTTTTCATTCAGTTATTTAAAAATTATGGAGTCTTTAATTCAACCATCTTTTAAAATTCATTTTTCCATTCCTCCCAATTATTTCTATAGAGGAATTGCCTGTTGATTAAAGTACATAATTTCTTTAATAATACATATAAAAGATATAGATATTAACCTAGTTTACCATAAATAAATACCAGGTAAATGCAGCATTTCTCCTTTCCTACCTTCAAAAGGAAGAAAAATACAATAATAAAACCAATAATGAGAACCCAGTAGCCAATAAGAAGTAATTTCATTGAAAAAAAAGTCTATGTCATATAGTGTTTTATATTTTTTACATGCATGATCTTATAAAATCCCTATTCTAAAAGGCTGGTCCTATTATGCCATTTAGAGATGAGAGAACTGAGACTGAGTGGTTATTTTCAACCAGACCATAGAGCTCTCTGGCAGTAGAGCATGGGTTTGTATGGTTTTGAATGATTCCCTATTTATTTTCTTTAAACCACCAAATTCTCAGTTTTTAGTAGCCAAGAGGAAAAAAGGTACCCTTTCCCTGTACGTAATGAACTGGCTTATTTCTGATAAGCTTATACTTAGTAGGTGAGACATTGTGGACTAATATATGGCACTAGATTCCATTTTAATTCTGATCTTTGTAGGAACAGATCTCTTCGCAAAGTGTAGAGTCAAGGGGGTGAACTCTTAGTTAAATTTGAACTTAATGGTTACCACCCTTCAAAAACTAATTTTATTGTTAACTTTTTTTTTTACATTATACTACTTTTCTTTAGTATAAAATTTTGCATTTGGACCTTTCTCTATTTTCAGACTTCTATTTGTCATCTTGTTTTGCAGTGTTAATTAGGATAGTGTTCTCTTGATTCTTTCTAATATGCTAAGTATTTTCTGTGTAATACAACCTGTCTTCAAACTACACCCGTAGGTGTTGGCCTATCTATAAGATCATTGGAAATTTAATCAAATTCCGTTACATCTTGCAGTGTCTTCTGAAAAACAGCCTCAACAAAATTTGCCATCTAGCTATTTACTAACATAAATGAGGAAAACAAAAAGGTCAATGGTGAGGCAGGAAGGTTTCAGTTCAGTGGAGAAAAGAAAATCTTGGTGAAATGTCATTAACTTCCATATTTGGAATAAGCTATAAAAGGTGTGGAATCTCCATTCCTTCAATCCACAGTCAGTGTTGGGCAGTCCTCCCTCAAGGTTTGGGCTTTACTGAATTGGAGGTCCTCCTAGCTGACATAGCTGTTACCGTATTTAGAGTATTTAGAGAATGATACCGTGAAAAGTTTCTGATTTATATTATTTTTTAAATTTAATGCAAGTATAACAGCAGATATTATATATATATGTTTAATTTTTTTGAAAAATGAAAATTCTAGTATTATACTAGATGAAAAAGGAGTTTGTCTAGTTCTACACATTATTAAGTCATTTTTTGCCTAAACATATTCACCAAGATGGATTATAAAAAACACTACAAATCAGTTTTTATTAAGTAGTAAGAGGTATATTTTCTAGAAAAATATAAAATAGTTTTCAATTGCAGCTATTTAAGAATTTCACTGTAAATACTTCATCAAATTCTTTTGCTCTGATGCCTTAAGAAAAGACCTTGACAAAGCATACATTGACCACTTTTTATTTTTGCCAAGTTTAGCTCTATGTCTGAAGGGCAGATGCGATAAATTGGTCATACATTATCTCATTTGCAGTCTGAGTTTTATGAGCTCCCATAAAACAATTACCATATACACATTTTACAATAAATGAGCAAACAAAGTGGCTGCAAACAATATGGAAAAGTCAATAATTAATTTCAGATTTCCAAATGTGACAGAGACAAGGGAGCTTTCTCTTCTTTTCAAAAGGCAAGGTTTCTTTGTTAGGAATATGCAAGCATGTTAATTCATTACTGTGTGGTTTCTCTTTTTCCAAAGCTTGTCGAAGGTCTAATTTATGTGCAAGACTGAAAGCTGTTTAAATGGATAATATGCCTCCTTCATGAGAAATCACCCTTTTATGCTCCATTAAATTCAGACGTTGACTCTATAAGCTACGTACCAATTATTTCTTACCAGAAACAGCAAAGTAGTTTTTTTCTGCAAGGGACAACAGATTATTGTAGGCTGCTATTAATCTCCACATAGTTCACAAAATACACAGGACACTAGGGAGAAAACAATCACGTTGCTATTTTAACATTTGCAAAATGCTATGTGGAGAGGAAATAAAAAGAAAATGCTTGTCTGATTGCAATACTCCTTTATTATTTCAAATCTCCCAAAGATAGAAAAACTCTTAATGACCTGCTGATGTTGAAGCATGTCTGTGATAGACACAGAAATGAGTCTTTATCTGGTTGACCTTTGTTTTCTCCAACATGTATGGCTGACAACTGCACAATCCAACTGCATGAGACATTGGTAGGATGTGAGAGTGAGTAAAAATGCCCATTAAAATGCTAAAATAAATTATTATGCAACAGCATTGTTGAGTGCAATGATAATGGAACAATTCTCATAGTAAAACCAGAAAAATATACCACTACTGCAGTATAACCTGCTATAGGTTAGAATTTAATATGATGGCACTGAATTATTTTTAGGGGAGTGAATTACCCTAAGTAGCAGAGCTGTTTACAAAACTATTGACACTGATACTAGCCCATGTATGAAAATCCAAGGATTATTTTAATAATGAGAAGTCAATATCTTACTTTTAAAAATGTATGACTTTATCCAGTCAAAAGTATTTAAGTGCCTACATTTAACTTACATACAACAAGTATTTATTGAGCACTTATTATTTGTCAGAAACCATGCTAAGTAGCAACAATAGAAAGAAGATGAGAGAGAAATACCTCTGCTACGGCATGCAATCAAGTGGAAGGCTGATATTTTAATCTAAACATTTTTTTAATGTGTTGAGGTGGCTTTTTTCCCCAAGCATTCATTTTTGTTACACACATACACACACACACACACATACACAGAGATTATGTATATGCATATATATGTATATATTTATTTTAAAAAATTAACAGTCTTCATGTTTCTGAATGGGAATTTTGTTCCATTCCAAACAAATCGGGAAAGTTTTGGCTGAGTTGGTCCACAGATCAAAGGGTGACTTAGGTCAGTTAATACATTCTATTCCTCCAGAAACTGCATCAAGAATGGGTATGTAAGCCAATCATAGCCCATGAGATACTGGCAAATATTAATGGAAGCTTTAGGGAAAACAAACAAAAATCCACACTGTCTCCTTTGTAGGAGTTACCAGAGAAAACTCTGACTGTTTTCCCGAACCTCCTGGTGTGAAAATGTGAACACTAAAGCCCCAACTGCCAGAGGCATGTTGGGGCTCTCCTTACCTGTGGTTTATGAGAGCTGATTTTACAATCAATTCTGCACGTGGTAGCTTGAAACTGACCATGGTGGAAGAATTTACATCTCATATCGCAGATGATACAAATAAAGGGTCTTTAAGTTTTTTCTTTCCTTTTTTTAAGGGAGGTGCAGATAGCCAGCTTACTATGAGTCCATAGTGTGGAGACGTGTGGAGACTTAGTGTGAGACCAGCAGAGAGTCGTGAGACATTAGGTCTTGATATCGTAAGTTGAACTACCAGATCAAGCTTTAGTAGAAACCTGCCCTAGCTCTGGAGTTTTCATTTAATGTGAGCATATAACTTCCTCACAAAATAACAGTTTCATGAACAATGTACATTATTTTTTGAAGGTAGAATACTAAAATTAGCGTTACTCCAAGAGAATTCTTAAAAGCAAATTGAGGTTACAGAAAAAGACAGTATGTGTACTGGGAATCTTAAGAGAACGATTGACAGTTTTGAAAATGTAACTCTGCCTCTGAAGGTACGTCTGGTGGACTGGCACTTAGGGGGTTGATAATTTGGAAAAAGCAGTTTAATTGTTGAAGACATGTGTTGCCTATAGTGGTAAAGGTTAAGTTGTTAAAATGTGATATTGACCTGTGTACTGATTCTAATTATAAAATTGACTCCAGTCAAATTTGCAATGTACATTCCAGTAAAATTAAGTGTTGCCCCCGTGAAATTCGTAAATCCACATATGCCATTCTACAGTAATAACTAGCTAACTAGCCACTGAGCTTATAAACAGAGACAAAACAGAAGAAAATTGCAACCTAACAGTGTGGTCAAATTAGAATTTCTGTTTTAATATAACGGGGAAGTAGTGGAGGCATATAATTCTAGTGAGGCAGAAATAAAAATGTAGTGGATCTTAACACTAAAGAAATAAATTCTACAATATTTTGTCTAATGTATTCAATGTCAAAAGGAAAGGAATTATACTTAAATTATGATACAACAATAAATTATTAATGGAGAAACATTGGTCCACATTTTAAAGCTAATTTTTATACAAGTTTACTGACAATATTAAGAAAGCTTGATCTTAATAATTTAATAAACTCCTGACATGTTTTGAGCACCTTTGTAAATACTGTGCTTTTTAATTTTCATGGAATCTCCATGGACAAGGGTCTGATCTACTCCATTTATTAAGTAAGAAACTGAACTTCCAAATGGAAACGTTACTTTTTCAAGCTTATGTGTCCTATGAGGGCAAGAGTTTGGGTCCAACTCCAATGCCCATACTTTGCTGAATTAGATCACATTGATTAGACATTTTGATGCATATTTCATCTTAGCCCAATCAAATCAAAGTGAGATAAAAATTAAAGAAAAAACATATTTTTAGTTTAGTGAGATAAAAATTAAAGAAAAAATACATTTTTAGTTTTGTTTAGATAAAAGAAAACATGAAACAGTGGGCAAGCCATGGGACAGTTGAACTAATTCTCATACATGTCGATGTTGAGTTCTAAAACAGCATTTGATGATAATGGTTAGTATAAATCTGGACGCTATTCCTCTGACCTGAATAGGTGCTTAGAAAATATTAGCAAGCTAGAGCAAAGGCCTAAATATGTGTCCAGACTCATCCAGTCTTTCAGGGGTGGGAAAATTGAGTTTTTTATTAAGGTGAAATAACCAATGTCTATCTCACAGCATCAAACACATGACTTAGACAGACAAAGGAATTTGGAAAAACAGCTTTGTCTCTCCCATCAAAATAGCTAGTCTTTTAAAGTAATAACTGTGTAACCTTGGGGAAGTTAGTTACCCTTTAGAAACCTAAGGTTTTGCATCTGAGACTTGGGAAAAAAATATATACACGTACACATTATAAGGTCCTCGTGAGGGTTAAATGAGATGATAATATGTTACCAAAAAGTACCTTACATTTATTAAATGTAAGCATTCATTAAATGTTAGTTGTTATTGATGTTATTTTTGTTACAAATAAAAGTGTTCTTCCTTTCTCATTTAGTAATTGTAAAACATTGCATAATTCACTGAGTCTCTTTAAGCCTTAGTTTATTTATAAAGATGGCTCTCGTATAGTATCATGTTAATCTTTTAACGTTGCTTTGAGGGTTAAAGTGTAAAATGCATTTAAAAGTACAATAAGTCCTCACTTGATATTGTCAACAAGTTCTTAGAAACTGTGACTTTAAAATCCTTGAATAATATTTTTTTTTCAAAATTGTTTCATTCTAAACTTGAGCAGAAAAAATACTGGTTTTATTATGCTTCTTTTGCTTAAAGTCAGTTTCTAAGAACCTATCAACAAAGTGAGGACTTACTGTATTTTAGAAAATATAATAAAAGAAGTGATATATTAACATCCTCACTAGAAAAATCCACTGGGTCTTCTTTCTCCACATCTCATTAGCCTCTGTAGCATTAGAGAGGAAGACTACCTTTTGCAAAATAGTATCATTCACTTTTTTCTCAATGACATGTCTGCACTTCTCTCTGTTCCTGTCTGACAGCTCTTTTTCATTTTCTTTACAGAATGCAATTTCTCTTTTGACCCCATAATTGTTAAATGTTCCACGGGGCTCCTCTTAATCCCCTTCTATTCTCATTCTACTGAATCTTAACTACTCCTATGACTTTAATATCTAAATCTCTATCTATAGCCTATCCCTAGACCTACAACTATTCTAATCTTAAAATGAGTTTTCCCAAATGGGGCTTGACAATGACAAAATGATTCGTGATCTTCAAAGTATATTGGATAAACTTTATAAAGCTATATGAAACACTATTATTCCACTAGATACTGATATAGAAGTAATTGAGCTGCAATATCAGATGCCATTAAAATGAGTGTTCACCATTCTTGGTTGAAGGCTTCTGGTAAGAAATAAGTAGCCTCTAAGGACAAACTAAGCAAATCCAGCCCAGGTAAGTTATAGAGATCATTCTGGAATTTATGGCATCTTTCTCTTCCTCATTCATTTGCTTCGTCAAAAAATATTTATTTAGCACTAATTATGTCCAGAATACTAAGATTTTTTATAAGGAAAGAAGAGAAATGATAATAGGGCCTGAAGAAGATTATTGAAACTGTTCCTTGAACTAGCTTTAAATCTGGGGTTTACTATAGTGTGAATTACACTAGAAAACTGAGTCCCTTTGTAAGTGCTCCGTTTGATAATCTTGCTTCTAATTTTAAATCAATCTGAAAGAAAAAAGAAAAAATTAACTCCGTCAGGTGGAAATTTTTTATAAACCTGAATTGAAGAACAGATTTTCTTTTAAATTGGAAAACAATTCTTCTTGGGGAGTTAATTCCTTTCTACTTAGAAACTGGTAGTTTTATGTAAGATACTAAATGCAGAAAAATTAGATTGATATACAAATAACTGACCAATCTTTGTTTTCTGATACACTAGATAAGTATTTTATTTTATGTATTCAAGGAATTAAAAGGTGGTTTACAAATAAGAAAAACATTCCTCATTTTAGGCTGTAAAACTCCCCAGACAGAAAAGATAATAGAAATTACTTCACAGAAATGAAACAACCTGATTTATTCAAATTATGAATTCCAAATTAGCGAGAATGCTGATTCTTGAGAAAATACAAACGTGGAATTTCTATATTTTTGATATGAATATGACATTGAGACTGCTTGTAATTTCCATTAGCAATGGGTAATATACTGCAAAGAAAGAGAAATAGGTTATTTTTTAAAAAGAACCCACGAAAAAAATGTGAACAAAAAACCTAGGGAAATTAAAGATAGAAAATAAGCTTTATTGCTTAAGGAATAAGCATGGGAGACTGGGAAATTATTAGTATGGGGAAAATTGAGGATAAGAGATAAAACCAAGGTCATAGCTAATTATTAGTTGATTTGGAATCAATAAAATTTCCATGTGTAATTTTTTGGTTGCTGAAAACCTTAGTTATAACATTTGGTCTTATATTTAATTTAATCTTCATAATTCTGTGAAGATAGTATTTCTAATTCTCGTATATGAAGATAAAAAGTCAGGTTTATGAATGTTACAATGTTTGCTCATGTCACAGTGTTGGTCAGCAGCAGAAGTGAGATACAAACCCAGATCTGTCTGAGCTCCAAGCCTGTGTTCTTTCCACTTTCCTATGCTCATCCTATTCCCTCGCTACAGAGTGAAGCAACATTATTATAAGGTTCTATATAATGCAATGTGATTTAACACTAACCAGTGATTTTCAACTTATAGAAGTTAATTTTGTGCTAATCCATTTAAAGTGACTCACTCCATCTTCCCCACGGCCTACACCACGTGTTAGTGGGACAGATGGTGTGAACTGAGGTCATTGAAGAATAATACTGATTGATTCATGTGGGGATTATCAAGATGTTATGACCTAAAAGAAAAATCAGTCTATCTTTAACAAATTTTATGAGCATAATAAAATATAACTTGTATACTCAGATATTTTTCTTAAATGCATTTATGAAAATGTATAATTTTTTATCTTTATAATTAGCATGCTGAGATAATACTAGGATCATTTTAAAGATAGGTTTTTCATATATAGAATATTAGCATACTAATAGGCTTTATAGCATAAAAAGCATATTAGCATAGTTAATTCACACACTGGACGAACATATTCATTTAGTTTCTGTAATATGGTAAGCATTGAGTTAGGTGGGGTATATCAGTTAATGAAACAAAGCCCCTGTTCTGGCAGAGCTCAGAGTCTAATTACACAAGAAAATGAATTATTATAACTGAAAGAAAGGCCCTAAGTTACAAGAAGCTGGTTTTAGAACAGCACAAGAACTTCGCTTATACTGGAAACAGAAGGAAGTTTCTCATAATAGAAATAAATTTCAGCTGAAATCTGAAAAATTAGGCATAACTAAGGTAAAGAATTGTGACAGAACATTCCAGATAAAGGAGGAAGTACATGCAAAGGCCCAGAGGGAATACAGTTAGTTCAAGAAACTGAAACAAACTTGATTGAGTGGAGGCAGAGAACAAAAAATAAGGCTATACTACACAGGAGAGGTTAAAGATTTTGATCTTTGGCCTAAGAATAGAGAGAGAGTTGATTGAAAGAGTTTTTGCAGCAGCTGATATTATCAGATGTAGGTTTGAAAAATTTGCTCAAGTTTCAGGCTACAAGACATTTAAGGGTACCAGAGTGTATATAGAAAAATCAGTAGCCTTTTGAGCAGTAGTCAAGGCCAGAGAATGGTATATGGGACGCAAGGTATGGAAGTGGTGGCCATAAGACTAGATGAGTAAATTTCGAATTTTGAACTATTACATGGGCCTTTGTATTTTAACTAGTGAAATTAGGCTCTTCTGTGTCTGAAGTGAGTCGATGAAGTATGGATTACACTGAAGATTTTTCCAGGAAAGCAAGGAAAAAAAATGCCTCTACTGTGTATATTTGACTGGCAGTCAAATGGGATGGAGAAAGAAGGAAGCTGCTTCTCATTGTACTCTATGACAGGTGACCAGTAAAGGGCCACACACAGTGATAAATAACACTGAAAGAGGACCAGGTTTAGGAAGGCAGACTCAGCAGCACTGTAATATACTGGTTGATAAACGAGTCTTTGGACCCAGCATGCCTGGCTTTAACTACTGGGTCTGAGATGTATTAGCTGTATGAACGTGGACAATTTATTTATACTTGTTGTTCCCCCTTTCTCTCATCTATAAAATGGAGAAGATTATGATGGTAACTACTTACCTGAAACATTATATAGCCCATGGCAAGAAATTAATAAGTTGCTATAATAAGCCATTTCTGGATATGTTGAATTTTAGGTCATTTTAATTATCCAAAAAGGCATGGTGAGTAAATTTTTAGATATATACATCTGAGTTCAGAGGAAAGGCCTGGACTGCAGATAAATTTAGGAGTCAATAGTGTTTAGATGGTAATTGAAATGGGACTAAATGAGATTGACTCCCTGAGAAAACATAGTGAAAACGGAAAAGGAAATAAAATGGCTTTGAAGAACACTATTGTTTAAAACCTCGGTAGGAGAAGGTGAGCCTTTTAAGAAGATTGAGAAAAAGTGGCCAGATGGATAGTAAGAAAACCAAAGAAGCTTGTATCATGCGCACTAAGAGAAAGAAGATTGTGAATAAAAGAGAAATGGTTACTACTGTCTGGTGTAAGATCATGTAAGACAAACATTGAAATATGACTATTGATTTTAATTACTTGACAATCATCATTCAAGGTCGATAATGACCTTAGCAATGGTTGTTTATATGGAGTTATAGGATCAGATGCCAGAACATAGGAAACTGAAAAATAATATGGAGGCAAATAAATGAAAACAAAAAGATATCGCTCTTTTAAGTTTAATTGAAGGGAGAGGAGAGGAGCAGAATGGTTATTTAGGTGGGATTGAGGAAGAACTTTACTAATGAAAATAACTGATAGTTTCTTATAAGACAATGGGAAAAACCTCAAATTAAATTCTATTTGGTTAATGGGCCACATATAATTCCAATTAGACAAATTAAGGATTGACAGTTACAAAGGAGTAAAATAGGTGATCAGAGTGTCCATATTGAAAAGACAGAATCTAAATAGTGATCTTACATTATCAATTTGGTCAGATGGTAATCCCTTTGGATAGTATACAGTAGGACAAGATACACACATCTGTCACATTCCAACGTCTTCATGGGTCAAGATCCCAGTCACCAGAAATACATTAGACTACCCTTATTCCTTACATAAAAGTATACATGACAACCCTGATTCCTTGATTTCTTCATATATTTCCACTTTCTTCTACCCCTTCCTTTATTGGTTAATCTTGACCTCATACCCCATTGTTAACACTGACTCAGTCTTCATTTCTTTTGGCCTTCAGGACCTCCGGTGCTTTAGTAATTTATTTCTGTTTCATACTTTGGCATTTCCTGAAAGGTAGGCAATCTATTGTTATATATTTACAGAGTGCCTACTGTGTACCCAATGTCTTCTAGGCACTAGGATACGTCAGTGAACAACAACAACAGCAAAACAAAATCCAAGCCCTCAAGAAACTCACTTCTTGGTGAGACAGAAAGATAAATGTATGTCTGTATATCTAAGTGCTTGAATAAATAATTAAAGATCACACAGTAGGTCAAATTTGTACACTTTTATGAGTGATTCTATGTCACTCTATATAGGAACTTTAGAAGAATTTTCCCCAGAATTTGCCCGGCAGCAATTATGCTATATTTTGAATATGAATGTGTAAAATTCCTCAAATTACATAGCAAATTATCAAATGTTTACAGTTGAGTGATACTTACCTAATTTTACAAGTGAGATTGGAGCATCTTGCATGGTGTTTGGAATATACTTCTGATTGATTTGTGTCATTTGTTATGCTTCCAGGACTGTGTGTCTTTCCCCAGGACTATATGCCATTCTTCTTCCAGGACTATGTGTCTTTCCCCAGGACTATATGCCATTCCCCTTCCAGGACTCTGTGTCTTTCCCCAGGACTATATGCCATTCCTCTTCCAGGACTATGTGTCTTTCCCCAGGACTATATGCCATTCCCCAAGTGCCATTCAGGTAGTCTGACCTCTTACCAGTCTTGGGTTAATCAGCTTTGAGATGGTCATAAGATAATGATAAATCCTGAAAAAAATATTTTTAATAGTTTTTGTTTGTCTGCTGCTACTCTATAAGTAGTAATTGGTAAGTTTCTGTTTTAAGTCATGTGTTATCCTGAAGCCAGTGTATAGTGGAGTCCATCTCATGCTACTAGGACTGATCATGTATTTTTAGATCTTCAGCAACCTTAAAAGACTGTGAGTGGAGAATGGGAAGAGATTGGGGGTGATAACTGTGTAAGCATAAATCCAATGTGTGAGCTGCTTGAGTGTACCAGTGTGTCAACTTGTAATTACAGAGTGATGAGCACAAAGGAAACACTAAACATTGATTTTCTATATATGAGTCTTGATGCTGGATCTTGCTGCCTTTTACCTAAGTTCTTCTCATTTGTTCTCACCACCTCCCTCTAGCACTTAGTAATGGAATACTTGAAGCCATAGGTATCTCAAGAAATAGAATATGATTTATTCGTCTACTCTTTCATTTCACACATTTTAACGGTCACCTATTGGGCAAGGTGTAATTTTCATGATATTCGGAATTCAAATATCGAAGGCATATTTAATGCATTCAAGTTTATTACAATTTAGTACATACGGGAAAATAAAAGGTTTTAATACATAGTGATAAATGAGAATGTAGCAAAATAGTTGGCAGTCTAAGCTCTGGAGTCCAACACAGCTAGGCTGGGAGTCTAAATTCCATCACTTTTGACTATATAGCCTTGGGTAGTCATTTAACATCTGTGGGATACCAATAGTAATTGAGACCCAAAGATGCTGTAAATCTTAGATAAAATGACTCAGCTGTTTATCACAGTACCTGGCATGTAATAGGTCAGCCTGCATTTTTGTTGATGTTGGTGTTTATTTTTGTATAAGAATGGCATACGCATAGTGATACTGGACAAGGGAAAGAGCACTGGAGGTGAAACATCCCAGAAGACTTTCTGAAATATTAACAGGACATGTCTTGACACTTGAAAGATGAATATGGATTAGTAAAGGCAGAAAAGGCAGAGGAGGAAAGGACAAAGTTTAGTGCAAAGGCTGGAAGTACATAATGAGCATTTGCAGGCTTCAAGAAATTCCAGCTATCTGGAGAAAAAGTGTGGCTGTGGAAAAGTAAGACTGTGAAGGGCCTTGTGTGTCTTAGGGTACTAAAAAGCAATTCAAATTTCTTCTTTTCATGGATCTTAGTTTTGTGTGAAACCCCAGTGTCCTTCCAATGAATTAATATGTTCTGTTCCTAATTTCAACAATCCAGTGGTTATGCTTCTTTGTAGTAAAAATAAAAACAACCCAAAATATTTAACTGAAATAAGTTTGAAATCATTATATATATCATTGTGCTAATGAAAAGAGTTATAATTCAGCTCATATATAAGTCTAGCTTTTCTAATGCCTTTGTTTTAAAACCTGTATTTTAGGTTCCGGGCTACATGTGCAGGTTTATTATATAAGTAAACTCATGTCACAGGGGTTTGATGTACGAATTATTTTCTCACCCAGGTATGAAGCCTTGTACTCAATGGTTATTTTTTCTTCTCCTCTTCCTCCTCCCACTCTATATCCTCTCTTAGGCTCCAGTGCCTGTTGTTCCTCTCTTTGTGTCTATGGGTTGTCATCATTTAGCTCCCACATGTAAGTGAGAGCATGCAGTATTTAGTTGCTGCGTTAGTTTGCTGAGGATAATGGCCTCTAGCTCGCTCTGTGTTCCTACAAAGGACATGATCTCATGCTTTATTATGGCTGATTATTCCATGGTGTATATGTGCCACATATTCTTTATATAGTCTTCCATCAATGGACATTTAGGTTGATTCCATGTCTTTGCTATATAATGCTTTTTTTTTTTTTTTTTTGAATGAAGCTGGAGGTAAGAGATGTCTCTCTCTTAGAAATGATACAATCATTACCCTCTTCATTGATGCTCTACTTAATTCTGTGAAGGTAGGGAAGTGAGCAAGATCTTGCTTGAGAAGTGGGCAAGAAATTCTTGTTCACTTCTTTAGCCCAGCCATCTTTATCTGTCTTTGTATCTTTTCATGCCTTTCTAAATATGTAGGTAAGGCACCTGGTGCTGCTCCAAAAATGTGGGAGTGGGGGGAAATCCAGTTATGACCCATGTGTAGAGAGCTTTCCTTCTGGCTTGCTCTTTTTCTGCACCTACTCTAAGCAAAAGGGCTTCCTCCATGGATCTAGTTTAGCTCACCCCTGGGAATATTCTGGAGTGTGGAGCTAAAGTGTAGATAGAACTACCATGTTCTTTTATTGTCCATTTAACTGTATGCTATGTTTTTCCAGAGGCAGCAGCAGGGGAAGCTGCTTGGGGCTCTGTTTCAGGGCCCCTGCTTCAGGACTCCTGGGTCTGTACCATCTGTCTCCTTATCAAATATTAGGTTGGTGCAGAAAAAGTAATTGCTGCAACAACCTAATGTAACAGTGGACACCACCATTTTGACTTTATCTCTAAATGATTACCTCAGTGGTTATTGTGAGGTGTGGATGAGTTAACCATATTTGAAAAGGCCTAGGAGATTGTCTTGGATGTGATTGGTAATGTGCATTCATTCTGACCTAGCCCATTGAGAAAGATAAAGGGAAAGAATAAATAGAGATTGAGGGTTTCCCTTTCTCTTTTAACCATTGTGAATACAGAGGAAAAATGAATGCCCAGGTATACTTTTTTACACCATCTTCGTTGGATTTATATGAAAAGCACAAGTCCATCAATAAATAATAAAACACACATTCCCAGCTAAATATTTTGGTATTTTAGGTCTAAGATAACAATTTATTTTTTCAAGATGAAAAGGTCCCATTCTAAGATCTTTTTTTTTTTTTTTTTAGATTGTTTTATTCAGGGAGAAATAAATATCTATTTACTGAAAGCAACAACAAAAATATATCTTGGGGTCAATAAGGTTAAAGTTTTTGGTAGAATATTTTTTTCTTGCGGGATACACAATGGAGGTGATTATGTTGGAAGCAAGGAACAGGAGAGGCTGAGTTCAGTAAGTTCAATAAGCAATAACTATTGCTTATTCTACAATGTTGGGAAATTTGGGGACTTTACCTTTTTCTCAGATTTTGATTATCTCTTTGTCAAGAAGTGAAGTTATGTCTGGAATGAATGTTAACAATATCAGTTGAGGCTAAAGAAAGCATCTATTATTATCAGCCTATTTCAAAACAGGATTTTACCACTTTTGGTATAAGTGGCAGTCTGTTGTAGTGTTTTTCCTCCAGAATTCACTGAAAACAAGTAATTCCATGAATCTGTGTGCTTGCTTCTTTTGTTTTTAAAAGCTTCCTTCAGTGAATCGCTTGGTAACTACTTTTTAAAATTAATGTGCACTCCAAATATTTTTTCTGTATTAATTAAACAAGATAAAAAATCCTAGACTTGATAGGCTATGGCTCTCCAAAGGTTCTCTTTAAGGATAAAAGAATAAATAAAATAACAAAGAACAAAATAGTTGAGCAAATTCATTTTCAGTCAACGACTATCATCACTTATGCTGCAAATCTGTGTGTCTATTTCTGGGTATTCCCCAGAAAATCTAAGCCAGAGAGTTGTCTGTCTTCTGTGTGACATCTCCACCAGCCCTTATCCTCTCTATATCTCAAAGTCAGCAGGATCAAAATTGAAGCCCTTATCAATGACAAAACTTCCTCCTCCTCTAGGATCTGACCTATTGGATAGCAGAACCTTTCACCCTAACTTCCGTCTACAAAATCAATTTTTTTCTCATGTATGCATTAATTCCAGTAATATTTATTGTGCAACTACAGTGTGCTAGATATGGTCTAGGTGCTGATGCTATCTTAGAGAATATGCCTCACAATATTTTTTCCCTTATTCTAATGAGGGACAGCAATAAAATGAACACATATACAAATAATATTATGTCAGGTAATAATAGATGCTATAAAGAAAATGACTAGAATAAAATAAATTCCTTTGGTCTTAGTGACGTTTTGCAACTTGTTTCTTCTTCCAGTATAGTCTTCTGAAATTAATCTTTACTGAGTCTTCAAAGATATTTTAGTGAGCTGAAAGACAGAAACTAGTTAAGGTCATCAAACTGGAATTCATTAATTGTTCCCTTTCTATCAGTGATACTATCTTTCTCCCAGTGTTGTTGAGTATTTTGTTCAGTCTCCTATTCTTAATTCTCTTTCAGCCTCTGTTTCATTTCTCTTCTCTCACATACTGCAGATAGAATTTTTCTTCTGCTTAGCCTGTGTGGTAGCTGCATTCCAGTAGCCTCAGACTCATTATAACATCAATCACCTCAAGTGAGATGGATCTTGGCAGTGGTGTGTTGATGAAAAAAAAGCCTGATTTTTGGCATTTCTAAATTTCCATGTGCAAATACTTCTATCACAGCCAATTTGCAAGCTACCGGAATGACAGCACAGAACATGGAGTTGGGAAAATTTTATACCATACACTCTCACAAGCCTGTATCAACACTCTGAGCTAGCACACCACTGGATCTTGGGCAAAAGATAAATTGACCAAGTTTTAGTCAAGGTTTCCTATCTTAACAAAATAAATGTACTAGGGCAATGTAATAATTTTTTATAAAATAGCTTCCTAGGAAATCTAATGTGCTGTTCTCAGATCTGGGCAGTGATGGTTCAGGATGGGAAGGGACTTCCTGGGAACGTGTAAAACAGTAGGACTACCTCCCCAGGTCATGTGGTTTGTCCATTATGGACTTCTTACATGGAATTCATTTCCTCTTTCTTCTATCAATTTTCCTAGTGTCTATGAGTTTTTTAAAGCATGGCCACAAATGCTCTGAACTGCTGTCACAAAGTGGTAGATTATGTGTTGGAATCAGGACGTGCTTGTGACTACTTTGACAATGACCAGTAGAGTTCAGTGGAAGTGACAATATGTGACTTCTGAGTCCAGGTCATAAAAGACCTGGACTGAAGTCCTGCCCTTTGCTGCCTTCTTGCAAACCTGAGAATCATATGAGAAGTCTGACTACCCTGAGATTGTCATGTTGTGAAGAAGTCCGCCTCACACGGAATGGCCAGATACAGAAACTCTGGTTGGTAATCCTAGATGAGTCCCTCACTCTCAACCCCCAACCACAGAGAAAGTTTCAGGCACATGAGTGAAGAAGACACCAGATGGAAGTAACACAGAGCTCTTTATGAATCACTTCCAGACACGAATTTTCCTACCTAAGGCCACAGACATTGTAGAGCAGAAACGGAAAATCTCTCCTATGCCCTATTTTGGATTCCTGAACCACAGAATTCATGAACTTAATAAAATGATTGTTTTATTTCACTACATTTGACATGGTTCATTCCAAAGCAAAAGATAACTGGAAAAGACTCAATTTTTCCAGGCTTATGTTGCCATAATGGAGATGTATTCATGAATAAAGTTCCTGGTACTCCACTCATAAAGCTGGTGAGAAAATACAAGATTGTACTGCTGAGGTTAGGGCAAAAAACTCATAGTGATACCTCCCAGGAAGTTATGAAAAACCAAACACAACATTCCCAAAGAGTTTGAAAAATTCAGTTGGGACAGGGTCTCTTGCAAAACTATTTATTGGGGAAGATAAGATCTTACAAGTGAGAATTCAGGAAGTAGGTGATTTTAGAATAAAAATAGATAATTGTGTGATGGAAATGGAGGTCACTTCACAAAAACTTACAGATAGCACATCAAAAATGGGACCCATGTATATCCATACTGTGGTCAGTTTGAACCAACAAAGCTCAGAGTTTTAGGTGCTCAGTTTTTTGGATCATATATCATCCCTCTGTATTTGAATTAAGCTTATAGAATAGGGGAAAGATGATGTGTATTTCCATTTTTCCAGCAGATAGGCATAAGTGCTGTATGCATTATTCTGAGGAAGAATATTTCAATTAACTATTGCAGCAATATTTCTGCATAACAGACCACTCTAAAACTAAGTGATTTTAAATGACAATAATTTATTATCAAGGGTCTGCTTTAGGCTGTGGACGCTGGAGGATAGCTCACCTGGCTGGTCTCTGCTTGGCACCTTTGTTCCACGTATTTCTTATTCCTCACATGGAATTTGCTGCATTGTTGGGGCATATTTTTCGGGTGATGAGAAAGGTGCATAAAGTTAAGCAGAAACCTGCAAGGTTTACTAAGGCCATGTCTCAAAGGTGTCGTGCTGTCCCTTCTGCTCTACTCCATTGACAAGTTACATGGCCAAGCCCAATAATGTGCCATGGAAAGGGTGCATATGATGATGGGAGTTAAGAATCAGGGCTACTAATTTGATCTACCAGAGAAGAATTGCAATGTCTAACAGACATCTAGTTTAGCAGATTAAATTCCAAAAACTGACAAGATGGCTCAGTGCAGGCATTTAGATAAAAGCTCAACCGTGTGGACATAAGCTGTGTTGTAGCTGTTTACGTATGCCCAAATCACAGGAATATTTAGATTAAGCTTATTGCTGACTCTATTCTAGATGGTCTGGTTCAGGGTTCAGGTGCAAAACATTTTATTAAAGGAGCAGGTCAACAGTTAGGTGAAGATACGGCTGTTGGTGTGCACCCCTGATGCCACAACCGCCTCTGCAAAAGACAGATGTTGAGCTGGCAATTTTCAACTCATTTTTATTCCACTAGATTTTATATTGAATCTTCTTCATATAAATAATATATTTTTCAACACACAAACTGATAAAGTAACCTATCATAGTTAAAGTGAGTGTTGGACATCTATTTTTTACTGTTTGTGCAGTAAAAATAGATTTGTGTCCATACCATACTCTAGTGTGGCTTTTTAAAAAATTATTATTATACTTTAAGTCTTAGGGTACATGTGCACAATGTGCAGGTTTGTTACATATGTATCCATGTGCCATGTTGGTGTGCTGCACCCATTAACTCGTCATTTAGCATTAGGTATATCTCCTAATGCTGCCCCTCCCCCCTCCCCCCACCCCACAACAGTCTAGTGTGGCTTTTTAAAACTTCTAGGTCGGCTGGGCGTGGTGGCTCAAGCGTGTAATCCCAGCACTTTGGGAGGCAGAGGCGGGGGGATCACAAGGTCAGGAAATCGAGACCATCCTGGCTAACACGGTGAAATCCCGTCTCTACTAAAAATACAAAAAATTAGCAGGGCGTGGTGGCCGGCGCCTGTAATCCCAGCTACTCGGGAGGCTGAGGCAGGACAATGGCGTGAACCCGGGAGGCGGAGCTTGCAGTGAGCCGAGATCACGCCAGTGCACTCCAGCCTGGGGGACAGAGAAAGACTCCGTCTCAAAAAAAAAAAACAAAAAACAAAAAAAAACTTCTAGGTCTTATAAGTATGCTTGAAAAACATAGTTCCTTTCTCTGGTTGAATCTTTTCTAATTATATTAGCACTTACTATTGAATTCCCATTTCTCTTGTAGTACATATCACATATTTTGGTATTTCAGGGTCTTTTTAAAATATTGAGGTAAAATTTACATAGAAATGCACAAATCTTAAGTGTGCAATCCTATGATTTTTGACAAATGTGTATAGATTTGTAACAACTGTGCCTCAATGAAGATATAGAACATTTGCATTTATCTACTTGGAAATTTTCTTTACACCCCTTCCAATAGTCATTCCCACACCAAGGCAGCACTGGTCTGATTTCCATCACCATAGGTTGGTTTTGCCTGTTAACTGAACTTTATTTGAATGCAATCATGGATTACATGCTCTTCTATGCCTAGTTTCTTTTGTGGATCAAAATATTTTTGAGATTCATACACGTTATTGCATATGTCAGTTTATTTTTTGGCCTGTTTATTTTTTAAAAATTCTGAGTAGTATTTAATGGCATGAATGTACCACAAGTTGAATATTCATACTCTTGATGGGCATTTGGATGATTTATAGTTTGTAGCTATTATGAATGAAGCTGATATAAATATTTTTGTATATGTATTTTTCTGGACATATATTTTTACTTACGTTGGGTCAATATCTAAAGCAAATTTCTGGGTCATGGGATACATTCTTGACACCAGCTGCAAACTTCATTCTAGAGTTTTTGTGTAATTGTGCACATCTATCAGATAAATATCCTATTTGTATCAGTTTCTTAACAGCTCTGACATTGGCATTAATGATTTTTAAAATATTAACCATTCTAGTAAAGTAGTGTCTCATTGTGGTTTTAATTTTTCATTTCACTGGAGTTAATGATGTTGAGCACCTTTTCTAGTACTCATTGGCCTTTCACATATTTTCTTTTGTGAAGTGTCTGTACAACCCATCTGTTTTCTTCTATTCTTTATCTCCATCTGTTTTCTTATTGAGTTGTTTGTCTTTTTCTTAGTGAATTGTAAGAGTTCCTTATATTATCTGGATAAAACTCCTTTGTCAGATGTACATATTGAAAGTATTTTTCCCAGTTCCGTGCACCACATTTTTAATTTTACTAATGTTCATATTTTCTTAACAGAAGTTTTAGTATCAATAGAATCCAATCCAGCATTCTCCAGATGTGTTTTGTTACCCATTTAAGAAATATTTATCTATTTCAAAGTGGCAAGGAAAACCTAGGTCTTTTTCTAGAAGCTATGCATTTAGCTTTATGTTTGGTTTTCTTCTTCTTAAATAAATTTTTGGGTGTCGTGTGAGGTAGCAGTCAAATGTATTTCCTTCCACATATTTATTTTGGTGCATCAGCATCATTTATTGAAAAGATTTTCTCAGCGTGTTGTCTTGGCAACTGAGGGACATCATTTGACAATATATATGTGAGTGTATTTCTGAATTTTCTATTATGCTTTATTGATCTATTTGTCTATTTTAAAATCAATATAATACTTGTTTGGTAGATGTGATTTTACATGAAGTCTTTAAACATGATAGAGTAAGTTCTCCAACTTCATGCATTTTGAAGAATCTTGGATTCATTTTGCATCTTCATATTAATTTGTAGATCATGCTTGTCTATTTCTACAAAACATCTTTTATAAGTTTTATTTGAAATATATTGAATACATGAATAAATTGAGAGAGAATTGACTTTTTAACAATGTTGCATCTTCCAATCAATGAATAGAGTATGCCTTTCCATTTATTTAGTTTCTAAAAAATTATGAGTTACTTTGTAGGTTTTGGATAGAAATCCTGACAAGTTATTCATAAATGGCTCATGTTTTCTGGTATTATTGGAAATAACATTTAAAAACTTATCCAATTGTTTGCTAATTATATGTAAAAACATATTTTAAAATTGTGAATTTACAGATTACAGTCTTGTTAAGTTTACTTTTTAGTTTTGTTAGTTGTTCTGTAGATTTCTTATGATGTTCTAAGTAGCTAATTATGTAATCTGCTATGGAGACTATTTTAATTTTCTTTCATATTTACTTGTCTTTTATTTATTTATCTTGCTTTACTTTCCTGGTTAGGATTTCCGAGGCAGTGTTTATTAGAAGTGGCAACAACAGAAATTCTTGAATTGTTTCATTCTTAATTTCTCACTATTTAGTCTGATGTTAGCCCTGGGTTTATTTATTGCTGTGCTTTTTCAGGTTGAGGGTTTCCTTTATTCCTAGTTTGTTAAAAATTAAAAATAAAGGTGCAAAAACGTTGGCAAATTCCCTTTTTAAATGTATTTAATTGTTTTTAAAATTTTTATTACAGTTGTAAAATAAATTGGCAGATTTTTGATTGTTGCTCCAACTTTACATATCTGAGAAAGAGCTCATTTCATGTGTTAGTAGACCTTATTTATATATTACTTGGTTTGTTATGTTAATTTTTTTTTTTTTTTTTTTTTTTTTTTGAGACGGAGTCTGGCTCTGTTGCCCACACTGGAGTGCAGTGGCACGATCTCAGCTCACTGCAAGCTCCGCCTCCCTGGTTCACGCCATTCTCCTGCCTCAGCCTCCCGAGTAGCTGGGACTATAGGCACCTGCTACCACGCCCGGCTAATTTTTTGTATTTTTAGTAGAGAAGGGGTTTCACCATGTTGGCCAGGATGGTCTCGATCTCTTGACCTCGTGATCCACCCGCCTCGGCCTCCCAAAGTGCTGGGATTACAGGCGTGAGCCACTGCGCCCGGCCAATATTTGTTTTTTGTGTATTTTTTTTTCAACTTAGTACAGGGGTACATGTGCAGGATATGCAGGTTTATTACGTAAGTAAACATGTGCTATGGTGGTTTGCTGCACAGATAATCCCATCACCTTAGTATAAGCCCAGCATCCATTAGCTATTCTTCCTGATGCTCTCTCTCCCCCTACCCCAACCCAGACAGGCCCCAGTGTGTGTTACTACTGTGTAATACCATTATTCAACTATCCTTTATGCTATTGTCATATTACCATGTGTGTTATAAATTTCCATAACATGTTATTGTCTTAGTCTGTTTGGACTTCTATAACAAAATACCTTAAACTAGGTAGCTAATAAATAACAGAAATTTATTTCTCCCTCTTTTGGAGGATGGGAAGTCAAAGATCAAGGCACTGGCAGATTTCCTATCTGGTGAGGGCCTGCCTTTCCTATATGACACTCTTCCCATTGTGTCTCACATGATGGAAGGGGCAAACAAGCTCTCTGGCCTCTTTCATAAAACACTAATCCTGTTAATGGTGGCCCCACCCTCATGACCTAATCACCTACTAAAAGCCTCACCTCTTAATGCTATTACAATCGGGATTAGGTTTCAACATATAATTTTTTGGGGGGTTGGGGGCATAGACATGCAGACCACAGCAGTTATTTTGTGATTTAAACAAATCTTTCAATTAAGAGAATATATGCTCACATATTTATCATTTCTTTTTCTCTATAAATTCAAATTTTTTTCTGAGTTTTATTTTAAAAGGAACTGAGGAACTATTGTATTTTTTAATGCAGGACAGCTGGCAATGACTTTCTCAGCTTTCACTTATTTATAAACATATAAGCCTAAAATGCATAAAATGAACAAATTCAATAAGGTTACACATAATTAGTATTTTTTATTAAGTACTTGAAAATATTCACGTTAACTGTTTCAAGGTCTTTTCTATATTGTTTTTATTTATTGTTTTCCTTCTTGATTTGGCATTGCTTTTCTGCTTTTTCTCCCATGCAGTAACTATTATATAATGGCCATTGCCAAAGCTATGTTGTAAGTTGTCTGAATTATGTCATCCTCTTTCAAAAGTTTTTGAACTTTGTTCTGAAAAAGAAACTAACATCCCAGGAGCTTTTTTTTTTTTTTTTTCTTTTCATTCTGGCAAACTTGGTTTTACTCTTTATAAGAGCAAGTATATTTTTCTTTTGTCTCTGTTACTGTGTCCTGTGACCTAGGAAATGACCCTTACTTCTAAATTCTAACATTTTCATGTCCCAACTAAATGCACAAGGTGCTCATTAGGGTCTCTTTACTCTTGCAGAGCTGAAACTCCAGTATTTTCCTACACTGTGAGACCTCTGGTGTCTTTTTCAGTCTTCATCTCTGAGTATTACTCTGCTAGTTTTCATAGTATTGACTTACATATTTGAAACCCAGACATTGACAAAAGACATGTCACTAACTCCTGTGAAGTCTTCCGTGCTGTTTACTCCTAGCAGCTTTCCCTTCTCTGATAGCTGGCGTACAAATTCCAGTAAGTTCAATATTTTCTTCCTTTGCTCAAGAAGATTGTGATTATTTGGGGGGGCTCTATTCCTCTTCTATTGTAGAAAAGCAGGATGTCAGAAAACTAGAATGACTGTTTGCTTTTGTGTCTCTCAAGAGTCAGACAGTCAGTACTGTCTGATGTGAAATACATAAAAAACAGTTGTCTTATACACTGTGTTCATGTTTACAGTTAGTGGTTGTGTACATTCAATATAAGTTATTTCATCATAGCTAGAATTGTTCATTCGTGGTTTCTTATAGTTTTATCTTGATTTACTTTTAGCTTCATAGTTATAATATAAACTTTTTACCAAATGGGCATGTATTTTACATATATGTAAAAAATATTTTCCAAACAGTAGGCACTTAATAAATAGAAGCCAAGCCTATTAAACAAAAGTCAAACACTTTTGCTGTTCTTTGTCCAAGAGACTGTCTCAGACCCATGAGCTTTAGCTTCTCAATACAGATTTTTAAACCACATTGAGGAGTCTTGGCTACTATAACACACTTCTTCGTTTTGTTCCGTCTTGCCTTAATATCTTGACAATTTCTAGGATAATATTCTTACTTGCCTCTTTAGTCCACACGTCTCACCACAGGGACAGACCCACTCTTCACTTAGCAAATCAAGTGATTACTGAAATGTACATTTTTCAGCGTAACTACATTTTAGTGGGGATTACCAGAGAGAATAAGAATATTAACATTTATCCCTTGCGTTTTTTGTTAGTCCTATAACAATATAGAGAGTTAGGTTTTATTGTTCCTCTTTTGCAAAGACAATCACAATAAATAGTTTTCCTGGGATATAGATATTGAACTGTTAGAACCTATCTTCTCCAACCCCCTCAACTGAATTTATTTAATTTCCTCTGAACCTTAGTAATGTTATTTTTAAAATATAAATAATACTACCAGCCTCACAGGGTGTTTTAGAACATTAAACATTATAATAAGTGCAAAGTTTCAGTCACATATTTGATTAGTTTCCTCCTCTCTAGAAAATTGTCTTGAGTGCCCATTATATGCATAGTTAGAGTGAGATTTGAATCAGTATTTCATCAGTGTCTCTTACTTTATAGCCTGCACTCTTTGCAAGGTACCATTTAAAAAAATTTTTTTTCAGTTAATTCTTTTTTTATTATTATATTTTAAGTTCTAGGGTACATGTGCACAAAGTGCAGGTTTGTCACATATGTATACAAATGCCATGTTGGTGTGCTGCACCCATTAACTCGTCATTTAACATTAGGTATATCTCCTAATGCTATCTCTCCCCCCTCCCTCCACCCCACAACAGGCCCCGGTGTGTGACATTCCCCTTCCTGTGTCCAAGTGTTCTCATTGTTCGATTCCCACCTATCACTGAGAACATGCGGTGTTTGGTTTTTTGTTGTTGCGATAGTTTGCTGAGAATGATGGTTTCCAGCTTCATCCATGTCCCTACAAAGGAAATGAACTCATCTAATTTTATGGCTGCATAATATTCCATGATGTGTATGTGCCACATTTTCTTAATCCAGTCTATCATTGATAGACATTTGGGTTGGTTCCAAGTCTTTGCTATTGTGACTAGTGCCTCAATAAACATACATGTGCATGTGTCTTTATAGCAGCATGATTTATAATCCTTTGGGTATATACCCAGTAATGGGATGGCTGGTATTTTTCAGATAGTTCTTAAGTGTAAGCATGGGATTAATTTTCTTGGCTATCATTCTCTGAGTCATTCAAAACATATTTTGGTAGTCACTCCAATTGGGTTAAGGGCTTTTCAGTTTCATTGGGTAAAATCACGATAATTTGAAACACCATTATTAATAGACACTTTAAAGACCCTTATCAACTTTTTAACACATCGAGCCTGGTACCATTATAAAAGAAGAGTCAGTTTCAAAGTTTAACAAATTTTGAATCTGTGACCACCATTTACGTCTTAAATCTATGCTCCTAACAAAAGACAACCAAATTAAATGGAGGATTTATTATAAGGTCACTGTCATTGCATACTTGTTTTCCATGTAACCTATGATAACTGTTTCTTGTGTTCACTACCTCTGACTCTTTTAAGCAGAAGCACACAAGGAACGTGTTAAAGGTCAGTTCAATATTGCTATGAAGTGTAATAACATTTGTACCTTAAAGAATGTCTAACATTGCAACTGATTTTTTTTCTAGAACTTTAGAACCTTTTTCATTGTTCTAATATTACAGCCCTATTTGTTGAACAAAGGAATGAGTGAATAAATTGCATAGCTTCTCATTCTGCAAAAGCATGATAAATTATAATTGAGGAGAGACCACTTGTTCTACCAGTTTTGAGTTAATATAGATCTGACTCTGCTATTTACATAATCATAATCATATTATCATAGTTCCCAGGAATTATATCTATGTGAAATTATAAATAATAGTATTTTGGTGTAAAAAGTTAGATTTTTAGCCCAGAAAACAATATTAACAAATGAAGAAACCTATTAACCACTGCATTTAAAACTTCATGTTTAAAGAAATGATCTATTAACATATTAACATATTTTGCTGAAATGTGAGAAGGGTCCCATAGTTTTCCAACAGTGTTATTTTAGTCAATCAACACATATGAGAAAATCTCTGAAAAAAAGGACAGCAAAATTACAAATAAATTAGAAAACTATACTTGTGAGCCTGGAAGCACATATCACATACCTGACTGTGCCATTAACTATCTGTACTTTTTATAAACATAATTGTTACCTTTTGTAGTCTCAGAAAATTGAGTTAGATAATTTTCTGCATTCCTATTTAGTTTCTAAAATTTCTGTGACTCAGAGAACACTTTCTCTATGCATTGTGAGCTACTTTGGATTATACAACTAAGCAAAGGAGTTTGAAAGTATAATGAATTAGGTTTTCTCAGTTAGTGATATTCATTCTAAAATTTGCTTCTATTAATTTCTACTCAGTAGCCCTTTCATTTTCACCCATAGATCATTTCTTAAAGTTCTAGAAAATAGGGGCCCAGGTAAAAATTCATGATTTAGCTTAAATAACATGCATAATTTTTGAGCTACACCTCTTGGATTTTTTTTAATAAAACCAAGCCTAGAATTTAGCCTTTTATGATTTATAATAAGTCTAGGTCATTCCACTGCTAATTCTTACCTTTAAAGCATCAGTGCCTTTTGCTATCTGCTCCTTGGGATTCATTTATTAAGAGGCTGAGATGTGAACATCTGTCCATGTTCCAACAGAACAAATCATTCCAAATAACCTTTCTAACCCAAAGTTCAATGGATGAGGCAGACCATGATTTATATTTGAGGAATTTTGTTTTGTTTTTGCAACAGAAGGCATTCTTTTACTGTACTCTCAACAACTGCTTGTATTGCATTAATCAGACCTTAATTAACAGGGAAGAAAGGTGATAATTTACATTTATTTCAGATTGACACATTGTACCTTATTTAGCAAATGAGACCTGTCAGGCACTGCCAGTGACGCTTAGATTGAAGACAGAGTGTCGAAAATATGTCTTCCACCTGCCTGTGCCTTTGTAGGAGGGAGCTCTCAGTATGTTTACACAGGGATCATTAGATGTACCTCATGCTAAGCTTTCATGAATCTTTGAATAAGAAATGCTCAAAGGTCATCAGGTATGAAATATTTTATAATGACATAGTGCCATAAGGCATGAGAAACTGTGATTTATTCTCCAAAGTAAACTCAAAAGAGGATAAAGGAAAGAGAACTGCATAGGACTCAAAATAACTTCAGATTTATCAAAAACAGAAGAGAGGAGAGCTGAAACTATAAGAATAGAAGCTGAGGAAAAGTTTATCTACTCAGCGTCATTGTGCAATTTAAAGTAAGAGATGGAGGATGGAAGTAAATAGATGACCACTGTAATCAGCAACTTCTAAGAACAATAAGTGACTATCAAATGTCAGGAAGAGAGGAGAATTTAGGAATTATGAAAAACAGTCTGCTATGGGATGAAAACTGTTAATTAAAGAAGATAAGTAATTTCTCCCATTCTTGCTTTTGATTGGGCGTATAGGTAAAAGTTGAATTTGAAATATAAGTTTAAGATAATTGAAAAGAATGAGGCATATAGTTAAAGCCCATATTCTGCTTTCATAAACTTATTTTCTTGACTTTTATTATCATATATTTCAGACCACAGTTTAAGGCAGGCAGTGAGGGGAAGTCTTATAGGCTCCCTTCTTGCATGTTTGATGAGCCTGTACACTTGAGCATCACCCAGAGCATACTGTGCCCATGCAGGCATCCACCTCTTTGCTCATGTGGTCTCCTCTGTTGAGAGGACAACTCCATCCACTCGATATGGAAAATCCGTTATCAGCTTTAAAGTGTGCCTTGGATCTCCCCTCCTCTCGGGAGCCCAGTACTATTGTACTCCCAGAGTACTTTAAGTTGTATTTATCCCACTGCTTATACACCTCTGCTTACCTGTAATTCCTATTCATCTTTATTTCCCCATGGCTTAATAGAATGTTTAGTGCAAGGAAAAAATTTTCGTAGTTGCTAGTCAAATTAGATTAAAATTTTAATGAAAATTCATATTTTTGTAGCCAGTAAACAGTATTGTTTTAGGGTAAAACCTTGTGTATTCTCTCTTTTACCTGTAGCAATTAACCGGTGCAGGGATATGCATGTCTACAATGGAGTGTGCATTGTGGCACTATTTATATAGTTTATGTGATGTGTGTATAAGCTTAAAATATTAATGCATGTAAACAGTATATTCTCAAAAATTCACCCCCATTTATACAGTTTTTGAAATGTATGGACGCTCTTCCTTTTTAAAATTAGTTTACATTTTCATTAACATAAATCATTAGAAGAAATGAAACTTTTTATACACTCAAACCATAGTTTAAATGCTGATTTTTCTCTTATATAAAAACTTATATATATTACTTTTGGTAAACTTTTTAAAGTTTTATTTTCTTTGTCTAGAGATTTAAACTTAATAAGGCCTACCTCATTTTTTTTTAATTTCAAAAGGTAAAATAGATCCTCAAAGTCTCTAGCAAATTTTAATTATCTCATTAAATGTTTGCTATCTTCTCATCACCTTTAATTAACACTCTGGCAATCACACTAGTTTATAGGTCAAGGGGCTGAAATTTCTATCAATTAATGGTATTGAACAAGCCTCTTAACCACTGTTAAACTCAGTTACCTCATTTAAAAGTATGAGTAATTTTGTTGAAATAGTAGCTGCCATTCTATTAAAGAGAAATAAAAGCTCTTTGGAGGAGAGGGAAACTTCTTGTTTGATATATGCTGTTAAAATTCTACAGCCAAATGTAGATGGAAAAGATGTTATAAGTCATGATAGAATCCATGATGCCAAATCTGCATAATCTCACAACACAGCACAGAATTAATAATGATGTGTCTTGAAGTGGAAGATGTTTCTTATTGCTGAAGATCTGTATAAAAAAGGACATTAAGTTTTCTTATGTTAGGTATGCCAAAGAAAGCATATTATGTATGAATTAGAGTTTCACATTCTGTTTTGTGTGTCTCAATAGGAATTAGAAAATTTTCATTATTATGAATATATTTTGTTTCATGGTTGTTCAATGGCAGAGCTGAAGTGGAAACTAGGTTCCTGTCCGTTTCCATGTCTTAAACTACTTCCTTTAAGGTAATACTTTTCAGATTTAAGAATCCAGTTTCAAATTCTCTTGCAAATTTTAGGGTCTACTTTCCAATTGCTTGCTGATATCTTTACAGAGATTTTTCTGCTAAACACAAGACAGGCACACCTTGGAGATATTGCATGTTCACTTCCAGACAATTGTGCTAAAACAATTAACACAATAAGGCAAGTCACACAAATTTTGGGTTTCTCAGTGCATATAAAAGTTATGTTTACCCTCCGCTCTATTAAGCGTGCCATAGTATTATGTATAAAAAACAATGTACATGCCTTAACTTGAAAATACTTAATTACTATGAAAATGTTATTAATCATTTGAGGCTTCACCGAGTTGTAATCTTTTTGCCAGTGGAGGGTCTTACCACAACATTAATAGCTGCTGACTGAATAGAGTGGTTTTTGAAAGCTGGTGTGGCTGTGACAATTTCTTAAAATAAGACAGCAATGAAGTTTTCTGCATTTATGACTCTTTCACAAAATATTTCTCTGTAGCACGTGATGCTTTTTGAGAGCATTTTACTCACAGAAATTCTTTCAAAATTGGAATCAGTCCTCTCAAATCCTGCCACTGCTTTGTCAACTAAGTTCATATAATATTCTAAATCCTTTGTTGTCATTTCAACAATGTTCACAGCATGTTTATCAGGACTTGATTCTATTTCAAGAAACCACTTATTTTCTCATCTGTAAGAAGCAACTCCTTCTTTGTTAAAGTTTTGTCATGAGATAACTACTCAATGTTTCTATTTTGACTTCCTCCCATAAATCACCAACTCTTAATGGAGTTCTAGAATGGTGAATCCTTTCCAGGAGGTTTTCAAATTAGTTTGCCCAGATCTATCAGAGGAATGATTACCTGTGGCAGCTCTAGCCTTATGAAACTTACCTCACAAATAATAAGACTTGAAATTCAAAATTACTTCTGGATCCATGAACTACAGAATGGATATTGTGTTAGCACAGAAAAACATTACTCTCCATGTACATTTTCATCAGAGCTCTTGAGTAACCAGGTGACTTGTCAATGAGCAGTGATATTTTGAAAGGAATATATATTATTTTCTGAGCAGTAGGTCTCAAAAGTATGCTTAAAATATTTAGTAAACCATGCAGTAAATAGATGTGCTAATCCAGCTTCGTTGTTTCACCTATAGAGCACAGGCAGAGTAGATTTAGTGTAATTATTTAGGGCTCTATGATTTTCAGAATGGTAAGTGAGCGCTGGCTTCAACTTTAAGTCAGCAGATACTTTAGCTCCTAACAAAAGAGTCTTTTGAAGCCAAGCATTGATTCCCTATCTCTAGCTATGAAAGCTTTATATGGCATCATCTTCCAATAGAAGGTTGTTTTGTCTACATTAAAAATCTGTTATTTAGTGTAGCCACCTTTGTCAACAATCTAGATCTTCCGGATAACTTGCTGCAGCTTCTGCATCAGCATTTGCTGCTTCACCTTGAACTTTTATGTTATGAAGAGAGCATCTTTCCTTAAACTTCATGAACTAAACTCCGCTAGCTTCAAATTGTCTTATGCAGCTTTGTCATCTCTATCAGCCTTCATAGAATTAAAAAGTGAAGGCCTTCTCTGAATTAGGCCTTGGCTTAAGGGGATGTTGTGGCTGGTTTGATCTTCAATCTAGACAATAAAAACTTTCCCAATATGAGAAATAGGGCTGTTTCACATTTTTTATCATCTGTGTATTCTCTGGAGCATCACTTTTAATTTTATTCAAGAACTTTATTGCATCCAGAGCATTGCTAATTTTTCATGTTGGAAGCTTAGATTTCAGCCTATCTCAGCTTTGACAGGCTTTCCTCACTAAGCTTATCATTTCTAGATTTTGATTTAAAGTGAGAGATATGTAAGTAACAGTCTTCTTTTCACTTGAAAAATTAGAGACCATTGTAGGGTTACAAATTGGCATAATTTCAACATTGTTTTTTCTCACAGAATAGGGAGGCTCAAGGAGAAAAATAGATGGGGGACTGTTTGGTTGGTGGAGCAGTAAGAACACTCATATTTATCAATTAAGTTATTTGTCTTATATGGGCATGGTTACTGGTGCCCTAAAAACAATTAAAATAGTTAAATAAAAAATCACTGATTACAGATCACCATAACAGATTTAGTGGTAATAAAAAAATTAGGAATATTGTGCGTATTAACTAAATATGACATAAAGACATGAAGTGGGCATATGATGTTGGAAAAAATGCCCCCAATAGACTTGTTCCATGCAGTGTTGTTACAAGCCCTCGATATCTGTGAAGTGCAATATAGTGAAGCTCAATGAACAAGGTAAACCTATGTATTAAACATTCTGTCAATGTACCCTCCCCCCGCATCTCGTTGTTCTGTATACTCATTTCCTATTCTGTTGGTTACAAATTTCTTCTAAAATTTGTTTCATTTCACTCTATTTCCAAAATCCATAGTATCTCTTTCCAGAATGTTGATTACAGGACTCTGTTTTATACTCAATGCCTACATGGTTGTTGATGATTATAACATATACTTGCTACCTCTGGACTTTCACTAAAAACATCCTTTGCACATAACTTATCCATAGAAACATTTCCCCAAACTTTAAGTCTTCCTGTGGCTTTTCATTGCTTGGAGGATTAGCTTTAATTTCTGCAGTCCAGTACACAAGACAGTTCAAAAATTGTCTGGTAATTTATGCTTCTAAAAATGTAGAGATCCTTCCCATAGAGCATATCTAGGGCACCCGGACAACATATAAGGTATATATGTTTGAGAACCTCAGAGAGATAACAACATATTAAAGAATTACTGAGCCTTCCTTGGGAGAAGACAAAAATCCAGGGAGATGAGCCTGGAACCTGTGTTGGAAATGCATTCATATTGTCACAAAAAGTTATGCTGTTTGAGAGTCTGAACAGTACTTTTGACAGACCCATGAGTATATAAGCACAGAGTTGGAATTCGGGGCCTAATGTAGTTCTACTAACACATCTGAGCTTTGAGGAGGAATTCCAAAGAGCTTTTCCACAGAAATAAGTCTCAGTGACAAGAAGGGTATATACCCAAAGGAGTATAAATCATGCTGCTATAAAGACACATGCACACGTATGTTTATTGTGGCACTATTCACAATAGCAAAGACTTGGAACCAACCCAAATGTCCAACAACAATAGACTGGATTAAGAAAATGTGGCACATATACACCATGGAATACTATGCAGCCATAAAAAATGATGAGTTCGTGTCCTTTGTAGGGACATGGATGAAACTGGAAAACATCATTCTCAGTAAACTATCGCAAGGACAAAAAACCAAACACCGCATGTTCTCACTCATAGGTGGGAATTGAACAATGAGAACTCATGGACACAGGAAGGGGAACATCACATTCCGGGTACTGTTGTGGGGTGGGGGGTCGGGGGGGCGGGGACAGCATTAGGAGATATACCTAATGCTAAATGACGAGCTAATGGGTGCAGGAAATCAACATGGCACATGGATACATATGTAACAAACCTGCACATTGTGCACATGTACCCTAAAACCTAAAGTATAATAAAAAAAAAAAAAAAGGCAAGTCCTCACAGAGTCCAATGATTCTGTGATTGAAGTTCAACTAAAGTGAGCTCAGACTCTTGTTGTCCTCAGAAGCCTGCCAACTGCAAGTATAAGTCATGTGTAGAGGAAGAAGATACCCTCATGGTCCTCAAACTATTTCAGCAAATAATTTTTTAAGCATAATGTCTGAGATCCAGTAAAATATGACAAGAAATATAAGTAGATAAAACAACTTGACTAATGAGGAAGCAAGAGAGAAAATAGGGCTTCAGACAGTGGATATGCTGACACAAGCATAAAATTTCTCTATAGTCATGTACTATATAAAGACATTTTGGTCAACAGTGGATCACATATACAATGGTGGTCCCATAAGATTCTAACACAGCTAAAATATTTCTATTGCCTAGTGATGTAGACCTTCCAGTGAGACAAAATGTGGAGGTAGAATTCAGTGATATTGATGGTTCTAGCCCTGTGTAGGCATAGGCTAATGTGTGTGTTTGTGTCTTAGTTTTTAGCAAACATTTTTAAAATAAGAAAATTTTAAAAAAGTTAAAAATAGAAAAAAGGTTTACAGAATAAGATATATAGAAAGAAAATATTTTGTACAGCTGTACAACATGTTTGTGTTTTGTGTTACTGTAAGAGTCAAACGTTTAAAAAAATTAAAAGTTTATAAATTAAAAAAATAGTTACTAAGGTTAATTTATTATTGAGAAAGAAAAGTACTATTTCAATTTAGTGTAGCCTAAGTGTGTGGTGTTTACAGAGTTTACAGAAGTGTACAGTCATGCTCTAGGCCTTTATATTCACTCACCTCTCACTCACTGACTTACCCAGAGAGCAACTTCCAGTCCTGAAAGCTCCATTCATGTTAAGTGTACTGTACAAAGGTACTACTTTTTAAATCTATTATGCCATATTTTTAGTGTAGCTTTTCTATGTTTAGAGTCACAAAATCATACCATTGTGTTACAATTGCTTACACTATTCAGTACAGTAATTTGCAATATAGCCTATAAAATAAAGTCCATACAGTAAAGCTAGGGGTATAGTATGTTCCATTTAGGTTTGTGTAAGTACACCCCATGATGTTTGCTCACAAACAGAATTGCATGGTGACGCATTTCTCAGAATGCATTCCTGTCATTAAGCAATTCATGACTGTACATGGAGATTATATTCAAGGAGATTAAAAAGAACAAGATAAATAATTTTGATAATTAAAAGCTACAAAAAGAACATGAAAATGTAAAATATAGTTTATAATATTAAACATAGTTGAGTTTAACAAGTAGATGTTTGTTCAAAAATAAATGAGTTATCCACAATGACGCCAAGTCAAAAATAGATTAAAAATATAAAAATAGATGTGACGTTTTTAGAATATAAGTGAGTAAATATCATCAGAATATAAATGAATATAATTGAGTATAAAGTTCTCAATTATATATATATATACATAAGTAATTGAAATCTCGAACACAGAGAAGAAAAAGAATGGGGGAAAATTCTATATACAGAAGTAATGTTTGGAAATTTTCTCATACTTTTGAAATCATTCAGCCATACATTCAAATGGTCTTATAAACCTCATGCTTTGCAGCCCATAGGTTAAAAACCAAATCATAATGGATAGGAGAAGATATTTTTTACTAAAAAATGATACAAATTCCACAAATAAAAATTTTCATGGTAAAGGAAAAATCATGCTTAGAAAGTTTCTTATAGGCTTAAGTATACATATTAAAGAACAAAAAGGCTTTAAATTTTAGTAACTAAACAACTTCAAGAAATTAGTAAAATAATAGTAAAGTATAATATATCTAAAGAAAGTTGAATAGAGGACATACAACAAAAAGTAGAATCATAAAACAATGGAGAAAATCAGAGAAAAATATATTTTAAAATATTAATATAATTGGTAAATTGCTGACAAGCTAAATTAAGAAAAAGGAAAGAAAATATAAAAAAGCCTAAGCATTAAAAGATAACACTACTAGACAACTGAAGACTCAAAAAATATAGCCAAAAGATATTATGGACAACTTCATAACCATTTCTTGAAAGTGTTACAGAAATGAAAAAAATTCTTAATAGACTAAAACTGCGGAAACTTAAATAAAAACAGAAAATCAAAATAATTCTATAACAATGAAATTGAATATGTAATTAACCTTTCCACATACACTTTACACATATAGTTTTACATACACATATATTTTCACATAGCAACAACAAGAAATTGGAAAAGGAAATAAAAAGGATATGTTTTAATAGTATACATAATATTAAATGTACTGGAATAAATTCAATGAATATATGCAAGACCTCTACAAAGAAAATTGTAAAAAAATGTTGAGAGAAAGTAAAATATGCCTCAGTAAATGTAATAAATGTCATGTTCATGAATTGGAAGATTAAATATTGAAAGGTCTAAATTATCCCAATCCAGTTCTAACAGTTTTTGTTTTTCCCTTGTAGAAATTATTTTTTAAATTTATGTAGAAATGAAAGGTTCGAAAATAGCAAAGACACTTGAAGAACAGGTAGGAAGGACTTGTTCTATCAGCTATTGATTATTATATTGTTACTCTAATTAGGACACCGAGATTGTCATCAATATTAAAAAATAGATCAGAAGCAATGAATTAAAAATCCAGGTAAGAGCCATATTTTTGTGGACAATATTGATTATAGAGTTGGCACTGCAGAACAATATAAAAACATGAGTCTTTTATAGAAATTGTGTTAGTACATTGGCATTTCTATACAAAAGCAATGGAATCCAACACCTAAGACATGTAACTCATTTCCCTGTAATACTTAATTTTCCCCTGGTTTAACCTGTCTTAACCTGTCTTGGCCATATCTTGTTGATGAGGCAAACTATTTATATAAACAATAACTACTCCATAAGCTATAGGCTGGCCGCAGGTTTTAGAGTTTGCTCTTCAATATTTGGTTATATTTTTTCTCTCAGTTTTTTGAAATTTAACTATAAGAATATGTCAGTTAGCAAGTGGTTTGTTCCTAATTATACTCCATTAATTAACTTCTGGAAAGAAAATTTAATCTGGTTCAATTTAAAAGTTGTTTTTCTACTCGTGTTCCATATATAGATGCCTCAAAATTTCTAAAGTGTAAATTGGCATAATGCTGTAATTCTTTTGGTAGGATTTATATCAATTTTCTTTAGACTCAATCTTAATTACATTTGAATACCAAAATCTATATTTTGTTTCTAATTGTAGCAGAAAGGTTTACCTAAGTTAAAATATGTCTGATCATTAAAAATATGTATGGAATTCCAATAGAAATTTTAATTGCTTTCTTATTTTTAAAAATATAAATATTACAAGTTCAGATGTCTAAAAATAGTTAAACCAGAAAATTCAACACAAAGAAATGAAAGATAAAACAATTGTGTAATTGACCTCACAATAAACTGGGGGTGTTTAATATAAATGCCTTAGGTAATATACCGTACACATTTGAAAAGTGAAAAATGATAACATGGTCTGAAGTTTCCAGTTACAGAAGCATTAAAATATGAAGCCATTAGTCAGAATGAATCATATTCCTATTTTGTCTTCATATTGAAGTATTCAATAAATTCTAGTAATTCCATATTTGTCTTACATGTAATAATCTTCAGGAAGTTACCAGCATGATCTTTGCCACGTACCAATCTCTCTTTTACCTTTGTTTCACTTCTTAAATTCTGAAAATTAAGTAACCAAGTGATTCTTTTGTAAATGCATTCATTGTGATTCAATAAACGAATCTTGTTTACTATTCTAAAATACTAGCACTTCAGTAAGATTTAAATATTCAATCTTATTTGATTCAAAAGGTCTTCTAGCCGCCCCCCACCCATTTCTAAGGTGCCTTTTTGCCAACTGTGGGTAGATCTTATCACATTTTAATTCTTGGCCCTAAAATTTCTAATTAGCAGAGTATTGCATGGTATTTGAGTGCTGCTGATTAGCATCTAAGAGACTATACCCAATAACATTCCCTGTGTGTATTAAATCAATCCAAATTTTGATAGATTATTCTTTTCTTATTTTACAGAAACCAGCCATTTTTCCATACTAATTTGGTCTCAATGAGAACAACAAAATTGTCATTCATCTCCCTTTAGAAGTTACATATTTCTAAAGTGGTTCAAATGTACTGAAAGCTAACTCACCACTAGGAATTAAATTAAAATTGACCCACAGACATACGACATTAAGTTTGCTGAGAAGATTTAAATCAGTGGGCCATAAAACAAAAATTGTATGCTCCCCAAACCAAAGCCTCTCCTTCAAAAAATATTGTTGTTTTTGTTGTTGTTTTCCCATTATGTCACAGTTCTTAAGTGGTAGAAAAGCAAGTTGATAGGAATCACTTTATCTTGTAGTTTCATTTTCATACCACAGAGCTTCAGTTTCCTTCCAGGCAAAAGTCATCAGTGTAGTAACAGATGCATCTTTTTCTGCCCTAGGATCTTAGATATCAATGGGATTATCAAGATGGAGATTACCTTAGCAATGGGTGAGCACTATTTTGTGCGTAAAGGCATTGAGATTCATATAAGAATTGCCTTGAGGTCCACTGTCTAGTTACTTTAAAAGCAGGAATGATATAAAGGTTTATTCTAGCTAATCTGTGCCATTTCCAATCAGCTCTTTGTTTTTGCTTGTTTTCTCTTGTATATTTGCTTTTCTCACATCTAGGTCAAATAACTGCTTTTTTGGGTAATGTAGCAGATCTCCTTATGTCTGCCTCATCCATACTTTCTCCAACAACATATACTGAGTGGGCAGTAGAAAGTGTGAGGCTGCCCTAGGCTCCTGTTTATTGGACTAGAGTTGAGCAGCTGAGTCAAAATTAATCAGTCACAATCTCTGTGGTGTGAATTAGAAAATGTGAGATGGGGACTTTTAAGACATACCAACTCATCAGGCCCTTCTAGAGATCAGTTAAAGCAGGAATCACAGGGTGAGGACTACAGTGTTACTCCCCACTTGTTTCTCATGGTCGGGATTCAGAGCAATTGATCCAGATTATATTTATTTTATACCTGTTTCCATAGGCCATCTATATTCTGGTTGCATATATGTGAATTTGTATGTATATTCCTATTATGTACTTATAGACCTGTGGCCACATTCATGTATATTACTCTAAAAACATAATCTTTGGCCCTTACCTCAATTTCAACAATTCTACAATATCGTTCACTAGCCTAAATAAACAATTTTGATTTAGTGTTCATGTTCCTCCAGCCTTCAGTAATCTTCATTCCACCATAGTACTCCGTATAATATTGTCATGTGGCAACTAAATGCTAATTTTTTAAAAATTATGTTTCTGTTGTATAAAATGTGATTAGAAATCCAAATAGTAAATTAGCCCTTAAAATAATGCATAAATAATTTATCATGTATAAAACTTTTCTGATAAAAATATATCTCTATAAAATGATAAACACTGTTTTGATTAATTGGTTAAATTGACCTTTTCCTTTAATTAAGTTTTTCTATATTAAATTTGTTAAAAATACTCCAGAATTTAATTAATGTTTAACATGGAAAATTGTGTTTGGTAATTGACTTAATTTTTTTACTAATTGGTTACATATTAAATCCTCGTTTTCATAGAACACTGCTCATTACTAAGAATAATAATTCTAGTCAAGAAAATATTCATCACTTTGGTAGAGGTTTTCTTCCTAAATTAATAATACAAAAGTTAATTTCTATTGAATTCCTTCTGGTTAGGAATATTAACCTTAATCAGGCAAACTTCTTATCTTCTCTAGCTTACAATTTAATGCAGTGGTTTGTAATATATCACACAATGCAGTAAGCATTCTGCACATATACCTGTTTGTGTGTGCATGTGTATATATATACACATTTACACAAGTGTTTTATTTGAACAGAGATAATTACCATTCATAAATGCCCATTGTTTAATTGCTTAATAATCGTATTTAGTGGCTCAAAGTAAAACACTTGTGCATTATGTTTTATGATACTAAGATGTAAGTTCTAACCAAATCCTATGCTGACAAGGAACATGCTCCTTGATGAGCCCAAGACCTACAAAAAATAGTAATTCAAACACCAGTTATTCATATTTTATACAAATGTTTGCCTATACATAGCCTAGGTAATAATCAACCTGAAAGTTTATATTGTTAGAGGCATGTCAGTCCTAAAGAGACTTTTTCTGATTTTAAGTCACTACATATATATAAATGATGCATTTTAGTCTATTTAGGAAAATATCGTTAACTTCAATTCCAAGTTTTTATTTATTTGTGAGGTTTCTTATAGTTTGATTAAAATAATTTGTTACAAACCTGTCACATTCAGTTCTTCCATGATCCACCACGAATAGAAATTCTCACCATCTCAGATGTAATGGTGCAGATAAGTTGTAAATATAATTATGATATGCACTTATAAAATATAAGGATAGGAGAAAAAAATCCAGCCTCTTATTTGTGTACCATGTCCTTTAAGATTATATCTAGTATTACAGCTTGGGCCCCTTGACTGTCACTTCATTGCCAGGAAATTTTCGGCAGTGCTTTGAACTATTTTCATCAAAGACAGAAGAGTGTGGTGGCATAGGAGTTAAAAGACTAGGTAGTCTCAATGAGAAGGGTGTGATCCAGTGAACTAAGCAACTTGAAAAGTACAGTAAACTATGAATTAAAAACTTCTATTAGTTTTGGCAACTTGAAAAGTATTTTTGAATTTATGGAAAGCAATATTTTATGAACTCAGACAGTAAAAGCCAAATTGCCATAAAGTGAGGAGTAATAGGGTACAGGGTACAGTTGATTGTAGACAGGGTATCAGTGCTGAGGAAGTTAGCCTGGACTTGTGTTGAACCACTGACCTATGTGGCTGGAAATGTCATCAGAAATACTATATTAAAGGAAAAATCTGCATGACAGTTCTGGATCACAAAATGGAAAGCCAAGCGGAGCCTGGCCATGGGCGGCATTGAGAAGAGTAAGGTTGTTGAGACTTGGGGATCAGCGTAGGGTTAAAATAGAGACACAACTGACCTTGATGCTTCTTAAAGTATTTGTTTTCTATGATCTTAAGTCTTCAATGTTAAAATAATTGATTTGTCTAGTTCTAGTTCTATGCAACATTCAGAGTTAAAATCACTAGCAAAGTCTCTTAAGTGTATCAAAATCCAAAATAGAACTCAGCCAAAATCTTCTCTTGCTCCAGGAATGGGCTTTTAAACCAAGACTCAGTTACCTCATTACCCTTAGGAAGTTTTGAGTTGAATAATTTTGAAAATCCAAAAGATAGCCTCACCTAAACTGAGTTTTCTTTTCTTTTTTTTTTTTTTTTTTTTTTTGAGGGGTGATAAGATAGTAAAAAATGTCTCTGGAAATCTTGAGTTTGGCTAGCATAGTGTATTGAATATATTTCTTTGTAATGTTGTGAATTTCAAAGTCAAAAAAACAAATACGTGCCCTAAGTTACTTTAAATTTTTGAGTAAGGTTTTATGTTTGTTCGTTTTGTTTGTTTGTTTGTTTTTTGAGACAGTCTCGCTCTCACTCTGTCGCCCAGGCTGGAGTGCAGTGGCCTGATCTCGGCTCACTGCAACCTCTGCCTCCCTGGTTGAAGCAATTCTTCTGCCTCAGCCTCCTGAGTAGCTGGGACTACAGGCGCGTGCCACTATACCTGGCTAAATTTTGTATTTTTAGTAGAGAGGGGTTTCACCATATTGGCCAGGCTGCCCTCGAACTCCTGACCTCGTGATTCACGAGCCTTGGCCCCCCAAAGTGCTGGGATTACAGGCGTCAGCCACCGCACGTGGCCAAGTAACTTCTTAAATACTTTATTTTTTTTTTCTTCTAATTCTTACTGTGGACAGTTCCTATGACCCTGGAAATTGAGTGAAATGTTCAGTGTGGAATTGCCTGCATTTTCCTGAAATTTCTTCAACTGTGTTTTTAGAACAGTGATTTTATAATAATGGGTTTTCAATAAATTTGTGTTGATTAATCACCTGATTTTTAAATTATTTTCCTAACTTTTAATACCTTTTAAAACCTAAACTTTAAAAAATAATTCATATAAAACCTGAATATGCAGAACTACAAATTGTTAACATTTTGGCACTTTTGATTTCTCTGTCTCCATCTTCGTATATTTTGAATTACTCGTAAGTTACAGATACTGAGAATCTTTCCTCCCTAATGCAGCATGCATCTCTTTCTAAATGCCCCCCCCCGACTTTTTTTTTTAATTCCAGAGTCTAGTCAAGGTTCACATATTGCTTCAAATTCTTTGTCTCTAGTTTCTTCTAACCAAGAGTCCCCCTCCGCCTCTTTGTTTTTCCTGATCTTTACTTTCTGAGGGATATGGATTAGTTGACATAAAATGTTCCAAATTTTGTTTAGGTCTCTTGATTTCTAATTAAATTGTTTTCTCTATAAGAATACTACATGAACCATGTTGTATAGTTCTGATTGCTTCTTATTAGTCATGAATAAGGTCATGTTTATTAGACATGATGTTAAGTCACTTGGTTAGTGTAATAATTACCAAATCTCTTCAACTGTCTCACGTTAAGAAATGGGAATATCTTGTCCTGATCCTCTCCACCCCATAACGTTTCATAAAATGGTTTTAAAGCCCTTGCTGATTATGTATTTAAGCCATTAGTACATTAGTGGTTACAAAGTGGTGATTTTAAAATTCTGCCTTTTCTTCCACATTAATTATTTGGCAATCTCCTCTATACAAATATTTTCTTCCCACTGTCTCTTTGTCCCCGACCTCCAATAATTACTTACACAGGAAATAGCAGCTAGGGTTGGCCAAATAGCAAATGTAATGAGGGTAAAATCTTTCTCTAGCCCTTGGTTTTCTTGTCTAGATATTTTTCCCCCACCAGGTCTTCTCAAATATCCCTTCCACTTGAGAACCCAATGCCTCTATGCATTCTCTTATTCTTTCCTAAATATTATAGTGACTAAGACTTATTAGCTACTTTAAGACTTTAAACAGACCATTCTCTTTGAATAGACGTTTCTCATCAGTTCAAGGTAGTAACATGTATCCTTCATTGAGTTGTAAGAATTTCAAAAGATGACAGTGGAGTGTGATACATGGGTAAAGTTTAAGAAATTTCCATTAGCAAATGTAAAGCACTAGGAAGAGATAAGTATCAGGTTCCTTCCTGCACTACATTTTCTACTATTCTTATGTTTTAGGAGTATTTATGATTATTTAGCTAATGTTATTTATTCATAATATAACTAGTTTTTATGCTTGTATACCTTTACCTCATTTTTGGCAGAGCATAAAATGTATTTCATTTATCCTATTTCAAAACATATGGTTATTGAATAGAAGAACTTACCACATAAAATAAACTCTTGCATAAAGTTGCGTGTTTTTGAGGTCTTTGTTAATTGTCTTTGTTAACATTGTCTTTGTTCATTGTGTTGCTTCTACCTTATTTAGAATATTTAAAAAATTATATTTTAATGTCGAATATCACAATATCTATTGGAGTTTAAAGGTGATCATTACACACAGGTTTAAAACAGAGATTGATGGAATTAGAAAAAAATGGAAATTAAAATGTGGATGACGTTACGCACACTGCTAAGTCAGTTTGCCTTGTGGCCAGATAGGCTTCCTTCCCCACCCTCACTGAGTATGTAAATTGGAAAAATCCAGCTAAGAGAAAACAAAGGACTTGCAGCAGAAACATCCCTTCAGGTATCAGTGGGAGTTTTAACTCATATTTTTAAACTTGAAGAGCAGTGGCAGAGAAATAAAACATGGATTCGGCTCTACAAATCAGACCCTGAGTCCTGAGGAAGAACCGGGTTAGTGGGAAATGAAGAATGGCAAGAAGAGCAGCCCAAAAAGTAAACTCCAGAGGGAGGGAGTAAAACTACATATGCCCAGTGCTTTTCGCTATCCTCAGAGGGGGATAAAGAGGGGAATTACAAGAGAGAGAAGAGCATGTACATAGGGGAGAGAACCTGCGAAGCAGAGATAGAGTTAGGGTTGTTCCAAGGCTATTGAAAAAAATTCCAGATGAGAATTGATTGCTGGCTGCAGTGAAGTTATTAAAAAATGGTCAGATTTTGGATATATTTTAAACTTCGAGTCAGTAGAATTTGCTGATGGATACAGTAAGGAATGTAAGACTATAAGAGAAAGTCTAGGATGACTCTGAGGTTTTGGGCACATGCTAGGTTGGAATTTCTTTGTTATTACGTGCCAAACTTTATTTCTTTGCCCATATCACAGTGTTTTTTATTGCTTATCACTCTCTTAAAATAAGTTGTAATTTTATTAAAGGCACATCTTTTCTTATTTTTAAATGAAAATGATATTACATGACTTTGTCAGAAAGGTCAATCACCAGCATTTTGTCTCTTCATCCCACAAGATTTCTCCCCAGATGGTATCAGTTTTTCAACTATTTTTAAGGTATTTTTTCTAGGATATTTTTTAAAAATGTTGAAACATTACTTTCTTTAAAATAATGAAATTATATTTCATTTACTCGTTTTAGTAACTCTTGATTTCCTGTTACGGCAGTTGAAGATTTAGCTTTCCACCCATCCTCACATTCCTGCTTTCCCTTTTCTCAGCCTTTTGACTAAGGTTTCTTTAAACTCATTAATAGATTAATAGAAGATATTTTCATGGTGATGGCTATGTAAATACAATTCACTTCTAAAGGATGTATTGTGCTATGATTACCTTTCTTCTCCCATTGCCTCCCTTCATCACTACACACTGGACTTAATAATTGCTTAATTTACATTAGTTTCCTATACATGTATGCATTTTTCTCCAAATGCATTGATCTGTCAATAGGAAGGATTCCTATGCCTTCCTATTTCCCAGTCTATATTGTTGAAGTCTAGGCTTGAAACGAAAATGTTATCTGTGTATTTCTTTCACCTCTCTTATTTGTTGTAATCCCACTTTCTGGATCTCATCTCTTCCTTTTAAGGTTTTCTGCATACACATCTTCTGATATAGTGTTTCTGAAACTTTAGCGTGCATCAGAATCACATGGATATCTTTTTAAAACATGGTTTGCTAGGTTTTAACCCCAGTTTCTGATTTAGTGTATCTGGGGTGAGGAGAGTGAATTTGCCTTTTCAACAAATTCTCAGGTGCTGCTGCTGATTTGGGAAATACACTTTAAAAACTATTCCAGGGCACAAGGGACATAAAATTTTGAGAGCTTCCATGTCTTTCTATTTTAGCTTGTATGATAAATTGCACTATTGCCTAAAACCCCCCATGCCTACTTGTATCCAAGCCTTTTGGGGTTTTTGTTCGTTTGTTTGTTGTTTGCTTGTCGTGTAACTGCAATTCTTTCTACTAGAAGTGGAGCTGACTGCCCTGTTTTACTGGTGAGGGGTTTGGTAATGTTCTTTGCTTGGGCCAATGGTGTTTTAATAGATGGAACTCAAGCAAATAATTTATACTTGCTTGCGGGATGAGTTTCTCTTATGTTTTCCCCTTCAACAACAACAACAATGAAAGAAAGAAAAAAGCCTTAGGTAGTGTTGTCATCTCAAAAATGAGAGACATCTGAGGCAAACCCAGCTGAGCCTAGCATAGAGAAGCTTAACCACAGATAATCTGCAGGAGCATGGGTGAAAAATATATGCTCGTTTATATAAGCCACTGAATTATGGTGTAGTGTAACAGGGCATTACTGTGAAAGTAGCTAAATAATAGAAAGCCTGGGAAAGAATAATTTTCTCTCAGAGTGTTCATTTAAGAGCTTACATTTTTTCCCCTTATGGAATATTTTAGAGAATTCCCTTCAAATAATTTCTCTGAATTTTGCAATGATGAGCACTGTGGACACTTTAACTGATTGTGCTGACTTCATGACTGGCTCTTTGATTCTACAGATACAAATTCTTAATCTCTCAGAATTTTCATGTATTGCTATTATATTTTCTTCATAATCACCCAATTATGTTTTATTTGCTCTTCCTAGAACTCCTATAATCTACATGTTAAACATTCTGGATTGAGTTATCTTTTCTTTCATATATTTGTATTTATTTCTGGAATATTCCCTTGACTTTATCTTCTAAACTTGCCAGTTAATTAAAAATAATAGACAGTTTTATCCCTAAATTCTCAGCACTCCTGGTTCTTCTTTGAACATTTCTTATAAAGTCATATTTTCATTTTACAACTGCATTTTCTTCTCACAACTGCATTTTATCTCTTCTAAGAATGAGGATCTATCTACTATATATATATATAGAGAGAGAGAGAGAGCTACTTTGCTTCTACTTTTGGTTTTGAGGGTTTCTTTACACCATTTTTTGCGTATTTATTTTGGGATCTCTTTTTTCATAAGTTGGCTATTTTCCCTACTGGAGGGATTACTTGGACTATATGGTCTTTGTGGCAGTGAGGCTTTGCTATAGGAGAGCAGGTTGTTAACTTAGGGTTTTGTTTGAGAACACTCAAAATGAATAGGAGTCTAATGGTTCTTTTTCTTTCTTTATTTTTATTTATTTGTTTATTTTTAATTCCCTAGTGTCACTTAGTTTCTTGTCCAGGAATCTTCCTGGCCGACTCCTGGGTATGTGTTGGTCAGATCAGGTATTATTGACGGGAATTTATGCCTGGCTGCCGGGATTCTGGGAATAGGTTAGAGAAAGATGAATTAATATGTTTCAGTTCAACATGTAGTTGTTCAATTTCTTTCTCTATTCCTCAATTCTGCCATCAACTGAGCGTGAGTCTGGGGCCTCCCCAGCTCAATTTTCTCAAAGAGGAGGACGAGAGTGCCTTAGCTGTCCTTTGCCCTGCAAGGCATTTATATTATTATTTCCTTGATTGTGAAACCTGTAATCATGTCTCCCCACATGCTTTCTGCCTTCTAACAACCAGAAATAACTTGCTTGCTGTTTGCTGTTCTCTTGTTTTCTATCCTTAGGTTTATAATAATTTATCATCACTTTAGTGAATTCAGGGGTGGGAGTTGAGAGGAATAGGGAGGGGTAAATGAGCATTCATATTCAAGTAGAGATATAATTTGTTAACTGTGTTAACTGAACTATAATGTTCATGAAGAGAGGGTGTGTAGCTACTTTATTCACAGTTCTATACCCATGATCTAGCACAGTGCCAGGCACATAGTTAGCACTCACTTAATATGTGTCGAATGAATGCTTCAAAAAGAAATATGTAATATTTAGATATCTGTTTGACAGAGTCCATGGATTTCCAATTCAAAGGAGAAAATGCAGAGATGTTGTGGAAAGCAGGCAAGACCATTATTTTGACCCAGCACAGTGGCCTGGACAGACAGACAATTACTATTTAAAACTTCGGTTCCATTATCCTTGCTCTTAGTTAACATATTTTGCAGGCACTCTTTACACTTAATTTTTTTCCAGGGAAAACATCCCTTCTCTACTTCAAGGATGTATGGATCATATTCCTGGGCCATTGCTAAGTATTATGAAGTGATTCTTCTCTTTATTTTGAAAAAAATGGAAGGTCAAACAAATACTTTTTCTTTTTCAAATATTTGTGGTGTTTTGTCATGGTAAATTGAGAGGTTATGCTCCATATCACCTGGTGTGTACAATATGATCTGCTTAATTCTTAAGAAGATAGTTATCTTCTATTTGAACAAATATACTGTCCAGTAGCCTTGTACCTTGCGTTCTTGAAAAACACACATGTGTGATTGTGAAATACTTTGGTAAAGAATACATAAAGCAGAGACAGATCTGAATATCCTTTTAGTAAGATTAGAATTTCTCAGCATGTTTAATCTGGCACTTATATGAGAATATTGCTGTGATGAATGCGCACGTATCAGAAAAGGTAAGTTACATTACTTAACTCTCTATTGTTTTTAAGGAAATTCTAAATCCTAATTTGGTTTAGGCCTTTAAACTAATGTCCGTATAACCCAGCATGACTTATAAAATCTGTGATTCTAGGCATATGTTTATTACTATGTGTTTGTATATCAAAATGTTTATATGAGCAGGCAAATATTCTTCAGATAAATCATACCCTTCCTAAATATTTTCCTCCAGAGAGTGTCACTAGTTTGAGAGTAAAAGTACATATGTGTGTGTGTGTATAACATATAGGTTTAAAATGAAAATTCCTTAGCTATAGAAAATATATTTACTTGTATGTAATAAACCGCTACAGTGTTGCAAAAGCCCATGGTTTCTTATTACCTGGGAAATCCAAAAATTCCCTATTTCCATCTATACAATTCAGCTTGAAATCAAATCCCATGTATAAAAGAAAGAGAACAGAAGTCCTATTTTTATGAGAAAGCAATGCCAAAGCCATGATGTGTCTATTTTGCTTCTAAAAATTCTACTTAGGTGCAAGGACATAGAAGACACACTGTAGTTTGCCCATTAGCTTTTGCTGTATACATAGAACCAAAATTAGTATGGCTAACACCCTGTGACTATGGCCATTCTTAATGAGTCTTGCAATGCTTATGGATAAAACTGATTCTCAATTATCACTCTAGTAATTGGGGCTGCATTTTTAGCATAAGCGAACACCATGGGAGGCCCAGAACTTCACTGTGGCATAGAACCCCAAAGCCTTCTGACTCTGTCCTTTCTCCTATAACTTGACCTTCATTTGATTCCAAAAACTTGTTCTGATTTGAGCAAATTTCTCTGTGCCTGGAGAAGTTGCCATTAATGTGCATTAATTTACCATCATCTTCTGTGTAACTTTCCTTCCATTCTGGACTATTAGCCTCTTTCTCCTTTCTAGTTTTCCATGATACGACCTTTATTCACACTCCTCCTGCAGCAGCCTTTTCAAGATATTATTCCTAATGGATACAGATGCTCAAGTATGTAGACCTGCCATTCAATATGGTAAATATCTGGGGCACACTTTGTTTTCCTTGTACTCTGTCTATAGACTGTAAGTCCTGTAAGTGCAGGAGTTTTGTGTATCCTGTAAATGATGTATCCTCAGAACCTAATGCAGTGTGTAGAACATAGTAGGCATTCATTACGTATTTGTTGTGTGAATAAATGCAATCGTTAGTGATTCTATTACATTTTGAACTTCCACATGCCAAGGTCTATTCCTTTAATCCCGATACTAAGGCATTTTTCTGAGAATGGCATCGGGATCTGAGTCATGTTCCACCATGAGAGGAAATAATTTACTATTATTGTTGTTGCCCTTAACAGCAATAACCACAAAAGTGCTTATAAATGCGTAATTGTCCGTGGAGATATATGTGGTAATGTATGATAAAAGGAAAAGCCCCAAATTTTCAGAGTTTGACAGGCACCTCAGTTGTAGACTGAGACATGATAGAACATAAGAAAGGCAGAATTCAGGCTGTTTTGATGTAAAATTAAGAAAAATAAGATTTCCTACTTTTGTGTCTCAAATGATTTATTTTTAAATAAGCTAATTTTATGAAAAAAGTCAGAAGTTTTTATGTGTAGTTAATTTTTCATTAACAAAAGAATAGAAAAATCCAAATAACATACAGGTGATCAACACATTTCATGTACACAAACATACTCTTGTTCATGCATACATACATACAGTTTTTAGAAATGCCTATACCTGAGTAATAACCATTAGTTAATTTCTAACTGAGATCCTCTTGATAATAAAAGACAGTAATAGCTTAAGAAAGTCTTTGTTCATGCTTCATGTGTCATTACCATGTATTTAGGAAATTCAAGTATATAAACTCTAAGTGACAATAATATCCCCATTAAACCAATAAGATATATCTGTTATTTTTTTTAAAAAAAAGATTGTAGTTGACAATAGATGTGCTGACATCATCCTAAATATTTGAATTTGCTAATAATTGTCCTCTACACAATTGTAGTACAAGTTCATCCTTAAGATGCATATGTTTTACTAATGTTAAGATTAGCTGATTAATATTGATGGCAGCTAAGGCCAGTGGCTAATGTCTGACATCTGTTTGGGAAATCATTGTTCCCATTCAGGAAGCTGGCATTTCTGTAGAGGTTAGAATGAGGGGTTAGTGTGTAAGGAATTATGATTAGGGTTTTGTGTATGCTTAAGGTTAGGATTAGGGACATGATCTATCTCATTTCTGTTCATCTCAATGTATTTCTGGTGTCAAGTTGCTTGCTCTGTTCTGTGTTAACAGAGAGGTCTTCCCCTCTGTTCCCTTGTGGCACAGTCACTGTGGCACATTATTTCACGTGCTCCATTCTGTGTTAATGGACTCATTGATCTCATTTTCTTATCTGTGTTAGTCCTTACTTTGTCCTTAAAGAATCTCTTCATTTGGGATAGAAACATCCTTTTTGTTCCAATTGTTTATTTGAGTCACAGGTGGACACTTTAACTGATTTAAAGTGGGAAATTAATTTTTACCTCATCCTTTTCCAGTGCCGCCTTAACCTTAGTCTTAATACTGAAACCACATCAAAGGGAACTGTGTCTTAGTTTTGGGAGGGAAAGCTATTGATATATGGATTTGTCTCCCAAAATTAAAATTTTAATAAATGAAAAATTGTAAACCAAAAAAGTCATAGTCCTTTAATTTTTTTCTAACACAGCTATTTGTTTTATTTTTTCTCTAGTGGGCTTTAGTATTAATCAGTGTATAGGGGAGGTAAAAAGAGTTTTCCTATAACTTATGCAAAGGGAAAAAATGAATATTTATTATAACAAAAGACTACCAAAGTGAGGTAACCGCAGAGACTCAGAAAATCAATCAACTTGAAAGAACACTAGGACCTCTCAGTATATTGAATGAATGCAAAATTAAAGTCTGTTTTCCTTTTATTTCCATTTTCCTTAAAATGAAACATCAAGTGGAAAATCATGAAAACCTTGAAAATTCAAGAAAACTTTTAAAGAACATTAGAGGATCTTACTATATTGATGTACATTGCTTGTTTGATATTTTTAATGAAGGTCTTTAATCCATTATGTCAATGACTTCAAGACATTTTGTTCAGTAATTGAAAAATGAAACTTTTACACACTCTTGTAAGATTTTCGTTAAACACTTTAAAAAAATAGTTTTTTATGTAAAAGTTTCAGTCAACATCAAAAAGCTTTTATTTAGTACACATTTCCTGTCTGTTGGGGGGAAGCAAAACTAAATAAGAAAATTGAAATTATCTATGTATATTCCTTATTAAATGTAAGTGGGGCTAGGGTGGTATATTCTTTTATTACTATTAATTTTTAAACAGAATTTTTTTTTTTTCATTTCAAAATGATATCCCAGTTTGCCAACTTCTAGATTGAGAAAAGTGCTGCTTAAATTTTTTGTGCCTAAGACTCCATATCTTTAAAATGGGTTTCGCAAAATAGGGATAATCAATGAAATATTGCATGTAACACGTTTAGACATACCTGATGCATAGTAAGTACACAATACATATTATTTAATATTAGTAAGAGTACTAATATTATCTAGCATGATACCCAGCTAGCCCTGGACCTTTTTTGTGCTCAAATTAATGAATGAATAAAGAAAATATATATATTTTCTTCACAATAATAAGATTCAGGGACATTATAGAAATTTAAACTTAGAATTTATTTAGTCCACACTTTTAATTTGAGATTAATTTAAGATGAGATTACCATAATTTATGACAAGGGATTAGATGGAGTCACACTTTTTTTCTGGATTTCTTAGAAGAGATTAACATTTTTGTCTTGCAAAATATTTTTCTTAAATTAAAATGGATTTGAATGAATTTAGCATTTACTTATTGGTGCTCACTTCAACCCCAGGAACGTCAAGAGTGGGTTCACATTTTCCCCCAGAGTTGGTCAATGCTTTCCTCATATAATAACACTAAACATTGGATTCCAAGAATTATCACCCTCTTACATAGACTACTTTCTGAGTAAAACATTTGTTCTCAATTTACTTGGTTTTCTTGGGAAGTAATGATTCAGTCATTCTGATTTGTAAATGTTTTCCTGTATATCTCGTGGCCAAGACATAATAGAGACTCCAGGAAGGTCTGACTTACTCCTGATGGGAACATTAATAACCACTACAGGCACTATGGTAAGTTGCAGATTGTTTAGTTCTCCTTTTGTCGAGAACCCTTATAAGGCAGATTTCATTATTGTCATTTCTTCATCAAAGAAACTCAGATCTACCTTGGTTATATCACTTTATTTAGATCTAGTAACAAAGACAGTCAGCTCTCAAACCTTTGTTTTTTTCTGACATTTCTGGAAAAATGACGTTTCACATTTCCATTTAGTTGCTATTATCTTCTGCCTTATTCTGGACACTATAGTGTAAACATTTGTATTCTTTAAAGCTATGTATGAGACCTTAGAAATGCACCAAAAGTTTAAAAAAAATCTTTAAGAAGTAAAATTATTGTGGTTAATTAGGCTCCTGTACACTAAATAGAATTCCAATTCAGATTGGGGCATTAAATATAACATTTTATTTAATCCTCAATTATGAGGTAGGAGTTAGTATTGCCATTTAAATTAATACATATCATATACCTTCCTAGTCACACATGAATTAACTTGTTAATTCATAGAAATTGAATTTGCATATGTCAAAAGGTCTACTCCAACTTTATGAATGCTATTTAAGATTGGGTTAGGATTTTTGGTACTCATGGCATAGTATTACCTCTAATTCAGCTGTTGCTAATAAAAACACATCGGTTCCAGATGCACTATTCAGTGAAACCACTAATATCTGCTACCTATGTGATTAAGGACCTAAAAGCTGGATTCTTAAGAGAATAATTTATTAGATCATTGCTCTTGTGTAAATCTTCCCTTAAGAGAGATTCATACTCAGTCTATAGTAATTCACTTTTGGAACCCTAAGGTTAGTTGCTTGGCTCTGCTGTGAGATAAAAGTAGTATCAAATAATAATATGATACAAGCAAGAAAGCAAAATAAAGAGAAAGAAGGAAATTGAGCAGTTTGATATTTTGATTGATAATTGCAGGGTCTATGCCAATAAAAATTATTATTTAGATAGCATTAATGTAGTTATTCACTCAAGCAATATGTTCATGCATGCAATATTTTATTTTGGTATTCTTTACCATTTAAAAAATAATGATAAACAATGGATATACTCTTTCTCTGAAAGAAAATAAGATAAAGGAGTTTTGACATGCAGTTTGAGTAAGTATATCTAAAATACGTAATGAGAATGGGAGCTTTCACATCTGCTATATTCATTGTCAAAAGGTTATTCTAGATCTTTCATTTAATCTAGTAATATAATTATCTAGCAAAGATAGTAATTTAGTAATGTTTTAAATTTAAAAAAAGAAATTACTGGAATTATGGCAGCAAATGGATATATTTAAAACTGAGGGCAAAAATGAAGCGTATATCAAAAGAACCAACAAATGAGAGAAGATAAAGATAATCAATATACTCAGACAGAAAAGTATGCTTAGTACACAGCAGTGAGCAGTTTCTGAGGTTTCTGGTGCAAGGGAATTACTTCTTTCAATAAAATGAATCAATTGTAACCATATTATGAAATAATCTCTTACTGTTTGATTTTTTGATACATGAAATTATTTTTACTGCAGATTTTAATATAACAATATGTTATAGAGCACTTTCCTAATTTAGTAATTGAAAGCTTGTGTAAAAAATGTTTCTCTGTTTTTGTTTTTTTCTGATATTGACCATGAAAACATTCTTTTGGGAAGATTTTATTTTCCTTTGCTAAGTTTCAGTAAATATAATTTAGTTGAGTTTAATACAACTAGATGCATAAGATGAGGTAGGTAATTTAACTGTCAGATGAACTGTAGTTAGTTAAGGTATGCAACGGTTTTTGTTTTTCTTCTAGGCAAGTGTCAGTTAAATAGCATTCATTTCCTTCAAAATACTCCCTCACCTCAGCCCCTCGAAAGAATTTCAATGCTGTTTTTGAAAATATTTTGAATTACTGGTCATAAAGGAGTTTTAAAACATTCCTGTGAAGTACTTTAGAGCTTCACCCAGTAGTGTCAGGAGTATTAATTCTTAATTGAACAAGAAAACAGAAAACAGGACTGGCTATAGCAGTTGCCAGCTTCAAAGATTCAAGTGCAGAGGAAATCAGAGAAACCAGGCAGAACAGATGGTTAAAAGTAATTTCTGAAATTAGTTCAAACTGTTTTAATAGCTATTTGTATTTTAACAGCATAATTTAACAGTTTATGTTTTGAGATTATATCTATGAAAATAAGTCCCAAAGTGAGAAAGCATTTGTGTATATATATATATAGGAATATTAATTTTCAGAACTCAATCTTTAAGACTGATAACAATCATCATAAATGCAAAAATCTAAAAGAAAAAGAAAAACAAGACGTTTCCCCATATTTATTATCTTTGTTTTCTGATTTTATATATTTAAAAAACTATTGAAACATCTGAATCTTCACTAAACCCTATAGAGAATGGCTGTATTTCTAGGCAAGTGTTCTAATTATATATTTTTCATTTATATAGTATTTCTTTTTGCTTGAAAAGCTCCTTTCTAATCTAGCAGAATATGTTAGAAAAAACAATCCCAGTAACTGAGAATTCTATTGCATTGGGGTCTATTATTTCTATTTTTTTTCTTTTTGAGCTTATGGTGGGCAGTTTAGAGAGCTGACCCATTCTTCTGTCTTTGCGTATGTATTTTTAAATTCTAGTCATTGTATAGTGAGAATTTGCAGGTGTTTCTCTGAGAAGTTTTTCCCCTCTAGCTGGATGTGGAAAGGACAATGCAATTAATAACAGATGGCACGGGATGACCACGTCCTTGAGAGAACGCCTTATTGGCACCTCCTGCTAATTGTATCACATATAACACAACTAAAAGCATAATAAATCTGAACTGGCGGACATTTTATGCAAGAGCTCTTCTCCTTTTCCAGACGGTAAATTGCTCAGCTCTTGAAATATCTATAACCTTGTGACACTCAACTTGCATTAGCTTAATTGCCTTTTTTCCATCTCCCTCCCCCTTCTACCCTCCCTTTCTCTTTTTCTCCTTCTCTGTCTCCACTTTTCTCTCACCCTCTCAATGTCTCTTTCTTGTTGTCTCATATTTTTTCCCTCTAGGTATGAGGAAACAATTTGACATCTGTTTTTCTAGCTAGTTTAGTGCTGTGTCTAATACAGCTGTATTTCCTAGCTTGTATAGAATTTTGTCAGGATTTGATCTGGTAGCATAAAGAGTGGGTTTTTTTGTTGTTTTTTTCTGTTGTTGTTGTTTTTTTTTTTGTTTTTTTGTTTTTTTGTTTTTTTTTTTTTTTGATGGAATCTCACTCTGTCCTCAGGCTGGAGTGAAGTGGTGTGATCTCGGCTCACTGCAACTTCCGCCTCCCGGGTTCAAACGATTCTCCCGCCTCAGCCTTCCAAGTAGCTGGGGCGACAGGCACGTGCCACCACGCCGGGCTAATTTTTGTATATTTAGTAGAGACGGGATTTCAGCACGTTGGCCAGGATGGTCTCGATCTCTTGACCTCATAATTCATCTGCCTTGGTTTCCTAAAGTGCTGGGATTACAGGAGTGAGCCACCATGCCTGGCCTCTTTTAAAGGGCTTTAAAACACTTTTATTAACATTTGTGTTGAGAATGAAAGTGCCTATCTAATGCTGATGTAATTTAATAAATCTGGAAGAAAAAGGGCTCTCATTAAGTGTAAACTCATGTGAGCTTCTGATGGACATACACAATAACACGTACGTATGTAAACAAACATATCCATTCACACACATGCACAGGACTTTTTTCTTTTTTTGCACAATGGCAATAATTCACCATATTCTGTAGCATTGAAAAGGATTGCGTTTTCTTCTATTTCATAACTTGGTATTATTAACAATTTGTAAAACAAAAGTATTATGATATGCCAGAAATGTAACCACCTAGCAATTATCTTTTACTTTCCTTTAAGAAAATGCTATGGTGAGTAGCGTGAATTTCACAATAAGTTCCTACACATCTCTTTTCATTTTTGGAGGTTTGCTTATAAATGAGCAAACAAAAAGTAATTTAAATTACATTTGGAGTTAAAAACAAAAACATCAAAATCAAGAAGTATGTGTTGAAATTGTGTCTTGGCTGGCTAGCTCTGTGTGTGTGTGTGTATGTGTGTGTGTGTATGCGTACGCACGTGGATGTTTGTGGGTGTGCACGTGTGCGTGTATGCACACTGACACATTCTTTCCTTAGCTATATAGATGTCTGTTTCTTTCCAGTGATTTATCTTCATTGGTGAGAGTAACCTTAGTATTTATGTCAGTTGGATGAACCAATGCTAAAATAAGACAAAGAATAGCTCATTCAAGAAATCATATAATTCAAAAGAAAACAGCTATATTTTGAGATCTTCATGGTATTATATTCATAAATCTCCTACTGATGAATAATTTGGGCATAAGCTCCTAGGGCAGTTCAGGACCTGGGAAATACCTGAAATTGGGTATAATGGAAAGTGAAAAATTATCATGATTCTGAACATGCTTATTTGGGCTCCGGTGACACAGGAAGCATTGTTAGGAGTTATGTGTTAACTATATAGACCCCAATAGTAGGTTTGTGACAGATAAAGAAAGTTAACATTAGTAGTAGTATTGTTAATTTCAAAAGTGCTTAAGTTGCAATCTGCATTAATGAATGACCTTAGTAAGTCCTACTACTTTTCTGAGCATCATTATCTTCCTTTACAAAGTGAGGAATCAGAACTGGAATGAGTAATATTCTAATAGTACTGCCTTGAAGACTAGGGGTTCTGCAGACTCCCACTGTAGATTGGGGAGAGATCAAAGGATGAGAATATAGTGCTACAAACCACTATCCTCAGAGCAATTTTGGTATCATTTGTTGCGTTTATATGTCTCATATATGATTTACTTGGAGTAATCTTGTGAATATATGTCTTCTTGGGTAAAATCATTCAAAAATAATTAGATTGCATAATTGCTAAGGTTCCTTTCAGCTAGAAATTCTATGATATATGTACCAGCATGCCTCCTAATTAATATGATCTAGTTCTAATGTTCTTAATGAATGAGACCTGGCATTTAGAACAAGTTACTCTGCTCTTTCTACTGGATATGCCGTCGATTTAAATCCTGTACAATACATGGATAAACATAAGTAAACTCCTTTGCATTAAATGTGTATTTGTGATTATTTAAAATATACATTACTTTATGTTTCTAAATTTTAAAGAATATCAGTTATTTTTACAGCAGGCAGAATCTCTAAAGCTCAAGTAAATATGGATCTTATGTTTGTTTGTTTTATTTCATGGCTGTCCCTTCATCCCCATGTATTTATAGTTTACTATCTTGAGGTCAGTACAGATAGAAGGTTGCTTGGTGGAAACATGAAGATAGTTTTTCCACTTTTAGAACAATGAATAAAATAAAAGTATTAATTGAGTGATATTTGATGTTTATCTCATTCGTGTTCCTACCAGAATCAGATATTTTCTAGGAGCAGATTCTTCTTTCTGGTTCAGTAGTCAAATAAAGTTGTTTATCCTGTATACAGACAAAAAAAGGCTAACTGTGATAGAAAATGTACTCATTTTCATATATCACTGCCCAATAATTTATCCAATTTCTGACTTTCTGACTTTTGGTTGCTGTGAGGATTAGAACAAGTGAATGCATTTGAAAAATATAAAGGCTTGAATAAATGCAATTGTATCATGGGTGGGAACCATCTCTTATTCATCTTTGAAGCCTCATCACTTGAAAATGTTTTCTAATTTATAGTCTATGCTTTGTCAATATTTGATGAATACATAAGTAAATTGATGAATAAATAATAATATACATAATTCTACATTTGGGCCAGTACATAAGATAAGGTAAATGCTATGTAATGATGAGTTTATATTCTCTGAATTGTTTATAACAAATATGATAAAAATCAATAAACCAGCATATACTGCTTATTATTACCTTATGTGATTGTAACAACTGAAAAAAAAAACAAAGGTGATGCTTACAAACATGGCTGATTGCTTTCCTGTGTACAAATATTAATCAGATACCATCATTTAAAGGGGATGGGCAGAAAACAAAGTGAGAGAAAAGGATTCAGAAATCAAATGTGCTCTACTGTGGTTATATTAACTTTTCTTCTCTGCAGCTCATTGTGAGTTTTGCCACTCATTTTGAACCCAAATTTATCTCAAGTCCACACACACCAGGTGATATCTCACTTATATTATTGTAAATTATTTACACCACAAATTCTAGGTCATGAAGCAGAGGTGATGGAATATTTTTACAAAAAAATGTTGGGATGTTGGGATCATGTTTTATTTTAAACCTCCTATAGTGATCATTTTATTCTCGGTGTATGTCCTACATTAGCTTCTGAATTTGGATATTAGTGCAATGAATGGGATCATTACATAGCAAGCATTCCATCTTTCCTGTTTAATGTTATACTTCAAACTCTCGGGAATTGCTGATATATTAGAATATATTCAGGATTGAGTATTACATTTTGTATTTATATATGATTTCGGGTAACTTATTTGAAATTCCTTAGATCCTTGTTCTCTTTTAAAATAACAGTGACAATAGCAAATACCAACCTATCATTTAGAGTTGGAAATCATCATAATGTTTGGCAGTAGGGAATTGGTGAGTGGAAATACACTAGCTTTGAAATTTATCTGAACTGGATTCAATTCTTGGATTTTCCATTTACTACAGGATTTTGAAACTGTTTCTCATACTCTAGATTGCTTATCTATAAAATACCACAATGAACTCATTGGATCATTTAGAAGATTAGACATAACAAAAACAGAGTACGTAGTACAGTACCTGACTATATTCATTCAAAACTTCCTCTTTTATTACTATTATTATACCATTTCTTATTAACAAAGTGAAAATATTGGTTTAGATCAGCATTCTCTAGCAGAGGAGAGGGATTTTGCTGGTCCCTAGTTCCCAGAGACATTTGTTGATGTTTAGAGATGTCTTTGCTTGTCATGAACTGGGGGGAGGTTACTACAGGAATATAGTGTATAGAGCCCAGGGATGCTGCTAAACAACCTGTAACACACAGCACAGTCTCCCACAACAAAGAAACATTTGGCTTAAAGTTTCAATAGTGCTTAGATTGAGAAACACTGATACACATTATTTTGAATCAAACCACTCTCTTGAAACAAACAAAAAAAATATATGTTAAGTTGTAATTCAAATTATCTGCTTCAGATTCCAAGAATTGAAGCTAGGAAGCATCTATACTAAATGGCTGCAATATCCTGTCCATTATGTTTAACTTGGTCTTAGGCTACAGGAAATGGGTTCTGCCCTTAATATAACTTAGAAATATCTGAAATTTTTCAGTTATTTAGGACATATTGTATCTGAATTTTAATTACGTCCTGATCAAATTGGCTAAGTAGTTAAGAACTGAAGCTCTCATTGGCCTTAATTAGTTATTCTGTGGTCTGTGTTTTGTGCTACCTTTTGACTGCTATTTTCAGGAAATGAGAGGGATTATGGAGAATCAATGCTGTAGTGGATGACTAAAAGCATAATTACTTTAGCTTAGCACAACTTTCTTTACTAACATTAGTTTTAAGTTTATGCTATTTACTATATAAACTCAAAGATTTTATTCATACCAATGCAACTTGGAATGCAGTCAAGGGTAATATAAATGATTAATTTAAGTTGGTATGCAAATGATACAAAGACTGAATATCATCTTAATTGGCAAGAGGGTTTTGTTCTTTTTTTAATAGACTGATAAAAACTGTCTGTATGTTGTCATGGAGTTTCTATACCTTGTCAATACCCCAAAGATTGCAGACTTTAAATACAAGAAGACAGAGATAACAGACATGAAACAAAAAGAAAACAGAAGAATCTGTGAAAATCATTTACTTATTCAACTTTGTTCAAAACTCAACACTCTTCAAAATATTCATGTATTATACAAACAAAACTATTTTTTTCCCATAGAGAAAAAACATAACGTTTTATAATTGAAACTTGCATGTTGTAGATGTGAGGGGATATATACCAACAAGGATAGACAAGGTTCTGGTTGCCCACAGACCTACCTGTGGACCCAAACAGAATGTTCTTGATTTACAACTTTTTTTTTTTTCCAAAATAGGTAGCAGTATTTTTAGAAACAAAGGATGGCACACACATTTCAATCAGTACTTTCCCCCTGAGCCCTCAGTACAATCTGTACAATCTCCTTTCTTTCCCTACTTCATTTTACTACCTTTAGGGCCCTTGTCTGCTATGGGTGGAGTATAAATAACAAGCCTCAACAAAAGACCAAATAGTTGGATCAAACAGGCAAATTCTCTGAAGGAGGCAAGAGGGATTAGCAATGTCATATTGACAAGCTGCACTAGAGGGCAAGAGAGAGAAGAATTCTAGCTTCAGCTACATTTCAACAGAAAACAGAGAAGGTAAACTTGAACAATCACCCTTGGGAAGTTAGTAGAATCTGTTTAAAAGTTGCTTTCAGATATCCAGCATTTATTTAGGAAGAAAATGACTTCACAAAGTCAGTAAAAAATATTTTCGTATCTCTTCCTGAAGATAATTCATTGGTTTGCATGAAGAAACCTTTTTTATTTTTTTAAAAAGGAAAAACAAAATTTATTTTTGTGAGAACAAATACACAAGGAAAATATTATGTAGCTTCAATAGGGTAAATAATCTTGCAAAATAAAAAAAAAAAACCACACAAGCTAGACAATTTCTTGACCTTTCATTTCTGCAGTCAGTTGGATGTCTCCCTCTTCCTCTTCCTCTGATGAGATTTAGAGCTGGGGAATCAGTGTGTTGGCAGTGTCTTTGAGCCAAGTACTGTCATGTTCTTGTAACCGTATCTCTTACCGTATCTCTTATTATAACAAATATGAATTCAAGTGGATAGGAAGACGACATCCCTGTGGAAATTGTAGCACTTGGTTATTTATCTGCCATCAGTCTACTGAACTAGCAACGAGGAGGAGAGATGAACTATCACCTGCTAGATACCTAATTCTTCTGTTTGTTTAATACTGCACTGTGGAAATCAACAAAAGATCTCTTCCTTAAAATACCAGGAACTGAAAACCCATCTCTGCTCTTCTCTGTGTTTCTGTTTAATGAGGGATGGCTGTAAAGTGTTCTTGTGTTTGTGATCAGAGCTAGGAACCAAGTTTTGAAGAATTTCTAATGGGTTAAATAAATCGAATGCATTATAAATCTAAAATATAAACATATTGTAGACCCTGAATTGACTTGTAGAAGTAAACCTATTATATATGTATTAATTTCAATGTAAAATATGTGAAAATAAAGAATATTATATTGAAATTTAGGGGATATAAAGAACTTATCAAAGAAATTTTATTACTCTTAAGGAATGCTTCAGAGGAAATGAGCTTTTATGATAACATGTAAAAGGAAAAATAATTAGAAAGGGGATTATTAAACAATGGAAATTCCATATTTAGAAGAGACATATTAGAGTTTCAAAATCTATTAACAGAGATCATTATATATGAAGGAAAACATTTAAACAGCTATTTAGTATTTTTCCTATTTTCTGAACATTTTATCTCCCATTTGAAATACATGGATAAACTATTCACTCATATTGTATACACTAGACAATATAAATTTAAGAGCCTTCAAGTTATATGAACCAAGTTGACATGACAAAAAAGTGTCAATACAGTTGGAAGCATATTGAATGCTTTTCTAAACATAGCTAACTTAGACCTGATGGTTCTACAAAACAAAGCTGACTTCTTGGAATGAATGAACAAAACTTGCCATGATGCAGAACGGGAGAGTGATTGCCTAAGGAAGTGGAAAATCCAAGTTGTCTCTCTTCATTTAAAAGGACCCCCTTTCTCTTGTGTAAATGTCATCCTACAGTTTATAATGAAAACTTGAGGAAACCCTGAGGGAGACCTCGTGCTTTTAGTAAATGATGCAAGCCGATTTGACTTACGATAAAAATCAGTTTGTGGGGCTATTTACTGCTCCCTTTGGCATCCAATCTCCCTCCTTCCTTCATGAAAAAAAGAAAGAGGCATATTAGGGCCTTGGCAGAGGGAATGAAAAGCATTGGGATTCCTAGAAGATTTATGCCTCCCTGAGAATGGGCTAACTTGGGTAAACCAGGATGAGAAATGGCCTCGGATGCCTTCTGAGGCAAGGGAGACAAATGATCAAGCTAGATAAAAAACAGAAAAAAAGTTGATTTGGAAAGTTGATTGATGAAAACATTTCAGTAGATTAAATATTTTATATTAAGTTCCACACGACCAAAGATTACACATACATAATTTTTTACATAAATGTTCATTCTCATTGTTTCAAAACAAATGCTATGAAGTTCACTCCTGTTTTTTCCAGTCAAATACTTTCTATCTGGCATTTGGCAACAAAACACAAAAAACAAAACAAACAAGAAAACTAGAAACACAATTTTAAACACTTCCTAATAATATAGAAAAGCAAGATTTTAGCCAAAAAAAAAATCCATAACTATATTTTAAGAGAGGTTGTTGCCTCAGTTGACCAAGGCTCTGACTTTTTCAGAAAGAAATGTAATTGTCTTTTTTTTTTTTTTTTTTTGGTCCCATGGCAGGAGGTTAAGACTTGTATTACTTCACCAACAGAAGAGTTATCACAAATTCAAGTACTCAGAGTCTGCAGTGTTTTCAGGGAGGAACCACTTATTCTGAAGTTCATATATTCTCAGGATGTTGGGGGTAAATATTTGCCTACAAAAGTGAGTTAACACACATACAGTGCAAATGTAACTTACATACCAAAACACTTACCAACCTTTTAAAATTAAAACAAAAAACAATATAATAAAAATTGAAAATCGTTTATATAAAGCAGCTGCCATATACTATATTACAAAAACAAACATTAAATCATATATTAAAAGGTTGTTTCTCTCCTTGAAAGAGAAATATGGAAGAGGAGAAAGATAAAAGCCAAGAGAAAAAAGGAAAACATTTCACCATATGTTTACAAAACAAAATGCTGTATTCAGTCATGTTAATTGGTAGAGGATGCATCAGCTGTGCTTGCAAAGGGCACTAATATGTAACTGAACTATCAGCGATTGTGCTCACTGGAAAGGGGGACTCTCCTACCCTTATTCAATCTGTAAAGTGATATAGCGGTGCCTCCCACAGGCCTGGAGACAGAGTTAGAGTCCACATGTGCAAGGAATGTCAAAACATGAATCAATTATATTTCTGGCCAGAAAGGTCAAGTGTTGAACTTAAACAGCTGAGTTAAAACAAGCCACTTGTCAAATCTATCCTAGGGACATGAAGCCAGAGTCTTGTATCTCAGTGGCAGCCATATCTTGGATTTCGGACACTGGAACAGCAGAACTGAAATACTATATTTCAAAACTAAAGTATTTAACAGTAAGGTGGACTTGGAAAGTAAGTGTAAAACAATTTCAACGAATGATAAAGAATATCACTTTTATTTATTTTACCTAAAATACTGAGAAATATATTTCATATTTGATCCTCCCTTATTTTTTGTGGAATAGTAACTAAATGGCTTTGTGATTAAGTGGCAATGTGAATGGAACTTTAGGTACATCATCACCCTTAATTCTCACAAAAAAAGAGGTAAATCTCATCTACAATTTATAACAGAGAAACTGAGGCTCACAATGGCTGATGAAATTTTTAGCTGTCATAGCTACCATATGGTATAGCCAGAAATTAAAATAGTTCTCTCTGCTACTTAAGTCCACACTTTTTCTACCAAACTAATATGAGCTTCATCATTTTATATATTTTAAGCCACTGCTCTGTTTTGCACTTGTTTAATATGCTTGAATCTTTAATTTTTCACTAATGTTAATAGGTTGAAAGTTAATTATGTAAAATTATATTTTTTTCTTTGATCAGCAAAACAACCGAGAGACTTTAATCCAATTCACACTCTGATCAATTGGTTTCAAGAATGAAAAAATATTATTTTTTTGCAAAATTAGACAAATGTAATGTTTCTGTTGGAATAAATATTATGTCATGAAGCTAATAAGTTCAAATATAAGATTTTTCTTTAAGATTAGACTTGCTGGAATAATATTATTTACAAGATATGAATATAATCACATTGCCTATAAATAGACTAATAATTCAAGAAGAGTTTTTGGTTATTACATTTATTTAAAAATGAGAATTTTTTTTTTTAAAGTGTCCAACACCAAGAAAGAGGCTAACTTGATTCTTGGTGGAATGGACTTTAGGAAGGGTTCTGAGGGATGTGTTAAGATTCCTGCTATCCTGTGCTCTCTGCTCTTCTTCATTTATTTTTCTTTTTCTAAAAAGTGAAAATATGAGAACATTTACAAGGGGAGTAACATTTCTGAGTACTTACTATGTGCCAGGTGTTTTTCATCTATTGCTTTATTTAAGCTCAGACAAAATCAGCATTATTTTCTCCCTAGCGTGAGGAAACTGGGCCTAAAGAGATCCACTGACATACCTAAAACATAGATTTGGGAAATGGTAGAACAGATATTTAAACCTAGAACACTGGCTTTAGAAGTTTCATTTTCTCATTACTCCAGGGTGTTTGTGGAGATGCAAAATGGATCCCGGACTTCATCAATTTTCCATTTCTGGGGTCACAAAACATATGTTTCAATAATATAAAAGAGAAATTTAAAAGTTGGAGAAATAGTAATTATGTACGCTTTAGACTTTATTAGTTAATATGCAAATTCAATAGCTAACATGTTATAAAAAGATTGCATATTTGTAAGTTTAATTCAATTCTCTTTTTTACCTTGACTCAATTTTGATATCAGTAGTGTTGAAACGGGAGAGTTCCCTGACCCTGGTTGCAGGACATGCAGTAGGAGTGTGGCTCATCTTGAGAGCTACAAACCCCTTATGGAAGAGGGAGCATGCAGATGGGCAGGTGCGGGAGCCAGGACTAGCACTTTTGGGCTCTGGCCCCACACTGACGTCTAGGGGTGGATGTCTGTGACTCGTGCAGCCCCAGTGGGCATGTTACAGTGCTCCTTTAGCTCTACCACCAGCAGACAGCTTAAGTGTTAGCCAGATGAGTGCCCTCTTGGTACCTGGATTCTTGTCGGGCATCTAGGAAGAATCAGGTCACCTGGACAAACTAAAGGATGGTAAATGCAAGGGATTTTATTGCTGGATGGAGGTGATTCTCAGTGGGATGGATGGGGAGCTGGAAAGGGGATGGAGTGGGAAGATGACCTTCGCCTGGTGTTCACCCATCCTGCAGCCAATCTTCTTTCCACTCATCCACAGCCAAACTCCTCTTGATGTTCAGATGCTCCTCTTCTCTCCTCCTCTGCCATGCTGCTCTTCTGCTCCTCTGCTCTTCTGCTCATGGAGCCTGGGGTTTGGGGCTTATATGGGTACAGGATAGGGGGCTATGGTGGGCCAAAAGGGAACATTTGGGATTGAAAACAGGAATGCCTGTTCCCATTTAGGGCCATGGGTTTCCAGGCTTTAGGGTAGGGCCTTTGCTGGGGAACTGCTTTCTTCTACCCAGTATTTTTTCCTGCCTCCTGTATCAGTGTAAACAATTTTTTTTTTAAAGTTACAAATAATTTTTTTGTAAAAAATATTGTGAATTCTTTTTTAATGCCAATATTCTTACTTGACTTCTCTTTCCCCAGCCATTTATGTGTTTCTAAGATTTCTATGGACACAGTTATATTCTTCTATGGAAGATACCTTTCTTTGAACCTGTAAAGAAAAACTCTTATGTATTTACTTACTTTCAGCCTAAGCATAGAGAAGCCAATTTAGGAATAATGTGATGGTGAAGTGATGAAAGTAAAAAATAAAAACAACATGCTACTACTATTATAATATGTAATTGGTGTGGTCTAAGGCTATATTTTTCAAAATTTTAAAGGTGTGTTTTATGGAATATTCTTTGAGCTGTCCTGACATCTTCAAAGAACACACACACACACACACACACACACACACACACACACAAAAAAAAACACCTTTTTGCTTAAAAATTATCTTGTAAACTCCTGCTGTATTTGAATTCTAAAATTTCACATTAACCTGTTAAATGCCATGTCAAGCCTAAGAGTAAACAATCTTTTTTATCACCAAGGGGCTCCCCAAATTTATTTGGCCAAAAATCCTGTCTTTCATTTTATACCTATTAATAACACCTAGAAATAGAACTCAAAATTCACATTGGGAAGCTATTCTAAACATATATTCAAAGCCAAAAGAAAGATTTACTATACGCAATTTGGAAGGACAATGAGAATAATGATAGATTAGGTTAGAGGAACTTGAAATAGTGTAGGCAAGCAATGATGAGGGTTGGAATTAAGGCCACAAGATGGGATAGATTCAAGAGATGCCCATGATAGGGCTTAGAATTGATCTTATTTAGTGGCTATTCAATGAAAAAGAAGGAGTCATGTATATCAGGTCTGGCTTGAGTGATTGGTTAAATGGTGGTATTATAAGTTGCCAAATGGAGGTCTGGAAGAAAAATTGTTAGAGTAAGAATGTGAGTTCACTTTTGAACTGTTGGCTTCGAAATATTTGGGATTCTTCCAGGCCATTTTTTCCAATAGGAGCTAGAAAAATAGAGGATTAGAGCATAAGAAATAAAGAATAAAAGCCTCAGCAGAGATATAAATGTCAAAGTCACTGTGTGATATGAAGCTCCCAGGATATGGATGAGACTATAGATGACTTACTCTTCAACTGGTAGGGATGCCATTGCTTTGTTAAGTGTACTAAGTAGAGCAAGCTGTTGAAAATGTACACTGTATTTTGCTACTATAAATCCTGTTTTTGAAAAAGCTAAACGATAAGTAATTAAAAATAAAATTACCAACATATTAAATGTTTTCAATATTACCTGTGGCAAGGGGCCCATGATGCTGAAACTACAGTCTCCCACAGAGAAATAGGCAGAATTTAAGAAAGTTATCTGATGAAGATGTTTTTAATCTTCTCTGTGGGTTCATGCCAACAAATACTACATTAAGCTTATGAATACATTAATCAAGAAAAGAGGTGTTGAGTAGTGATTCACTCAGAACTTAAATAATCCTGTGATCTATTTGAAGCAGCCTGACACCATTATAGGAAGTGGTAAATGTGTTTCCTGTTAAACATTTGCTCAGTTCATTTACAGTAATTCCGTATTCCTTCTTAACAATTCACTTTTGTCTCAAAGTTGTGTGTTTATATGGAATTTAATACTCAGTGATGCCCACTGATTAATGGCATGCTTGAAAAGGTTTGTGTGCTGTCAAGCTAACAACCCTGAGTTGGTATCCTTTCTCATTTCAAGAGGATAATAACAGTACTGGCTAATGTGGGCGAGGCACCTACTCTTTGCCATACTTTAGTAGAAACTTAGCATGTAGAATCTGTCAAATTTTTACCTTGTAAAGTAAATTGTTTCTTTTTTATTGTCCTTTAAATACCTAGAAACTGAAGCTGCGGGAGTTAATGTTTAAAGTTACAAAATCAGTAAGTCAGAGCTCAATTTTGACTGTGGGGTTAAACGATTCTACAGGCTGTAACTTTTCCATTGCCTCATCCTTCCTACATATGGAAGATTAGAAAACAAAACATTGAAAGAGGAATTAGCCCTTTCCACATCAACTACTAATTACATCCCATAGAGAGGTTTACATGTAAACCTTCATACTCTATTTTTCCTTTATTTTTGTAATAGCAATGAACAGAAACTAATACACGTGAGTAAGATTGTTGTTTTTGAGCTTCACTTTCTTCCAGAAAAAACACTTCAGTAATGGTGGGCTTACACTATGGAAGTTAAGGAAGGAACTGATAACAAAAAATGTATAAGGAGTGCCAGACAATTGTTACAACTTAGGAACTGATTTTGATCTCTATAGGGAAACACTGGTGCTGCCTTTTCCAGAAAAATCTGATTATACTATTTTTTTAAATAAGGAAAGTTGAGAATACATTTAATATTCCATAAAACTGCTCTGCTTTGGTTTTAGAAATAATCAGAGAAGGAAGGCATCAGTTATTAGATCATTTATTCAAAATATTTTAAATTAAGTGAGCATCGATTACTTTCTCATATATGATGAGTTGTTGAACTAAAGAGAGGATCTGGATATCAGAGAAATGCACAGCTCTTTGCCCATGAAAAGTTCTTTATTCTAGTTCTTTTAATTTGCTTTACCCCATGAAATTTATTATGCCTTCCATGTCAGTATGGTATGAGGTTAACTTTTTAAATTTATATTTAAAATAATTGAATATTATCTTAGAGCCCCAATATTTGTAAAAATTTACCTCAAAATTTGTTGTTGTCAGTATCTTATAGTCACTGACATTGATCTACTTTTCTTCAAATGCATGTTTAAAATGAACTCTCACAGATAAGTAAAGTAAGTAGAATTGAAAATAAATTTAGCCAAAGGAAAGAAGATATGTGAAAATATTTACATGAAGTTGCCTGAAATGGTGCCGACACGCATTAAGAAATGTGTTACATAAAAGAAACTTTCCTTATCTCTAGGTGGAATATCCACAGTCATTCTCAATGTTTTTTGATAAGTTTTGACATTTTGAAATGAAAGTTATTTTAATAAAAACCACATTCAAGAAAGATGGTTAAACATTTTAAATGATGCCTAATGTGGTGAATATATTGTTTCTCTCACAGAGATTTTATCAAATGACATTTTTAGTATGTTATGAAAAAATTAATACTAAGAATTATAGTATGAATTAAATGTTTGCATTTTAGAGGTAGAGGAGAATAATGAAACACGTAGTATGCAAATCCTTCAATTAAATAAATTTGTCATCTTTAATACTTTTATTAATGTCTTACCAAGTTTGTTTCCATTCACTGTAGTTGGTTATAACCAAAGAGATAACTGTTTACAATCTTCTTTGAGTAAAACTCAGAAATGTAAGCATCTATAGAGTAAATTATTTTCAGGAATATATTACCGATCAGTGATTGCTATTTTAACTCAAAGCTCATTTTGAAGGGAAAAAAATAACAATTCTTAGCACTTTTATAATGCTTTTTGTCTTCAAATAATTCACTTAATTAATTCTAATCTTTACAACACCCCTGAGAGGTGGCAAATTGGTTAGATCTGTTTTCCCCATACTGATATTATTATGTGCATGTATATTAAAATCACAGTATTTTACTTCTTAAAGTAAATTTGTAGCTTCATGTAATATAAATCATCTCACATTCATTTAGTTAAAAAATAATGTTGTAAAATGAAAACAGATTCCAAATCATGTTTGGTAATCCTTTAGGAGAAATTCCATGCAGACTTTAGCTTTGGATTTTCCCTTTTGCGGAGGGGAGCATATTTGAAATTGTGGAGCATGATGGATCCAGGACCTGAGGGACCCTAGATTCTAGCCTTAGTTTTTTTTATTAACTACCCGTCTGACCTTGAAACTTATTTTTCTCAGCTACTAGGTAGTGATAATGTTACCTGTCTGGCATTTATCACGGGGATGTTTGATGGGTCAATGCCACAATGTATGTGAAAACATTCTATTACCTTAAAGCATTTTTCAATATAATTGATATATTTTTATAAAATGAAAGAGAACTAACATAAAATATATTCCTATGGCCAGAAATAGAGATTGTAGGAGATTGCATTTTAGTTTATTGATTCAGCATTTTACAAATGTATTTATTGAGTGTCTAGTATTACAGAGAGCACACACAGTTGACATATGAAGAGCATGTATGGAGTGAATGAGTTGTATATGGTGAAGCTAGATAAGATGTAGATATTCATTATGAGTCCATTGTGGTTGGCATATCCCAGAATTTTTCTTAATTTTTCGATTCAAAGAAGAAAGCATGGGACTGATACTCCCTCTGAATAGATGATCTTATTTATTAATGGGGAGAAATATATGGGTCTCATCATTTTCATCATGTTTAACTGTAACAAGTTAAAATTCATCAAAATAAAGATTTCAGAGTATAGTGTTGTGCAGTGATATATGTCGTGTCACTTCAGGACCTCTGTCCACTGGCATGAGCCCCTTCCATTTTCACTTGAAATGTACCTTTTGAGAGGTATTGCCTTAGTTAAAAATATTTTGTCCTCTTTAGAGGACATCTTCATTTATCTTTTGGTTTTTCCTCTTTCCTCGTGGATTACTCCTTCTGAGGCTCCTATATTGATTATTCCTTATCTGTTAGACCTCTAAAATTGAGAAGCTCCAGAACTCAGTACGCAGGCCCTTTTTCTGTCTACATTGACTACCTTGGTGCTCACAGTCATTGCTGTGACTGCAATGTTGCAAACACTCAAATACAATAATCAATTTTATATCTCTTGCATACATTTCTCCCATGATCTCCAGAATCACGTTTCTAATACTATTCATCATTTCAGCTTGGATACATCTCACATGCATCTCAAAATTAAGTAATATTCCTGACTCTCTCCTGTGTTCACTCCATTCTTCCTACAATTTTCCTCTTTGCAGTCAGTAAATGGTAACTCCACTCTTCCAGTTACTGAAACAAAGGCCCCAGAATCCCTCTTGGTTTCTCTCAGTCACATGTGCTCCACATCTCCTATTGGCTCTGTTTTCAAAATATATCCACAATTCAGCCACCTCTCATCACATCAACCAAGCACATCCTGGCTAAAACTACTACGTGTTCATCCCATCCCAGCAGTTCCAGACCATTATTCTTACTTCCACCCTTGCTATTACAGAGATTATTCTCAATATGTGATATAGATCTGTGGTTCTCAAACTTCAACATGAATCAGAATTATCCAGAAGTTTGTTAAAACGGATTGTTGGGCTCTACTCTCAGAGCCTGTGATTCAGTAAATGGGCTACAGAATTGGCACTTCAAAAAAGTTACTGAGTGATTTGAATGTCAGTGCTCTTGGGACCACGCATTGAGAATCAGTCATGTAGGGCTTCACTACTCAAGGTATGGTCCACTGACCAAACATATCAGCATGACTTGAGCTTTTCAGAAACGTAAAATTTTAGGCTCCACTTCAGACCCACTGAATCAGAATCTGAATATTAACATGATTTCCAGGTGATCCTTCTAAACATGACAGTCTCAGAAACACAGATAAAAAAGTGTATTCTTCTTTATAGTGAAGAGAAATATTCTTCTTTTACATTTCAAGTCACATTATGTTCTTCCTTTACTCAAAATAGATTTCCTTCTTAATCTGGGTAAAACCCTAAATCCTTACCATGGCTTAGAATGTCTTACATAACCTAGGCTTCCTGCAAAACCCTCTGATTTCCCCTCCTACCATTCATCTGCTGATTATCTGTTCCCCTACCCCATTGGTCAACTTGCTCTTCCTTGACCTCAACCATGTTCTGACTCAGGGCTTTGTCACTGCCTTTTTTCCTCAGTTTAAAATGCTCTTTCCCCAAAAGCCATAGGGTTTATCCTCTCACTTCCTTTGGCTCTGTTCAGGAGTCATCTTAGCAATGAAGAGCTTTTTTTCCCCAAAATATTTGATAACAGTCCCCCTTCCCAACCTGACACTCCATGTACTTCTTAACCTGCTTTACTTTTCAGTGTGTAATATACTATCCTCTGAAATACCACATATCTGTTTACTAGCTTATCTTGTTTCTAGAAAACAATTTCTTTTGGCAGAAGTATTTTGACATTTTTTTCCCTTTTGTTTCACTCTTTTGTTCACTTTTGTGTGTCCAATGCCTAGAACAGTGCTAGCATATAATAGTAGTCAAATATTTGTTGAACTTATAAATATGAATGAGTTTTGAAAATCTTTTTCTTAACGTTGGATTTTTAATGGGAAGACATAAGTGTATCCAGTATGAAAGTATTGAGGAGAAGAAATGTAGATGTTATGTAGAAGATATATTTCCTCCAGTTTTATATTCTATCCTAGGATGATAGACCAAAATGATGAAAATTTGCTTATGTATTTACTGTCTCCTTAAAATAAATGACCACAGCTGTGACAGTTTTTGGCTAAAGAATTTTAAATTAATGGTGATAAGATCCAACCGTGTATACAGTTGGAAAGGGGTAGCCAGTGGGAAAATACTGGGATAAGTGTTGGGACTGTTTTTATTTAATGCCTTTGCTAATGATCTGGAAGAAACGGTGAGAATCTCATTAATTAAATTCACTGGTTTACTAAATTAAGAACTATCAATGATACCAAGGAAGAAAAAAAAATGCAGAAGGACATAGAGGTGTCAAAGTGGAGATAAATGAATTAGAGTTCCGTCTATAAAAACAAGAATTCAGATCGAAATATTTAAGACATATTTAAACAGTTCTTTATGCTGTTAATATTCATTTGATGAGATGATTTTAGCATTGATAATGTGGATGAAGATATTTTACTTTGATTTCTGACTAATCTGTGTCAAGATTGGCTCAACGGCTGTCATTTTATGCAAGAACCCATCATGTTGGACACTATGTGTAGTGAGGGACAAATCTTATTTCCAAACTATAATTAAATCTACATTTACATATGTCCAGTGGTATTAGATAGCGATGGTTCACATGAGGAAGCAAGGGAAGCAAATTCTTCCTATGGGAAGGGATTTTGAGGGCAGCATTTAGACAATGGGTCAAAGTTAGAAGGAGAGATGGTTCTGACCTCAAGACATCTTTCAGGTTATATTCTGCCCCAGCCTGCATGGATTTATTTCTGAATCCCAGTGTAAATTTTTCACAGTATTCATTAAATCTATTAGGTCAAATCTTAGATAATCGGCCATAAATGGTCAGATATTGGTAATTTCTCGTGGCTGAACTAATATGCTGTTTGGTATAAGAACTTTGAAGTTGCAAGGCAATAGCTATCCTGCTTCTCCAGGTACTCATTTCTACTCACAAGAGACCCTCCCAGCTTCAGTTCAGACATCAGGAACTGCTGGTGAGCAGCAAATGCAGTGCTCATTTCTGCTAAGCATCGAAACTTCTAGTAAGAGTTTAGCAGCTGGAAGAAGACAGAGGAAAATAAATTTCAAGAAGTGCCCTAAGGTTGTGTGTAGTGGCTCATTCCTGTAATCACAGCTACTGGGGAGACTGAGGCAGGAGGATCACTTGAGCCCGGGATTTCAAGGCTACAGTGAGTTATGATGGTGCCACTGTACTCCAGCCTGGGTGACAAAGTGAGACACCATCTCTTAAAACAAAAAGAAAAAAAAGTGTCTTAGAAGACTAACTTATAGATTAAAAGACTTAAGGATTCCTTAAACTATTTAAGTATTTAAGGATTCCTTAAGCATTTCAGGTAAGTTTTAGCATTGATGATATTTGAGGTCTAATTATAATACTATTTATAATTCTTATTTTCATGTTTATATTTTGTCCCAGGCTATTGTAAGGTTGAAAATATAGTTATGCATAGGAACAAAAGCAAGGCAGAAATAGGGCCTGAAGGACTTCAGGAATTCTGTGATTTGGTTTAAAACTGTAATTGCCCTGCTTCTCCTGCCTGGTCTCCTGTAAAATATATCTGTGGCAGCAGGTAATATTCTCAAGCAAAATACTGCTTAATTCTGTACTATAGAAAGTTCAGAATTAAGGTGGAAACATAATATTGTTAGTGTTGATGTTATTGTGTAGATATATAGGAGCATTTAGGAAAACGCACTGTTGGAGCTCTTTTGGACTAGCATGCTTATAAAACCATGTGTTCTCTATCAGGTGAGCCAGTAAAGCTTTCTGACTCCTAGCATTCTGCAGCCTTAGATGGAATGATGCACAGGAGAAATGCATGCAAGTGTGCACACCAGCATTCCATTTAGAGTGTCCCTGTTTTGTACCATGTGTGAGGGACATCAGGCAACACACTATATCGCTCTGATTCTCAGCTACCTAACCTGTAAAATGGCAGAATTGCACGAGATGCTGTGAATTGCGATTTTTCCAACCATAATATTCTGTTGCACTATATACTGATATTTTAGTGGAATATTACATGTCCTGTACTGGAATATTACATGTCCTCTACATATTTTGATTCACCAGAGAGTAGTTTTGTAAGTGAAATAATAAAAACTTCAGCTACAAATTACTAATAACAATAACAAATAGCGACTATTTAATAATGAGTGGCTACTATGTGCCAGTAATCATGCTAAGGATTATCATGTATCTTCTGAGATTTCTTTGAGCAGTGTTTAAAGAAATCAGAGAAGACACAAACAAATGGAAAAACATCCCATGTTCAGGAATAGAAAGAATCAGTATCATTAAAATGGCTACACTGCCCAAAGCAATTTACAGATTCAATGCTGTTCTTATCAAACTACCAATGACATTCTTCACAGAACTAGAAAAAACTATTTTAAAATTCACATGGAACCAAAAAAGAGCCTGAAAAGCCAAAGCAATCCTAAGCATAAAGAACAAAGCTGGAGGCATCACATTACCTGACTTCAAGCTATACTACAAGGCTACAATAACCAAACCAGCATGGTACTGGTACACAAACAGGCACGTAGCCCAGAAATAAGGCCACACATCTATGACCATCTGATCTTCAACAAAGCTGACAAAAAAAAGCAATGAAGAAAAATCTCCCTATTCAATAAATGGTGCTGGGACAACTAGTCATATGCAGAATATTGAAGCTGAACCCCTTCCTTATACCCTACACAAAAAGCAATTCAAGATGGATTAAAGAGTTAAATGTAAAACTCCAAACTATAAAAACCCTGGAAGACAACCAAGGCAATACTATCCTGGACATATTAATGGTAAGGAGCAAAAATTTCATGGCAAAGACAGCAAAAGCAATCACAGCAGAAGCAAAAATTGACAAGTGAGATCAAATTAAACTTAAGAGCTTCTGCACAGCAAAAGAAACTATCAACAGAGTACACAGACAGCATAAAGAATGGTAGAAAACTTTTGCAAACTATGCATCTGACAAAGGTTTTATATCCGGCATCTATATGAAACTTAAACAAATTTACAAGAGAAAAACAACTCCACTAAAAAGTGGGCAAAGGACATGAACAGACACACTTCTCAAAAGAAGACATATATGCGGCCAACAAGCAAATAAAAAAAGCTGGATGTCACTGATCATTAGAGAAATGCAAATCAAAACCATGATGAGATACCATGTCACACCAGTCAGAATGGCTATGATTAAGAAGTCCAAAAATAACGTGTTGGCGAAGTTGTAGAAAAAACAGAATTCTTATTCACTGTTGGTGGGAGCATAAATTAGTTCAACCATTGTGGAAAGCAGTATGGTGATTCCTCAAAGAGCTAAAAACAGAACTGCGTTCAACTCAGCAATCCCATTACTGAGTATATATCCAGAGGAATAGAAATCATTTTACTATAAAGACACATTCATGTGAATGTTCATTGCAGTATTATTCACAAAAGCGAAGACATAGAATTAACCTAAATACCCATCAATGACAGATTGGATTAAGAAAATGTGGTACATATACACCATGGAAAACTAGGCAGCCATAAAAAAAAAAATGAAAACCTGTATTTTGTGGTAACATGGATGGAGCTAGAGGCTACTATCCTTTGCAAACTAATGCAGGAACAGAAAACCAAATACCACATGTTCTCACTTATAAGTGGGAGCTAAATGATAAGAATTTATGAAAACAAAAAGCAAACAACAGACAGTGGGGTCTACTTGAAGGGGGAGGGATGGTGGAGGGAGTGGAACAGAAAAGATAACTATTGGTTACTGGGCTTAATACCTGGATAATTAATAATCTGTACAACAAACACCTGTGACACGTATTTACCTATGAAATAAACCTTCATATTTACCCCCAAGCCTAAAATAAAAGTTAAAAAAGTTTATGAATTGTTTGATTTAAATATTGTTAGGGTTCATTTAGTTCTCTTAATAAATTGTAGAGAACATGGTCTTAAAGATCGTGGCTGGGAGGTTTAGAATTAGAACTCAGAGCTCCCGAATCCTTTTGAAATTTTTATCATTCCCCTGCCTGATTGCAAACACTGCTTTTTTCTGCCATAGAGAGATGCTTTCCTACCTGTCTTATAATGGAAAACGCAATGAATAAAACAGAAATAAGGAAGAAATGTAATTGCAATACATAATTACTGTCTGTGATTTTTAAATGCATTTTCATAAATTGAAGCAGTAGGGTAAGATGGCTTTTCTTCTTACACAACCAGAAAGATGCCATCAACACAATCCGCTTTTTCTTTTTCGGTATATCTAATAAAGAAACAGAAGGTAGATTAACTTTATCAAGATCCCCTATTGCTAGTCTATCTAAAAACGCTGCCTAAAAGGTCAATTATAGTGCTATCTCCCTGACTTTGCATCGTGCTTAATTTTCTGATGAACACCTAAGAGAAGCATGATATATTAAAGCAGTTTCTCCATTCTTTTAAAACATCAAAACACAGTGTTTGGACCACTGATTTTTATCCAAGTATCCTCTCTTTAGTATTTCAGAAACTGTATTCAAAAAAAGTAATTGGTAGTTCCAGCCTCTTTATTCTCCCAGCTGCCAAACTTCTCTAATCTGGAGTAGATAGTCAACCATCCTTAACAGGTGATTTATAGCAAAGCAAAAAGTGCTATTGGACACCTGGAGAGTGAAGTTAAGTGCAATGTATTGAGCAGCTGAGAACATTTCTTGACAGATTTTGTTTTAGGTAAAAATGTGAGACATTTTATTTTAGAGATTTCTTAAAACATATATTGTAAGGGAAATAAAATCCATATGGTATTGATTTATTTAAATGTTTCAAAAATTAGATATTGGGAAAGCCTCTTGTATTTATATTTTTCTTAGAGAGGGAACGTTTTATTTCACCAAGAATAAAAAGAAAAAAAAAGCTCGAAATTCATGTTTAGTTCCAAATTTAAAGTTGGAATTGACATGGTTTTAAAAACATGACCAAACAAAAATAAGTTTGTAGTTTCAAAGAATAATGTAAGCTTTCGAATGAAGCAGGCAAGCTGTTTCTCTGGAAGACTCCTTATTCCCTTAGTCAAAACAGAGCAGGAAACAAATAAACAGTAGTAGCACCAAATGGTAGTTTGGTATAAAACTCTACTGAATTTACAGCTTTACTGATACAAGACTGGATATCAATTCATGGTTTCTTTTTCCTTACATGCAACAAAACAAAAGAACTCTGTTAACAGGAGTAATGAATTGTGTGGGCTGTAATTGCTATCCTGTCGGTAACTGTTACTTGCTTACAGTGCTTCAGTGTTAGCTGGAATTAGGTTGTACTCTGTAGCCTACTAATCCATACTTATTACTAAACAGAGGAGAAAGGGGGCTATTGCCACCTTCCAGAGGTGTTTTTAAAAAGCATCTTTACCCTGGATGCACATCTAAAGTGTTACCTGGTTTTACCCAATTTTGAATAATTTTTGTAACTACTAAAAATACAAATGCTTAAGTCTCACAATATGAGGTATAGGGTTATCTTGTATAAATAATATTTAGGGATTTGTTAAACATCTCAGATACAGCACTGAGAATTTAGAAACACTGATTTTTTCTCATTAGATTTCTTTATTACCTTGACCTTTGCTCTCAAAACTTTTCTAATCAAAACCTGTTACTTTTTTTAATCCCCAGCTTTATCGAGGTTTAATTGACAAAATAGATACATTCAACATGTGCAATGTGATGATTTGATATATGTATACATTGTAAATTATCACAAATTAATTGGTATATTCATCACCTCACATAGATGCCATTTGTGTGTGTGTGTGCAAGTGTAATAAGGAATGATCTTCCTAGAAATATGACAGTATTATTATAGTCACTATGCTGTATATTAGATCCTCAGAAGTATTCATCTTATAAGTGAAAGTTTTTATGTACCCTTTAACCAATATCTCTTCATTTCCCCTACTCCAGGCCAATGGCAGCCACTATTCTACTTTCTGCTTCTATGAGTTTTACTTTTTTAGATTCCACATGTAAGTGAGATTTTACAGTATTCATCTTTCTGTATCTGGCTTACTTCACTAAAAATGTCCTCTAGGTTCATCCATGTTGTCTCAAATGGCAGGACTTTCTTCTTTTTAATGGCTTAATAATATTCTATTGTGTATACACATGTATACACACATCACATTTTCTTTATTCAGCTATTGATGGACTTAGATTTTTTCTATATCTTGATTATTATACATAATCCTGCAGTGAATATGGAAACGCTGATATCTCTTCAAAATACTTATTTTATTTCTTTTGTATATGCATATAGAAGTGGAAATGCTGGATCATATGGTAGTTCTATTTTTAATTTTTTTGAGGAAGCTTCACACTTCATGGCCTTCATACTTCATACCCTTCATACCCACCAAGAGTGTGCAGGGATTCCCCCTTCTCCACATACCCACCAACACATATCTCATCTTTTTGATAATAGCCATGCCAACAAGTGTGAGTTGATATCTCATGGGTTTGATGTGTTTTTCTCTAATGATTAGTGATGTTGAGCACATTTTCATAAAGTTGTTGGGCATTTTTATGTCTTCTCTGGAAAAATGTCTATTCAAGTCTTGCTCATTTTTGAAAAATTGGTTTATTAGATATGATGTACAAATATATTATCCCATTACATAGCTTGTCTCTTCACTCTGTTGACTGTTCCATTAGCTGTGTAGAAGGTTTTCAGTTTGAGGTAATGCCACTTGTCTATTTTTGCACTTGCTGCCTGTGTTTTTTATGTCATATCCAAATAAATATGGCCAAGACCCATGTAAGTTAGATTTTTTTCCCTATGTTTTTTTCTAGGAGTTTTATAGTTTCAGATCTTACATTTAAGCCTTTAATCCATTTTGAGCTTATTTTTAAAATATGTGGTGTAAAATAAAGGTCAAATTTTATTATTTTGCCTGTGAATATTCCCTTGTCCCGATACGACTTACAGAAGAGATTGTCCTCTGCCCTTTGTTTATTCTTGCTGCTGTCATCAAAGATTAGTTGACTGAATATACTTGGGCTTACTTCTTGGCTCTCTACTTTGTGTCACTGGTCTATTTGTCAGTTATTATGCCAGTACCATACTGTTATGATTACAATAACTTTATACTATAGTTTGAAATCAGGAAGAGTGATGCCTTCAGCTTTCTTCTTATGTTTTTCAAAATTTCTTTGAAAAGATCAACAAAATTGATAGACCACTAGCAAGACTAATAAAGAAGAAAAGAGAGAATAATCAAATAGACGAAATAAAAAATGATAAAGGGGATATCAGTACCGAACCCACAGAAATACAAACTACCATCAGAGAATACTACAAACACCTCTATGCAAATAAACTAGAAAATCTAGAAGAAATGGATAAATTCCTCGACACATACACCCTCCCAAGACTAAACCAGGAAGAAGTTGAATCTCTGAATAGACCAATAACAGGCTCTAAAATTGCGGCAGAAATCAATAGCTTACCAACCAAAAAAAGTCCAGGACCAGATAGATTCACAGCCAAATTCTACCAGAGGTACAAGGAGGAGCTGGTACCATTCCTTCTGAAACTATTCCAATCAATAGAAAAAGAGGGAATCCTCCCTAACGCATTTTATGAGGCCAGCATCATCCTGATACCAAAGACTGGCAGAGAGACAACGAAAAAGGAGAATTTTAGACCAATATCCCTGATTAACATTGATGCAAAAATCCCCAATAAAATACTGGCAAACCGAATCCAACAGCACATCAAAAAGCTTATCCACCATGATCAAGTGGGCTTCATCCCTGGGTTGCAAGGCTGGTTCAACATACGCAAATCAATAAATGTAATCCAGCATATAAACAGAACCAAAGACAAAAACCACATGATTATCTCAATAGATGCAGAAAAGGCCTTTGACAAAATTCAACAACACTTCATGCTAAATACTCTCAATAAATTAGGTATTGATGGGATATATCTCAAAATAATAAGAGCTATCTATGACAAACCCACAGCCAATATCATACTGAATGGGCAAAAACTGAAAGCATTCGCTTTGAAAACTGGCACAAGACAGGGATGCCCTCTCTCACCACTCCTATTCAACATAGTGTTGGAAGTTCTGGCCAGGGCAATCAGGCAGGAGAAGGAAATAAAGGGTATTCAATTAGGAAAAGAGGAAGTCAAATTGTCCCTGTTTGCAGATGACATGATTGTATATCTAGAAAACCCCATCGTCTCAGCCCAAAATCTCCTCAAGCTGATAAGCAACTTCAGCAAAGTCTCAGGATACAAAATCAAAGTACAAAAATCGCAAGCATTCTTATACACCAATAACAAACAGACAAATCGTGAGTGAACTCCCATTCACAATTGCTCCAAAGAGAATAAAATACCTAGGAATCCAACTTACAAGGGATGTGAAGGACCTCTTCAAGGAGAACTACAAATCACTGCTCAATGAAATAAAAGAGGACACAAACAAATGGAAGAACATTCCATGCTCATGGGTTGGAAGAATCAATATCGTGAAAATAGCCATACTTCCCAAGGTAATTTATAGATTCCATGCAATCCCCATCAAGCTACCAATGACTTTCTTCACAGAATTGGAAAAAACTACTTTAAAGTTCATATGGAACCAAAAAAGAGCCCGCATCAACAAGTCAATCCTAAGCCAAAAGAACAAAGCTGGAGGCATCACACTACCTGACTTCAAACTATACTATAAGGCTACAGTAACCAAAACACCATGGTACTTGTACCAAAACAGAGGTATAGATCAATGGAACAGAACAGAGCCCTCAGAAATAATGCCTCTTGTCTACAAACATCTGATCTTTGACAAACCTGACAAAAACAAGCAATGGGGAAAGGATTCCCTATTTAATAAATGGTGCTGGGAAAACTGGCTAGCCATATGTAAAAAGCTGAAACTGGATCCCTTCCTTACACCTTACACAAAAATTAATTCAAGATGGATTAAAGACTTAAATGTTAGACCTAAAACCATAAAAACCCTAGAAGAAACCCTAGGCAATACCATTCAGGACATAGGCATGGGCAAGGATTTCATGTCTAAAACACCAAAAGCAATGGCAACAAAAGCCAAAATTGACAAATGGGATCTAATTAAACTCAAGAGCTTCTGCACAGCAAAAGAAACTACCATCAGAGTGAATAGGAAACCTACAAAATGGGAGAAAATTTTTGTAACCTACTCATCTGACAAAGGGCTAATATCCAGAATCTACAATGAACTCAAACAAATTTACAAGAAAAAAACAAACAACCCCATCAAAAAGTAGGCAAAGGATATAAGCAGAGCCTTCTCAAAAGAAGACATTTATATAGCCAAAAAACACATGAAAAAATGCTCATCATCACTGGCCATCAGAGAAATGCAAATCAAATCCACAATGAGATACCATCTCACACCAGTTAGAATGGCCATCATTAAAAAGTCAGGAAACAACAGGTGCTGGAGAGGATGTGGAGATATAGGAACACTTTTACACTGTTGGTGGGACTGTAAACTAGTTCAACCATTGTGGAAGTCAGTGTGGCGATTCCTCAGGGATCTGGAACTAGAAATACCCTTTTACCCAGCCATCCCATTACTAGGTATATACCCAAAGGATTATAAATCATGCTGCTATAAAGACACATGTACATGTATGTTTATTGCAGCACTATTCACAGTAGCAAAGACTTGGAACCAACCCAAATGTCCAACAAGGATAGACTGGATTAAGAAAATGTGGCACATATACACCGTGGAATACTATGCAGCCATAAAAGAGAATGAGTTCATGTCCTTTGTAGGGACATGGATGAAACGGGAAACCATCATTCTCAGCAAACTATCGCAAGGAGAAAAAACCAAACACCGCGTGTTCTCAGTCATAGGTTGGAATTGAACAATGAGAAAACATGGACACAGGAAGGGGAACATCACACTCCGGGGCCTTTTGTTGGGTGGGGGGAGCGGGGAGGGAGAGCATTAGGAGATATACCTAATGCTAAATGCTTAATGGGTGCAGCACACCAACATGGCACATTTATACATATGTAACAAAACTGTAGATTGTGCACATGTACCCTAAAACTTAAAGTATAATAATAGTAAAATTAAAAAAATAATTCTTTGGGTATTCAGTATCTTTTATGGTTCCATGTACATTTTAGCATCTTCCTTTCTATTTCTGTGAAAATTGCCATTGGAAATGTGATAGGAATTTTGTTGGACTTAGAGATTACTTTAGAGAGTGTGGTCATTTTATAACATCCGTTCTTCCTGTCCATAAGCATGGAATATCTTTCCATTTACTTGTATATTCTTTAATTTTTTTATCAATGTTTCCTATTTTTCAGTATATAGATTTTTCACCTCATTGGTTAAATGTATTCCTAAATATTTTTTCAGGCTGTTGCAAATGAGATTATTCTCTTATGTTTTCAAATAAATAGTGTTAGAAATGCTACTGATTTTTGTATATAAATTTTGCATCCTGCAAATTTACTGAATATATTTATTCTAACAGTTTTCTGGGAGAGACTAGGATTTTCTGTATATAAGATCATGTCATCTGCCAACAGGCACAGTTTAACAAATTTTCTGATTTGCATGTCCTTTATTCCTTTTCTTACCCAATTTCTGAATAGGACTTCTAGCTCTATGTTGAGTGGAAGTGTCAAGGGTAGTTACCCTTGTCTTGTTCCTGATCTTAGAGGAACAATTCCTGCTTTCCAGTAAAAGAAAAATCTCACTTGGTCGTAGTGTGTGATCCTTTTAACATGCTGTTGAATTTTGTTTGACGCTGTTTTGTTAAAAATGTTTGTATCTATGTTCATCAGAAATATAGCCTCTAATTTTCTTTTCTATATCATTTGTATATGGCTTAGATATCAGGGTAATGCTGGCCTTGTAGTTTAGAAGTTTTCCCTCCTCTTAAACTTTTTTTGGAAGAGCTTTGGAAGGATTGGTGTTAATTCTTTTTTAAATGCTTGGTAGAGTTTACTTGTGAAGCCAACAGATCCTGAAGTTTTCAGTGTTGGAAAGTTGTAAATTACTGAGTCAATCTCCTTACTTGTTTTTAGTCTGTTTAGATTTTCTGTTTTTTCATGATTCAATCTTGGTAAATTGTAAATTTCTATGAAGTTACACATTTTTTCTAAGTTATCCTATTAGCATATTATTGTTCATGGTAGTCTCTTATGATTCTTTGTATTTCTATAGTATCGGTTTTAATGTTTCCCCTTTTACTTATTATTTATTTCATTCCATTAGTCTAGCTAATGTTTGCCAATTTTGTTCACTTTGTCAAAAAACCAATTCTTAGTTTTCTTGCTCTTTTCTATTGTACTTCTCATCTCTATTTCATTTATTTCTGTTCTGATTGTTATTTTCTTCCTTATGCTGACTTCAGTCTTAGTTCTTTTTCTAGTTCCTTCAGGTGTGATTTTGGCTTGAGATCTTTTTTAATGTATGCATTTATTATTGTAAGCTTCCATCTTTACAGGGCTTTTAATATATCTCATATATTTTGATGTTCCTTTTCCATTTTCCTTTCTCTTAAGATGCTTTTTTATTTCCCTATTGATTTTTTCTTTAACCTGTTGGTTGTTCAGGAGCATTAATGTTTTCTTTCCACATATTTTTGAATTCTTTAATTTTCTTCTTATTTCTTTTTCTTTTTTTTTTAACTTTAAGTTCTGGGACACAAGCGCAGAGTCATTTGCTGCACCTATCAACCCATCACCTAGGTTTTAAGCCCTCCATACATTAGCTGTTTGTCCTCATGCTCTTCCTCCCTGGCTCCACACCCCAGCAGGCCCTGGTGTGTGTTGTTCCCCTCCCTGTGTCTATGTGTTCTCATTGTTTGACTCCCACCTATGAGTGAGAATATATGGTGTTTGGTTTTCTTTTCCTGTGTTAGTTTGCTGAGGATGATGGCTTCCAGCTTCATCCATGTGCCTGCAAAGGACATGTTATCATTCGTTTTTGTGGCTGCATAATATTCCATGGTGTATATGAGCCACATTTTCTTTATCCACTCTATCACTGTTGCTTCCATATCTTTGCTATTGTGAGTAGTGCTGCATAAGCATATGTGTGCATGTATCTTTATAATAGAATTATTTATATTCCTTTAGGTATATACCCAAAATGGGATTGCTGGGTCAATCAGTATTTCTGGTTCTAGATCCTTGAGGAATTGCCACACTGTCTTCCACAATGGTTGAACTAATTTACATTTCCACCAACAATATAAAAGTGTTCCTATTTCTCCACAGCCTCACCAGCAACTGTTGTTTCTTGACTTTTTAATAAATGCCATTCTGACTGGTGCAAGATGGTATCTCATTGTGGTTTTGATTGGCATTTCTCTAACGACGAGCAACGTTGAGCTTTTTTTCATGTTTTTGGCTGAATGTCTTCTTTTGAGAAGTTCCTGTTTATATCCTTTGCCTACTTTCTGATGTAAATTCTGGATATTAGCCGTTTGTCAGATGGACAGATTACAAAAATTTTCTCCAATTCTGTAGATTGCCAGTTCACTCTGATGATAGTTTATTTTGCTGTGCAGAAGCTCTTTAGTTTAATTAGACACCATTTGTCAATCTCCACTTTTGTTGCAGTTGCTTTTGGTGATTTCATCATAAAATCTTTGTCCATACCTGTGTTCTGAATGGCATTGCCTAGGTTTTCTTCTAGGGTTTTTATGGTTTTGGGTTTTACTTTTAAGTCTTTTATCCATCAGGAGTTAATTTTTATATAAGATGTAAGGAAGGGGTCCAGTTTCAGTTTTCTGCATATTGCTAGCCAGTTTTCCCAGCACCACTTATTAAATAGGGAATTCTTTCCCCATTGCTTGTTTTTGTCCGATTCATTGAAGATCAGGTGGTTGTAGATGTGTGGTCTTATTTTTGAGGTCTCTATTATGTTCCATTGGTTTATATGTCTATTTTGGTACCAGTACCATGCTGTTTTGGTTACTGCAGCCTTGTAGTATACTTTGAAGTCTGGTAGTGTGATGCCTCCAGCTTTGTTCTTTTTTCTCATGATTGTCTTAGCTATGTGTGCTCTTTTTTGATTCCATATGAATTTTAAAGTAGTTTTTTTCTAATTCTGTGAAGAATGTAAATAGTAGTTTGATGGGAATAGCATTGAATCTGTAAATTAGTTTGGACAGTATGGCCATTTTCATAATATTGATTCTTCCTCTCCATGACCATGGAATGTTTTTCCATTTGTTTATGTCCCCTCTTATTTCCTCGAGCAGTGGTTTGTAGTTCTTTTTGAAGGGGTCCTTCACGTCTCTTTTTAGCTGCATTCCTACATGTTTTATTCTCTGTAGAAATTGTGAATGGGAGTTCATGGTTTAGCTCTCTGCTTGTCTATTGTGCTTGTAAAGGAATGCTTGAGATTTTTGCACATTGATTTTGTATCTTGAGACTGCTGAAGTTGCTTATCAGATTAATGAGTTTTGGGGCTAAGACGATGGGGTTTTCTACATATAGGATCATGTTGTCTGCAAACAGAGAAAATTTGACTTCCTCTCTACTTATTTGAATATCTTTTATTTCTCTATCTTGCCTGATTTCCATGGCCAGATCTTCCAATACTATGTTGAATAGGGGTGGTGAGAGAGGACATCTTTGTCTTGTGCCAGTTTTCAAGTGGAATGATTCTAGCTTTTGATCACTCAGTATAATATTGGCTGTGGGTTTGTCATAAATAAATCTTATTTTTTCTTAGCTATGTTCCGTCAATACCTAGTTTGAGACTTTTTAACATGAAAGGATATTGAATTTTACTGAAGTCTTTTTCTGCATCTGTGGAGATAATCATGTGGGTTTTGTCATGGTTCTGATTATGTAATGGATTACATTTATTGATTTGCATATGTGGAACCAGCCTTGCATCCCAGGGATGGAGCTGACTTGATCGTAATGGATAAGCTTTTTGATATGCTGCTGGATTTGATTCGCCAGTATTTTATTAAGGGTTTTTGCATCGAAGTTCATTAGGGATATCGGCATTAAGCTTTCTTTTTTGTTGTGTCTCTGCCAGGTATCACAATGATGCTAGCCTCATAAAACGAGTTAGAGAGAAGTCCCTACTTTTCAATTGTTTGGAATAGTTTCAGCAGGAATGGTATCAGCTCCTCTTCATACCTCTAGTAAAATTTCGCTATGAATCCATCTGGTCTTGGCCTTTTGTTTTTTGATTGGTAGGCTATTTATTACTGCCTTACTTTCAGAACTTGTTATTGGTCTATTCAGGGATTCTACTTCTTTCTGGTTTAGTCTTGGGATGGTGGATGTGTCCAGAAATTTATTCATTTTTCTAGATTTTCTAGTTTATTTGCATAGAGGTGTTCATAGTATCCTCTGATGCTAGTTTGTATTTCTGTGAGGTCAGTGTTAATATCCCCTTTATCATTTTTATAATGTCTATTTGATTCTTCTCTCTTTTTTATTTGTAGGTTTTTTTTTTTTTTTTTTTAGATAGAGTCTCACTCTGTCACCCAGGCTGGAGTGCAGTGGTGTGATCTCAGCTCACTGGGACCTCCACCCACCGAGTTCAAGAAATTCTCTTGCCTCAGCCTCCCAAGTAGTTAGGATTACAGGTACCTACCACCACGCCCAGCTAGTTTTTGTATTTTTAGTAGAGACAGAGTTTTACCATCTTAAACTCCTGACCTCATGATCCACCCACCTCTGCCTCCCAAAGTGCTGGTATGACAGGTGTGAGCCACCGCACGCAGGCAGTTCTTCTCTCTTTTCTTCTTTATTAGTCTAGTTAGCGACCTATTTTATTTATTTTATTTTCAAAAAGACAGCTTCTGGATTCATTAATTTTTTGAAAGGATTTTCATATCTCTGTCTCTTTCATTTCCATGCTGATCTTAGTTATTTCTTGTCTTCTGCTAGCTTTTGGATTTATTTGCTTTTGCTTCTGTAATTCTTTTCATTGTGATTTAAGGTCTTTCTAGATTTCTGATGTGAATATTTAATGTGGACATTTCCCTCTTAACACTGCTTTAGCTATGTCCCAGAGATTCTGGTACATTGTCTCGTTGTTCTCACTGGTTTCAAAGAACTTCTAGATTTCTGCCATAATTTTATTATTTACTCAGGCCTTCCTTCAGAAGCAGGTTGTTCAATTTCCATGTGGTTGGGTAGTTTTAAGTGAGTTTCTTAATTTAGAGTTCTAATTTGATTGAAGTGTGGTCTGAGAGACTGTTGTAATTTCAGTAATTTTGCATTTGCTGAGGAGTGTTTTACTTCCAATTATGTGGTCAATTTTAGAGTAAATGCCATGTGGCACTCAGAACAGAGTATATTCTGTTGTTTTAGTGTAAAGTGTTCTATAGATATCTATTAAGTCCACATGATCCAGAGGTGAGTTCATGTCCTGAATAACCTTGTTGATTTTCTGTCTTGTTGATGTGTCCAATGTTGACACTGGGGTGTTAAAGTCTCCCTCTGCTATTCTGTGGGAGTCTTCTGCTTTCCAGTTGCTTAGTAAATTTTCCTCCGTTACGTTATTTTGAGCCTTTGTGTGTCTTTGCACATGAGGTATGTCTCTTGAATAGAGCACAGCTTGAAACTTGACTCTTCATTCAATTTGCCAGTCTGTGTCTTTTAATTGGGGCATTTAGCCCATTTACATTTAAGGTTAGTATTTTCAATGGGTGAATATGATCTGTCATCATGATGCTAGCTGGTTATTTTGCACACTAGTTGATGCTGTTTCTTCTTTTTTTATTGTGCTTCAAGTTTTAGGGTAGATGTGCACAATGTGCAGGTTTGTTACATATCTATCCATGTGCCATATTGGTGTGCTGCACCCATTAACTCGTCATTTAGCATTAGGTGTATCTCCTAATGCTATCCGTCCCCACTCCCCCCACCCCACAACTGTCCCCAGAGTCTGATGTTCCCCTTCCTGTGTCCATGTGTTCTCATTGTTCAATTCCATCCTATGAGTGACAACATGCAGTGTTTGGTTTTTTTGTCCTTGTGATAGTTTGCTGAGAATGATGGTTTCCAGCTTCATCCATGTTCCTACAAAGGACATGAACTCATCCTCCTTTATGGCTGCATAGTATTCCATGGTGTATATGTGCCACATTTTCTTAATCCAGTCTGACATTGTTGGACATTTGGGTTGGTTCCAAGTCTTTGCTACTGTGAATAGCACCGCAATAAACATACATGTGCATGTGTCTTTATAGCAGCATGATTTATAATCCTTTGGGTATATACCCAGTAATGGGATAGCTAGGTCAAATGGTATTTCTAGTTCTAGATCCCTGAGGAATCACCACACTGACTTCCACAATGGTTGAACTAGTTTATAGTCCCACCAACAGTGTAAAAGTATTCTTATTTCTCCAAATCCTCTCCAGCACCTGTTGTTTCCTGACTTTGTAATGATTGCCATTCTAACTGGTGTGAGATTGTATCTCATTGTGGTTTTGATTTGCATTTCTCTGATGGCGAGCATTTTTTCATGTGTCTTTTGGCTGCATAAATGTCTTCTTTCGAGAAGTGTCTGCTCATATCCTTTGCCCACTTTTTGATGGGGTTGTTTTTTTGTAAATTTGTTTGAGTTCATTGTAGATTCTGGGTATTAGCCCTTTGTCAGATGAGTAGATTGCAAAAATTTTCTCCATTTCTGTAGGTTGCCTGTTCACTCTGATGGTAGTTTCTTTTGCTGTGCAGAAGCTCTTGAGTTGAATTAGATCCCATTTGTCAATTTTGACCTTTGTTGCCATTGCTTTTGGTGTTTTAGACATGAAGTCCTTGCCCATGCCTATGTCCTGAATGATATTGCCTAGGTTTTTGTCTAAGGTCTTTATGGTTTTAGGTGTAACTTTAAGTCTTTAATCCATCTTGAATTAATTTTTGTATAAGGTGTAAGGAAGGGATCCCCTTTCAACTTTCTACATATGGCTAGCCAGTTTTCCCAGCACCATTTATTAAATAGGGAATCCTTTCCCCATTTCTTGTTTTTGTCAGGTTTGTCAAAGATCAGATAGTTGTAGATATGTGGCATTATTTCTGAGGGCTCTGTTCTGTTTCATTGGTCTGTATCTCTGTTTTGCTACTAGTACCATGCTGTTTTGGTTACTGTAGCCTTGTAGTATAGTTTGAAGTCAGGTAGCGTGATGCCTCCAGCTTTGTTCTTTTGGCTTAGGATTGACTTGGCGATGCGGGCTCTTTTTTGGTTCCATATGAACTTTAAAGTAGTTTTTTCCAATTCTGTGAAGAAAGTCATTGGTAGCTTGATGGGGATGGCATTGAATCTATAAATTACCTTGTGGGCAGTATGGCCATTTTCTTGATATTAATTATTCCTACCCATGAGCATGGAATGTTCTTCCATTTGTTTGAATTCTCTTTTATTTCATTGAGCAGTGATTCATAGTTCTCCTTGAAGAAAGTGATTTGTAGTTCACATCCCTTGTAAGTTGGATTCCTAGGTATTTCATTCTCTTTGAAGCAATTGTGAATGAGAGTTCACTCATGATTTGGCTCTCTGTCTGTTATTGGTGTATAAGAATGCTTGTGATTTTTGCACATTGATTTTGTATCCTGAGACTTTGCTGAAGTTGCCTATCAGCTTAAGGAGATTTTGAGCTGAGACGATGGGGTTTTCTAGATATACAATCATGTCATCTGCAAACAAGGACAATTTGACTTCCTCTTTTCCTAATTGAATGCCCTTTATTTCTTTCTCCTGCCTTATTGCCCTGGCCAGAACTTCCAACACTATGTTGAATAGGAGTGGTGAGAGAGGGCATCCCTGTCTCCTGCCAGTTTTCAAAGGGAATGCTTCCAGTTTTTGCCCATTCAGTATGATATTAGCTGTGGGTTTGTCATAGATAGCTCTTATTATTTTGAGATACGTCCCATCAATACCTAATTTATTGAGAGTTTTTAGCATGAAGTGTTGTTGAATTTTGTCAAAGGCCTTTTCTGCATCTATTGAGATAATCATGTGGTTTTTGTCTTTGGTTCTGTTTATATGCTGGATTACATTTATTGATTTGCGTATGTTGAACCAGCCTTGCATCCCAGGGATGAAGCCCACTTGATCATGGTGGATAAGCTTTTTGATGTGCTGCTAGATTCGGTTTGCCAGTATTTTATTGAAGATTTTTGCATCAGTGTTCATCAGAGATATTTGTCCAAAATTCTCTTTTTTGGTTGTGTCTCTGCCAGGCTTTGGTATCAGGATGATGCTGGCCTTATAAAATGACTTAGGGAGGATTCCCTCTTGTTCTCTTGTTTGGAATAGTTTCAGAAGGAATGGTACCAGCTCCTCCTTGTACCTCTGGTAGAATTTGGCTGTGAATCCATCTGGTCCTGGCCTTATTTTGGTTGGTAGGCTATTAATTATTGCCTCAATTTCAGAGCCTGTTTTTGGTCTATTCAGAGATTCACCTTCTTCCTGGTTTAGTCTTGGGAGGGTGTATGTGTCGAGGAATTTATCCATTTCTTCTAGATTTTCTAGATTATTTGCATAGAGGTGTTTATAGTATTCTCTGATGGTAGTTTGTATTTCTGTGAGATCAGTGGTGATATCCACTTTATCATTTCTTATTGCATCTATTTGATTCTTCTCTCTTTTCTTCTTTATTAGTATTGCTAGTGGTCTGTCAATTTTGTTGATCTTTTCAAAAACCAGCTCCTGGATTCATTGATTTTTTGAAGGTCTTTTTGTGTCTCTGTGTCCTTCAGTTCTGCTCTAATCTTAGTTATTTCTTGCCTTCTGCTAGCTTTTGAATCTGTTTGCTCTTGCTTCTCTAGTTCTTTTAATTGTGATATTAGGGTGTCAATTTTAGATCTTTCCTGCTTTCTCTTGTGGGCAGTTAGTGCTATAAATTTCCCTCTACACACTGCTTTGAATATGTCCCAGAGATTCTGGTATGTTGTGTCTTTGTTCTCGATGGTTTCAAAGAACATCTTTTTTTCTGCCTTCATTTTCTTATGTACCCAGTAGTCATTGAGGAGCACGTTGTTCAGTTTCCATGTAGTTGTGGGGTTTTGCATGAGTTTCTTAATCCTGAGTTCTAGTTTGATTGCACTGTGGTCTGAGAGACAGTTTGTTATAATTTCTGTTCTTTTACATTTGCTGAGGAGTGCTTTACTTCCATTCTTTTCTTTTATATTTGCTGAGGAGTGCTTTACTTCCATTCTTTTCTTTTACACTTGCTGAGGAGTGCTTTACTTCCAACTATGTGGTCAATTCTGCTGAGAAGAATGTATATTCTGTTGATTTGGGGTGGATAGTTCTGTAGATATCTATTAGGTCTGCTTGGTGCAGAGCTGAGTTCAATTCCTGGATATCGTTGTTAACTTTCTATCTCGATCTGCCTAATGTTGACAGTGGGGTATTAAAGTCTCCTATTATTATTATGTGGGAGTCTAAGTCTCTTTGTAGGTCTCTAAGGACTTGCTTTATGAATCTGGGTTCTCCTGTATTGGGTGCGCATATATTTGGGATAGTTAGCCCTTCTTGTTGAATTGATCCCTTTACCATTATGTAATGCCCTTTTTTGTCTCTTTTGCTTTTTGTTGGTTTAAAGTCTGTTTTATCAGAGACTAGGATTGCAACCCCTGCCTTTTCTTGTTTTCCATTTGCTTGGTAGATCTTCCTCCATCCCTTTATTTTGAGCCTGTGTGTGTCTCTGCATGTGAGATGGGTTTCCTGAATACAGCACACTGATGGTTCTTGACTCTTTATCCAATTTTCCAGTCTGTGTCTTTTAATTGGGGCATTAAGCCCATTTACATTTAAGGTTATTATTGTTATGTGTGAATTTGATGCTGTCATTATGATGTTAGCTGGTTATTTTGCTCATTAATTGATGTAGTTTCTTCCTAGCATCAGTAGTCTTTACAGTTTGGCATATTTTTGCAGTGGCTGGTACCAGTTGTTCCTTTCCATGTTTAGTGCTTACGTCAGGAGCTCTTGTAAGGCAGGCATGGTGTTGACAAAATCTCTCAAGATTTGCTTGTCTGTAAAGGATTTTATTTCTCTTTCACTTATGAAGCTTAATTTGGCTGGATATGAAATTCTGGGTTGAAAATTCTTTTCTTTAAGAATATTGAATATTGGACCCCACTCTGTTCTGGCTTGCAGAGTTTCTGCCGAGAGATCAGCTGTTAGTCTGATGGGCTTCCCTTTGTGGGTAACCCAACGTTTCTCTCTGGCTGCCCTTAATATTTTTCCCTTCATTTCAACTTTCGTGCATCTGACAATTACGTGTCTTGGAGTTGCTCTTCTCATGGAGTATCTCTGTGGCGTTCTCTGTATTTCCTGAATTTATACGTTGGTCTGCCTTGCTAGATGTGGGATTTTCTCCTGGGTAATATCCTGCAGAGTGTTTTCCAACTTGGTTCCATTCTCCCCATCACTTTCAGGTACACCAATCAGACATAGATTTGGTTTTTTCACCTAGTCCCATATTTCTTGGAGGCTTTGTTCATTTCTTTTTTTTTTTTTTTTCTGTAAACTTCTCACTTCATTTCATTCATTTGAGCTTCCATCACTGATACCCTTTCTTCCGGTTGATCGAATCAGCTACTGAAGCTTGTGCATTTGTCATGTAGTTCTTGTGCCATGGTTTTGAGCTCCATCAGGTCCTTTAAGGACTTCTCTGCATTGGTTATTCTAGTTAGCCATTCATGTAATCTTTTTTCAAGGTTTTTAACTTCTTTACCATGGGTTTGAACGTCCTCCTTTAGCTGAGAGTAATCTGATCGTCTGAAGCCTTCTTCTCTCAACTCGTCAAAGTCATTCTCCATCCAACTTTGTTCCATTGCTGGTGAGGAGCTGTGTTCCTTTGGAGGAGGAGAGGCACTCTGATTTTTAGAGTTTCCAAATTTTTGCTCTGTTTTTCCTCCATCTTTTTTTTATCTACTTTTAGTCTTTGATGATGGTGATGTACAGATGAGGTTTTGTTGTGGATGTCCTTTTTGTTTGTTAGTTTTCCTTCTAACAGTCAGGACCCTCAGCTGCAGGTCTGTTGGATTTTGCTGGAGGTCCACTCCAGACCCTGTTAGCCTGGGTATCAGCAGTGGAGGCTGTAGAGCAGCGGATATTGGTGAACAGCAAATGTTGCTGCTTGATCATTCATCTGAAAGTTTTGTCTTAGAGGAGTACTCAGCAGTTTGAGGTGTCAGTCTGTGCCTACTGGGGTGTGGCTCCCAGTTAGTCTACTCGGGGTCAGGGACCCACTTGAGAAGGTAGTCTGTCCATTATCAGATCTCCAGCTGCATGCTGGGAGAACCACTACTCTCTTCCAAGCTGTCAGACAGGGACATTTAAGTCTGCAGAGGTCTCTGCTGCCTTTTGTTTGGCTATGCCCTGCCCCCAGAGGTGGAGTCTACAGAGGCAGGCAGGCCTCCTTGAGCTGCAGTGGGTTCACCCAGTTCAAGCTTCCCAGCTGCTTTGTTTACCTACTCAAGCCTGGGTAATGGCGGGCACCCCTCCCCTAGCCTCGCTGCCGCCTTGTGGTTTTATCTCAGACTCCTGTGCTAGCAGTGAGTGAGGATCTTTTGATGTAGGACCCTGAGCCAGTCGCGGGATATAATCTCCTGGTGTGCAGTTTGCTAAGACGGTTGGAAAAGTGCAGTATTAGGGTGGGAGTGACCCGATTTTCCAGGTGCCATCCGTCACTCCTTTCTTTGACTAGGAAAGGGAATTCCCTGACCCCTTGCACTTCCTGGGTGAGGTGATGCCTTGCCCTGCTTTGGCTCATGCTCTGTGTGCTGCGCCCACTGTCCGATACTCCCCGGTGAGATGAACCCAGTACCTCAGTTGAAAATGCAGAAATCACCTGTCTTCTGCATCACTGGTGCTGGGAGCTGTAGACTGGAGCTGTTCCTATTCTGCCATCTTGGCTCCACCTCCCGATGCTGTTTCTTCATAGTGTCATTGGTCTTTATAGTGTCATGTGTTTTGCAGTGGCTGGTACCAGCTTTTCCTTTCTATACTTAGTGCTTCCTTCAGGAGCTCTTGCAAGGCATGCCTGGTGGTGACAAATTCCCTCATCATTTGCATGTCTGAAATTGATTTTATTTCTCCTTCAATTATGAAGCTTACTTTGGCCAGATATGAATTGTGGGTTGAAAATTCTTTTCTTTAAGATTGTTAAATACTGGCCCCCATTCTCTTCTGGACTGTAAGGTTTTGCAGATAGATCTGCTGTTAGTCTGATGGGCTTCCCTTTGTAGGAGACCTGGCCTTTCTTTCTGGGTTCCCTTAACATTTTTTCCTTCATGTCAACCTTGTAGAATTTGATGATTATTTGTCTTGGTGTTGATCTTATCGTGGAGTATCTTTGCTGGTTTCTCTGTATTTCCTGAATTTTCCTGTTGGCCTGTCTTGCTAGGTTGGGGACGTTCTCCTGGATATTATCCTGAAGTGTGTTTTCCAACTTGGTTCCATTCCCCCTGTCTTTTTCAGGTACTCCAGTCAGTTTTAATTTAGCCTTTTTACGTAGTCTCATGTTTCTCAGAGTTTTTGTACATTCCTTTTCATTCTTTTTTCTGTCCTGTTGACTGCCTGCCTTATTTCAACAAGAGAGTCTTCCACCTCTGATATTCTTTTTTCTGCTTGATTGATTCAGCTATTGATGTTTGTGTATGCTCCACAAAGTTCTCATGCTGCATTTTTCAGCTCCATCAGGTCATTTATGTTCCTCTCTAAACTGGTTGTTCTAGTTAGCATCTCCTCTAACCTTTTATCAAGGTTTTTAGCTTGTTTGCATTGCATTAGAACATGCTCCTTTACCACAGTGAAGTTTGTTATTACCCACCTTCTGAAGCCTACTTCTGTCAATTCATCCATCTCATTCTCCGTCCTGTTCTGTGCCCTTGCTGGAGAGATGTTGCAATCATTTGAAGGGGAAGAGGCACTCTGGCCTTTTGGGCTTTCAGTGTTTTTTTGTTGATTCCTTCTCATCTTCATGAGTTTGTCTAGTTTGTGTCTTTGAGGCTGCTGATTCTTGGATGAGGTTTTTGTGGGGACTGTTTTTTGGTTGTTTGATGCTGTTGTTGTTGCTTTCTGTTTGTTTGTCATTCTTTCAATAGTCAGGTCCCTCTTCTGTAGTGCTGCTGTGGTTTGCTGGGGTTCACATCAGGCCCTATTCATCTGGTTCACTTCTGCTCCTGGAGATATCACTTGAGGAGGCTGGATAACAGGAAAGGGGTTCCTACTCCTTCCTCTTGGATCTCTGACCTTGAGGGGCACCGACCTGTGCCAGTAGGAACACTCCTGTGTAGGGCGTGTGACAACCCCTGTTTGGGGCACCTCACCCAGTTGGGTGGCATGGGAAGCAAGACCCATTTAATGAGGCACTTTGGCTGTTCCTTGGTAGAAGATGTGGGAAACCCACTTGTCTGGGCTGCTGGGATTCCTCAGAGCTAGCAGGAGGAAAGACTAAATTTGCTGGTCCATGGAGACTATGCCCACCCCTGCTCCTAGGGGCTCAGGCCCAGGGAGATCAGAGTTCATTCCCTGAGCCCCTGGCTAGAGGTGGAGTTCCTGCAGAGAGGCCCTGCATCCACAGTGTTGGCTACTGCCTCCCCTCAAGGAGCTCAGATGGATTAGACAGCAGGCAGCTGCAGCAGTGGTGATGGCTGCCACTCCCCACAAGTAATTTGCAGGCTTAGGCTGATTCTAGCTGAGTGGCTGTTGAGAATCTATGCAGCTCCATGGTTGCAACCCAAGGCTCTGGTGGCATAGGATCATTAGTGGGATCTTCCAATCCATGGGTTGCACAGTTCCTTGGTAAAAGCACAGTTTCCCAAGCTGAGTAGCACACTCACTCACATCCTCACTTGGGTGCCCTGTGTGGCTCTCAGGTGGGCTGCCACACCACAGTGCCCTTCCTTCCTTTCCATAAGTCATGTCAGCTGCCTAGTCCATCCTAATGACAGAACCTGGATACCTTGGTTGCCAGTGCAGGATTTGCATGCTGTTTTGGATCTTTTCAATGGGAGCCTCCAATTGCCACTGCTTCTAGTTGGCCATCTTGGCCCCACCCCACTCCCTGTTACTGATTTCTAGTTTCATACCATCGTGCTCAGAAAAGATACTTGATATGATTTTAATTATCTTAAATTTGTAAAAACTTCTTTCCTGGACCAACATATGATTTCTCCTGGAGAAAGGTAGGTGTGTGCTTGAGAAGAATATGTCCTCTGCTGCTGTTGAATGAAATGTTCTCTATATGCCTGTTAGGTTCATAGTGGTATTTAAGTCTGTTTTTTTTTTTGCATTTATTTGCTATCTGCATGATCTACCCATTGTTGAAAGTAGACTATTAAGATCCTATACTATATTTTATTGCCAGGTCTCCCTTCAGCTCAGTTAATATTTGCCTTATATATTTATGTTCTCTGATATTGTGTGCATATATAAATATATATATATACACACACACATATAATTGTTATAATCTCAAGACATTTTTAGTATAGATTGGCCTTATTTTTCTTTTCTTAACAGATTTTCCTGAAAATCTATTTTGGCTGATATAAATATCACCACTCTCTCTCTTTTGGTTACCATTTACATGGCAGATATTTCTCATCCCTTCACTTTCGGTATATGTATGCCCTTAAAGGTGAATCTGAGTTTCTCATAGCAGCATCATTTTGGATCTTGTTTTTTAATCTATTCAGCTACTCTGTGTCTTTTGATTAGATAATTTAATTTATTTGCATTTAAATAATTATTGATAGGTAGAGACTTTTTATCATTTTGTTAATTTTTTCTCATTGTTTTGTATTTCCTTTGATTCTTTATCTTTTGTTGTATTCCTTTGAAATTTGTTGTTTTTATTCTAGTGTTATGCTTCGACTCCTTTTTCTCTACAGTTTTTTCTATTCACTGAAGGTTTTTTTGTGTGTGTGTAGTTACCATGAGGTTTAAATAAAACATGTTGTAGTTATAACATTCTATTTTAAACTGATAACAAGTTATCCATTTAAACTCTATAATTTTACTTCTCCCCCATACAAATTTTATACCATTAATGTCATTCTTTACATCTTTTTATATTGTGTGTCCATTAAAAATTCATGTTATTATAGTTACTTTTAAATTTCTGCTTTTAGCTTTTGTACCACAGTTGAAAAGTAACATCCAGTAGTTTTTCCTACCTGTGGGAGACATATTTCAATATCTCCAGTGGATGTCCAAAGCAGTAGAGAGTGCCAAACTGTATATATACAGAGAAAGGTTGTTTGGAAGGCCAAGTCTTCCCTCTTAATAAGTAAATGTTTTTGCTTTTTAAAAATTTTTTGAGTCATTTTGCCTAAATAAATGACTTACGGTAACCTGGAATTGTATTTGATAATATCAATTGTTTTAAACCATTAACATATTTGATAGGCTTCCCAAAATCAAACTTCAGCTTCACAAATGTCTTTTCTGACCCCTAACTTTGAGATGCTACAGAGAGCCCCTGGAGCATCCAAAAGAGAGGTATACAGGATTATTTGACATGTTTAGTATGTGGCTCATCTGTAGCAGCTGCTCTGAAGACACTGACTGCAGCAGTGTAGGCATGGCTGAGGTTGCATGCTTGAAAAGGCCAGCAAGAGCCAGGAGTGGGGAAAGCCCTACCCACTATAGAGTTGGAGAGGCAGGAGCCCCATGCTCTCTCCAGATGCAGCTGCAGTGACCTAGCCATGACTCTGGATCTGGATATCCCTCTGCTCTCAGGGGCCCAGGAAGCCCCTGCCCCTGCAGGCTTGGAAGTGCCTGCTTCCACTGTCTCACCTCTCCCCACTCTTGGCACCTGCTCTGGTGTGGAGCAAAGTTGTGGTCGAGCCTGGGCACTGTTGTGACCCAACTGGGTGTGTGAGTGCTCAAGATGGCACTGACATGCCAATTCCCTGCCACCTCAGCTTCCTCTGGACTTTGGGTGCCCAGGAGCACAGGAGGGAGGCCTGCAGGTTTCCCTCAGCACAAACATCCTGGGCATCATTGAGAGCATGTTGATGGTGGGAGGCAGACAGGTTCCTGCATGGAAAGAGGCAGGTCTCCAGTAAAACCCCACCTTCAAGCTGGGGATGGCCTGAAGCCTGGAGGCCAGGCTGCCAGTTTCAAGTAGAGTTGCTGACCAGGAGTGAGAACTTATGGTCTTCTCCCAGGCCTGCCCATGGCTGCCCATTGACCAGTCAGCACACACCTCCTCCCTTTTCAGCTCATAAAAACCCTGGACTCAGCCAGTTTCACACAGACATCAGGACTACCAGCTACAGGAAGGAGCTACCCACTTTGTATCTCCTCAACTCATTGGGATGACCTGTGTGTATAAACATGCTACCCACTATTGGTCTCCCCTTTGCTGAGAGGTGGACACTAAGAGGTATGACCTGCCTGAGGAAAGGAGCTACTCACTTTGGGTCTCCTGAGAACTGTTCTGCTGCTCAATGAAGCTCCTGTCCACCATTCTCATCCTTCAGTTGTCCATGTACCTCATTATTCCTGGACATGGGACAAGAACTTGGGACTTGCCAAATGTTAGGCCTAAAAGAGCTATAACACAAACAGTGCTGAAACATGCCCTCCTGCTCACCATGTTGTGGGTGACAAGAAGGAGAAAAGAGCTGTGGCCCTTCAAGGAGTTCAGACCTATGGGATCCCTGAGTCAGGACTGTGACACCCTCTTTGAGGCTCTGTGGATCCTGGTATCTCCAAGCTTTTGGGCAACACCACATTCTCCAGTGCCCACAGAAGAAGCCACTTGCAGTATACCTGGTCCAGCCCCAGCCTCACATGAAGCCAGCACCAGTGTTGACACCTGGAGCTGCCTGCCCTGCCACAGCTGTGTGCCTGGCTGTGTGTAGTGTCTGAACCCCATACTCGATTGCTTACACACCAGTCACTGCTCTGTGCCTAGCTCGCCCTTGGCAAATGTGGTATTCAGGCCAGTAGAAAGAGCTGAGTGCAGCCTGCCAGGCCAAGTCGGTAGAAGGATCCCAGTAGATGTGAGCAAAACCCAAGCAAAGATGCCACCGGCGACAGAAGTTTCTGGCTCGCCAAGTGAAGCCCTAAGGACACTGTGACAATACCTTTTAAAATTAAGCATACATACCTATGATAAAGTTTAATTTATAAATAAGGCACAATAAAAGATTAGCAAAAATAATAAAAGAGAACATTTATAACAGTTTACTCTAAGAAATTCTCTATAAATATGGCTTCCCTCTATCTCTCTTAAAATATATTATTGTACTGTACCATGGGTAATTGAAACTATGGATAGCAAAACTGCAGATAAGAAAGGATTACTGTACACACCACAATTACTTTATTACAGAATTCTGAAATTTGCTATGTATTTAACCTTACCAGTGAGTTTTATACTTTAGTATGTTTTCGTATTATTACATAATACCCTTTATTTCAATTTGAACACTCTTTTTAGCATTTTTTTTGTAGGACATCCTATATTTATAATAGTCCTTCAACTTTTACTTTTCTGAGAATGTTTGCATCTCTCTTTTATTTCTGAAGGACAACTTTGCCATGTATAATATTATTAGTTGATATCTTTTTCTTAACACTTTGAACATAGCATCCAACTCATTTCTGACCTTCACAGTTTCTGTAGAGAAATCCACTGATAGCCTTAGGAGTTTTCACTTGCATGCGATTAGTCTCTTTTGCTACTTTCCATATCCTCTCTTATATTTGAATTTGAATGCCACTTTTTCCCCAAGATTAGGCAAATTTTCAGTCATCAATTATTTAAATACATTTTTCTGACCCTTTCTCTTTACGTTTTAGACTCTTTTAATTTATATATTCATTTTCTTGATCATGGCCCATATGTCCTTTTGCTTTCTTCAGCATTTTGCATTCCTTTTGTTCAGCTCTTCTAATAGCCTAATTTCAACTAACCTTTCTTCAAGTTCCTTGATTCTTTTTTCTGCATTTTTGAATCTACTGCTGAAATGCTCTATTTGATTTTCCATTCTCTCATTGTATTCTTCATCTCCAATATTTGTGTTTGGTTCTATTTTTATGGTTTCTATTTCTTTATTACACTTTTTATATTGTTTGTACGCTTTTTTCCCTCAGATACTGTTGTTTATTTGGGTTCTCTTGCATCACGCTGAGCTTCTTTAATATAATTGTGAATTATTTGTCATACAACTCATAGATCTCCATTTCTCTGGGGTTGGTTATTGGAACGTTATTAGTCTCCTTTGATGTTATATTTGCCTACTTGTTCGTTATCAGTGCAGCTCTGCTTTGGTATTTGTGCATTTGAAGAAGCAAACACGTCTTCCTGTTTTTACTGATTTAGGCAAGTAAAGACCTCTTCCTTTGGGTCTCTGGCCTAATGAGATTGCCCCAAGAATCACAGTTGAGTAGGATTGGTGCTAGGTCACATGGGTGCTGCAGAATCTACAGTGGGGCTGTGGGTGATGAACCTATTACTAGAGTCTCAAACAGACATGAATCTTGTCTGTTTCCTGGGAAAACTGGACTGACTCTAAGTCTTTGGTCAATAGACTGGCACTAGGAAATGGGTACCTTTCAGGATCTGCCATTGTGTCTGCAATAGGTGTATCGGCAGATGTCCTTCCTTCTGGGTCCCTGAGTGAGCTCCTACTGGGTCACTGAATGAGTTTCTGGACAGGAAGGAATGGCCCTAAAACATAGCTAAGAGGGACTAAAACTAGTCATAGGGGTGTTTCAGGCTTCACAGTTTAGACTGAGGTCTGCAAGCCTCTCTCTAGGGGCAAAGGCATATATGCTTATATAGGTCCTGGGGGACAGAAGTGCCCCCCGACTGTGGCTGAATAGAGCCAGGCCACAGGATACTTCAGGATCTGTTGTGAGATTCAAGTTGGTGGGCCTGCATCTAAGAGAAGCGTGGAATGGTGTGTCTCCTGGCAGGTCCATGTGAGAGCAGCACTAATCTATGATTAGAGCTAAAAGGGGCTGGAACTGAGTTACCAAGCTGTTTCAGAATCTCCTATGGGACCAAAGCTTAGCAGCCTTGTCTCAGGGACATGAATCTGTGTGTTTTCCTGTGGGTTCCTGAGCATATAGGACTGCTATCAGACTGTAGCTGAGAGGGGCTGGAGCCTTTGCAGGCTCATATCTGGGACTGAGGTTGATAGGCCTGTCACTGAAGGCATGGGTGGGCATGACTCTTCCCTCGTCCCTTGGCTGATGGTTCTGTTGCAGAACCAAGGACAATTGGAACTGGAGCTAATCTACAGGGAGATGAGGCTGTTTCCAGGTTTGTAACCATGACCACAGGTGGTGAACCTGTCAACTGGGTGTGGACTTGTTCTTTCAAAACAGTCCTCCTTAGCCTTGGGCCATACTAAGTTTTCACAACCTCTGACTTAAATTTCAAAGCTCCCACAGAGGCACTTTTCTTTCCCATGGATGGGTGCCAAACTATTGTTACTGTGAGAGAATATGAACAGAGAATCTCCTATTTTATCTTCTTGCTCTAAAACCTGGTTACCTTATTTTATATTTATTTTACTTTGCTTGAATCAGCGTAGAGGTAGGAGATCAGTGGGATGAGTAAAATAACATGGATAAAAGTCACTTGGCAGACTAGAAAATAATTTTTAATTTATAGTGCTCCCATTCATTGTCTTAAAAAAAAATTGGATCTTTATTAATTGCCTTGAACATTTGATTTTCTATTTTTTCCAAATATTTGATGTAAAAGCAACTGTTCTCTTTTTTACCTCTACCAGAAAAACTTTTAGAATGATTCCTTTGTCTATTTTTTAATATATGATCTTAAGAGATAAATATTGTGGAAAGAATATTAAGTGTCCTTATATCAACTAATAATTTTAGATTAATTGACAAGGCACACAAAGAACATTTTCATAAAGTACTTTATTTCATAAATATTACTGTGCATTCACTTCTTTTATGTTGTTTCTAACACATATAACATAGAACTCAACCACGTAAAGTATGGAGTCAAAAAGGGATATGATTGACATTTACTGAGCATCAAGCATGTGTTAGATGCTTTATATGTCCTAATGTAATTTTTATAAACACCTTAGGAATTAATATTCCCATGCTACATTCGGAGAAAACTTTTACAGATGAAAAAACTGGCTGGGCACAGTGGTTCACCTCTGTAACCCCAGGACTTTGGGAGGCTGAGGTGGGCAGATCACCTGAGGTCAGGAGTTCAAGACCAGCCTGGCCAACATGGTGAAACCCTGCCTCTACTAAAAATACAAAAGTTAGCTGGGCATGGTGGTGGGCACCTGTAATTCCAGCTACTTGGGAGGCTGGGGCAGGAGAATCTATTGCACCCGGGAGAGGTTGAAGTAAGCCGAGATTGCACCATGGCACTTTTTGAGACAGTCTGTCTCAAAAACAAACCAAGAAAAAAACTTACCCATGATTAAAAACGTTTAAATCTCAGTTTTAACCCTAGATATGATTGTTCTAAATATGTTCTTTCTGCCACTTCTTTTGCAACGAAAAAAAAAATCCAAGAAATCAGAAAGTAATGCATTAAGTGTATATATACATACCCATACATGCACATAATTTTTTCAGTGAATAACCTATACTCTTCAGTATATACCCAGTAAAATCTGGAAAAAAATTTAACCTTATCAAGGTAATAATCTTCTATCTGTTATTATTCCTTGAATGTTCTTTAAAAATCTATCAATTTTCCACTTGAAATTTACTTATCTCTTAAATTCTTTAAGAATTATAAACCTCTGATTTTCATATTCCAAATACCAGGCACAAAAATGTTTTATTTTCTTTCATTGTGGTAAATCCAAGTGTAATACAGTAAGAATGGAAAATATGAGTAAGTGCATGTACATATATAATAAAATTAAGAAATATGTCATAATATTTTACTATTTGACTTTAATTTCCATTTTATTCTGGCACAAGGTTTGTAGTGGAGTGGGCAGGGAGAAAGAACAATTGGTAACTTGTTTTAAGGCAAGTGTAAAAAATAACTTTACCACTCACAAGAGTTTTATATCCAAATTTAGCTCCAAAATTAATCTGAGATTTCCAGACTAAAATATCTATGGATAATTTTAAAGATTGAGTAGTTTGTTTTCTTATTAATTTTTTGAAATGTGTTTTTATATCCTGGTGCAGATTTATATGTTCTGGATATAAGCCATTCATCAGGTACATGATTTACAAATGTCTCACCCTGTTTCTGTTTTGTCTTTTTATTCTTTGAATTGTGTATTTGCAAGAGCCAAACTTACTGCATTTTCTGAGGTACAGTTTGTCAATTTTATGGATTATTCTTTAGGTATTGTTATATTTAAGAAATCTTTGACTAACTCAAGATCACAAAGATTTTCTTCTGTTTTCTTCTAGAATTGTTTACAATTGAGATTTTACATTTTAGACTTACTCATTTTGAGGTAATTTTTCCATATTTTATGAATAATAGATCAAAGTTATTATTTTATATATTGATATCCAGCTTCGGCAAAAATAAATTGGCCATATACATATAGGTTTATTTCTATAGTCTATTATGTTGCATTGATCTCTTTGTCTGTATTAATATTGACCACATTATCTTGACCCCTATAGCTTTAAAATAAATCTTGAAATCAGGTTGTTTAGCTCTCTACCTTAATTCTGTTTTAAAAATTGTTTTGGCTACTTTAGATCCATTGCATTTTCATATAAATTTTATAATAAATTAGTTTATTTCTACCAAAACTGTCAGTATATGAGTTCAAATTATATTAAAGCTATTATAGGTCAGTGCGGGAAGAATTGACATCTACATAACATTAAATCTTCCAACCCATGAATGCTTAATATTCTATTTTTATTTAGATCTTTTAGAATTTCTCTAACAAGTATTCTGTAATTTTCAGATCTGGTAGATTTATTTCTAAATATTACATATTTGTGTATTCTCATCAATTGCATTTCTTAAAATATCAGTTTTATTTATTCATTACTATTGTACAGGAATACAATTGACTTTATAAAATTTGCCGATTAGTTCCGGGGCTTTTTAAATAGATTCTACAGGATTGTCTACATAGACAATCATGTTTTTTTGAATAAATATAATTTTAATTATTCCTTTACAAACTGAATGTTTAAAAATTTCTCTTTCTTACCTTATTGCACTGGTTATGATGTTCAGTATGAGGTTGCATAGTATTGATGAGAGCAGGCATCTTTGTATTATTCTTGATATTAAGGAGAAAAAAATTCAGTTTTCTATGTTCAGTACAACATTAGATCAGTATTTTTCATACTTGTGTTTTAAAAGTCAGATTGATGCAGTTGTTTTTTAGTTATTATTTCCTGAGTGCTTTTAAAATTTATTCAGAAATGGATGTTGAATGTCATTTTATTTTGCTCCATCTACTGAGAATGTAATACAAATTTTTAAATTTTAATATGACAATTTGTAAGTTATACATTCTTGGTTTCTATTTGTTAAAATTTTATTTAGAATATTTGTATCTTTGTTCATGAAGAATATTAGTGTGTAATTTTCTTAACTTGTAATGCCTTTTTTTCTGCTTTTGGTATCAGGATAAGTTTTGTTTCATAGAATGAGTTTGGATCATTAAAAAGTCAGGAAACAACAGGTGCTGGGGAGGATGTAGAGAAATAGGAACACTTTTACACTGTTGGTGGGACTGTAAACTAGTTCTACCATTGTGGAAGTCAGTGTGGAAATTCCTCAGGGATCTAGAACTAGAAATACCATTTGACCCAGCCATCCTATTACTGGGTATATACCCAAAGGATTATAAATCATGCTGCTATAAAGACACATGCACACGTATGTTTATTGTGGCACTATTCACAATAGCAAAGACTTGGAGCCAACCCAAATGTCCATCAATGATAGACTGGATTAAGAAAATGTGGCACAGATACACCATGGAATACTATGCAGCCATAAAAATGATGAGTTCACGTCCTTTGTAGGGACATGGATGAAACTGGAAATCATCATTCTCAGTAAACTATCGCAAGGACAAAAAACCGAACACCGCATGTTCTCACTCATAGGTGGGAATTGAACAATGAGAACTCATGGACACAGGAAGGGGAACATCACACTCCGGGGACTGTGGTGGCTTGGCGGGGGGAGGGGGGAGGGACAGTATTAGGAGATATACCTAATGCAAAATGATGAGTTAATGGGTGCAGCAAACCAACATGGCACATGGATACATATGTAACAAACCTGCACATTGTGCACATGTACCCTAAAACCTAAAGTATAGTAATAAAAAAATAAATAAATAAAAATAAAAATAAAAAATTAAATAAAAAATCTTAAAAAAAAAGATGAGTTCATGTTCTTTGTACGGACATGGATGAAGCTGGAAACCATCATTCTCAGCAAGGACCATCATATCGCAAGGACAAAAAATCAAACGCTGCATGTTCTCACTCATAGGTGGGAACTGAACAATGAGAACACGTGGACACAGGAAGGGGAACATCACACACCGGAGCCTGTTGTGGAGTGGGGGGAAAGGGGGAGGGATAGCATTAGGAAATACACCTAATGTTAAATGACGAGTTAATGGGTGCAGCACACCAACATGGCACATGTATACATATGTAACTAACCTGCACGTTGTGCACATGTACCCTAGAACTTAAAGTATAATTGAAAAGAAAGAAAAACAAATGAAAACAATGTACTCAAGTTCGCTGGGTAGAGTGTCACATGAATAAGAACTAGGCCAATTTAGGTGATAATAATGTTTGAGATTTCTTTCTACTTACAAATATTTTGTTTATTCTCTTGGTTACTGAGAGAGGGATGCTGTCTTAGTCTGTTAAGGGTGCTATACCAAAAAACCCTGACCTGAGTAGTTTATAAATAGCAGAAATTTATTTTTTACAATTCTGGTAGCTAGAAAGTCCAAGATCATGGAATATTTCATCTCTGGTAAGGGAGAATTTTCTAATTCACAGACAACATTTTTTGCTGTGTCCTCACACAGTGGAAGGGATAAAGGGTTTCTCTCAGGTGTCTTTTATCAAAGCAAGGACACTAATTGTCAGGGCTCTATCCCTGTGACCTAATGAGCTCCCGAATTCCCCACCTCCTATCACTTTGTTGGGCAAGATTTCCATATATGAATTTGGAGGACACTACACATTCAGATCATGGCAGATGAAGAAATTTCCAAATATAAGTAAGACTTCATCTATTTTTTTCTTGTTGCTCTATAACATTTGTTTCATGTATCTTTAAACTGTTACCATGTGCATAAACATTATGATGGTTATGCTCTTCAGAGGAATTGTCTTTCATAATTGTCCTAGTTCATTTGTGCTGCTATAACTTAATACCTAAAAGTAGGTAATTTATAACGAGCAGAAACTTAATCTCAGAATTATAGATACTAGAAAGCCCAATATTAAGATGCTGACAACTGGCGAAGGCCTTATTGCTCTGTCATCCCATGGTAAAAGACAGAAGGACCAAGAAACAAAAGGGAGCTGAATTCACCTTTTTATAATGACAGTAATCCTGCCTATGAGGGTAGACCCTGCACGGCCAAGTCATCTCTTAAAGGTCCCACCTCCCAACACTGTTACAGTGGCAACTAAATTTCAACATGAGTTTTAGAAGAGACAAACATTCAAACCATAGCAATGATTAAATGACCTTCATATGTATAATAAGTATTTTTGCTTTAAAATCTTCTTTGTCTGATATTAATGTAGCTTCTCCAAATTTTTAAAAAGAAATCACTGTTAACATAGTTTATTGTTCCCATTCTTTTTCTCTTAACTGTTTATACCTTTATTTTTAAAGTGAGTGTATAATAGTATATAGTTGTCTTGTTTTATTTATCCAGTCCAACAATCTACACTTGTTATTTATTTGTTAATATGATTGGGTTATATCTAGTACTTCTTTTTTATTTTATGCTTTTCTATTTCTTCTTTTTTACTCTTTTTCTGCCCTATTTTGATGAGTCGAGTATTTTCTTTTTTTCCCCACATTGCATTTTATTTTCCTTTTGGCTTAACATTTACATATCTTTCTTTTGTTAATTTAGTTGTTGGTTTGGATTTATAGGATACATATTTAACTTATCAATCTCTGTTGAAATTATATTATGCCACTTTTTATATGTTAAAGTAACTTTATAATAATATACTGCACTTATTCCCTGTGAGGCTCTGTTCTGCTTTTCAAAATTTTACTTTTATGGCCAGGCGCGGTGGCTCATACCTGTATTCCCAGCACTTTGCGAGGCCAAGGCAGGCAGATCATGAGGTCAGGAGTTCGAGATCAGCTGACCAACATGGTGAAACCCCGTCTCTACTAAAAATACCAAAATTAGCCAGGCATGGTGGTGTGCACCTGTAATCCCAGCTACTCAGGAGGCTGAGGCAGGAGAATCACTTGAACCCGGGAGGCGGAGGTTGCAGTGAGCTGAGATTGTGCCACTGCATTCCAGCCTGGTGATAGAGTGAGACTCCATCCTCACCACCCCCCCCCAAAAAAATTTACTTTTATATTTGTTATGAATCTCATAATACATTTTTATTAATATTCTTATTGTTTTGTTTTCAATGTTGATTGTCTTAACAAAGATATTTAACAATAAAAGAAATATTCTATATTTAACCACGTAGTTACCATTTTCAGAGCTCTTCAGTATTTCGTTTAGAACTGGATTTTCTTCTGATACCATTAACTTCTACCTGAAACAATAACGTTAGTATTTCCTGTATTAGTTCACTTAGTGATAAATTCTTTCAGCTTTGTGTGCTCCCAAATGTCTTTATGTCAGCTTCATATTTGAAATACTTTTCTTGAGATACAGAACTCTAGTTCAGAGAGTTTTTATTTCAGTACTTTAAAAAGTTTCTCCACTATGTTCTAGCTTACATTGTCTCCAATGAGAAATATGTTATCTTTGTTTCTATATATGTAATGTGTCTTCTTAATCTGGCTGTTTTTAGGATTATTTTCTTTTTAATGCTCATTATTACTCATTTTGTGCCTTTTTCATTTTTTAAATTCATTTTATGTTGGTCTTCATTGAAGTTTTTGTATCTATGGATTAATGTTTTTATCAAATTTTGAAAATACTCAGCCATTATTTCTTCAACTTTTTTTCTGTTTTCTGCTCTCTCTCTTCTCCTTTTAGATTGCACTTACATATGTCTTAGACCACTTGAATTTGCCCCACAGTTACTCCATTTTTTCTCTCTCTCTCGATTTCATTTTGAATGGTTTCTACTGTTAAGTTTTGAAGTCCATTACTTTTTTTAGCAATACCTAATCCACTTTTAATTCCATTTAGTATAATTTTCATTTCAGTCATTGTATTTTTTCATCTTGGCAAATTTGATATTTTTAACTTCCATGATTTATTTGCTTCCTGTTGTTCCTCATCTTTTTCTCTAGTTTCTTTAACATGTTAAATTGTTGTAAAAATGCTTTTAGTATTCTGTTTATTAATGTTATTATCTGTATCGATTCTATATTGGGTTAAATTGATTTCATCTTCATTCTGCACCTTATCCTCCTCCTGTGCATGTCTCATAATTTTTGACTGGTTGCCAGATATTGTGCTTTTACTTTATTTAGGTCTTTATTTTTATGTTCCTGCATATATTCCTGAGCTTCCTTGTGGAATGTGGTTCACTTCCTTGGAAATAGTGTGATCTTTTTATGTTTCTTTGGCTTGAACAGAACATTGTTTCTCTAAGCCTTTTTTTTTTAGTCCCCCACCACTGAAAGAAAAACATATAAGTACTCTATAAAATGATGAGTATATTTTAAAACTTCATACTTTGGCTTGTGCACTCCAGACAGTACTCCCTCTAATGCATTTGGGTGGTTTCTTTTCACCCTCTTTCAGTGGTTTTCTCACATACATATTCTGGACAGTATTTCAGTTTAAGACACAAGAGTATCCTCTACATATATTTGGAGCTCTCTCATTGTACAACTTTCTCCTCTCTGACAGTCTGTCCTAGGAACTCTTACTTTGGTCTTTCCAAGCTTCCAACTCTAACAGTTCAACTCAGGGAGGCTGTGTGGGGGCAACTGGCTTTCTTTCCTGACAGGTCTGTCCCATAGACCCTGGCCAAGCGACAGATGAAAGGAGTACTCATACGCAGGCATGCAGTGAGAAAGTAGGCTAGGGGACTGATGGCACTAGGAGCCAAAGAGAGTTAGCAGTCTGATAAGCCAGAGCCACTTGTATTTATTCAGTAGAGATTTAATGACAAAGGCCTGGAGCCAACACAACCTGTGTGTGGATAATTAACATTGTTGCCCCCCCCCCCCCCAGCCGCAAGGCGCAGTCTTGCACGCGGATGATCTAAGGTTGGTTTCTGGACAACATAAGTAAATAAACTTATAAACTTATCTAGATAAACTTCTCTACATTCCTTTGCACCTACTTCTCACCCTCTGCCTCAGGGTAAGAGAATTAGCTGCCTTCAGTTTTTATTTTCTCCTGAAGCTTTGAAAAACCTCCCAGCCTTCCAAGAAGGTTTGTGTTTTTCCCTATAACTTTTCCCATCATCCTGACCCATCTCCTACACTGTCCCAGTGCCATAGCCTGGAAACTCTCACCAGGCAGTAAGTGGAGGTAATCTTAGGGGTCCCTGGTTTGTATCTCATCTCATAGGGATGACTAGATCATTGTGTTGTGTTCCTAATGCTCAATGGCTTGAAAAGTGTTGACTCATATTTTGTTCAGTTTTTAGTTGTTTCATGTAAAACAGTATTTCGGGTCTTTGTTACTTTATCTTGGTCAGATGTAGACGTTTCCTAAGCTATTTAAATTTTTTTTCTAAAAATAAGTGTTAGCTGAATACTAAAAAGTCCATTTGGAAAATATTTCAATGACATTCAGGTGAGATTATAAAAAAATTAGTAAATGAAGAAGATAGATTTTTAAATAATTTTATTGATTCATTATTTTTGTAACAAGTATATTGAGAAACATAGTTCACATACCGTGCATTGTATCCATTTAAAGTATAGAAATCAATGGCTCGAATGTATTTACAAAGTTATGCGACAATCACCATGACCAATTTTAGAAATTTTTCATCAACCAAAAAACAAACCCTATGCCTTTTTAGCGATCACTGTGCTATTTTTCCCCCAATCTCTTTAGCCCTAAGTAATGATTGGCCTACTTTGTGTCTCTATAGATATGCCTATTCTGGACCATTAGTATAAATAGAATCCTAAAATATGTGGTTTTTGTGATTGGCTTATTGTACTTAGCCAATCTTGTATTCAAGATTCTTTTGTGTTGCAGTATGTATCAGCACTTTATTCCTCAATAATATTCATATGCCCCCATTTTATTTACCTTTCCATTATTTAATGGACATTTGGGTTGTTTCCACATTTTGGGTATTATGAATAATGCTCCTATGAACATCGGTGTACATGTTACTGTATGAAAATAAGTTTTCAGTTCTCTTGAATATATAGCTAGAATTGAAAGTGCTGGATAAAATGATAACTAAATGTTTAACCTTCGGAGGAAGTGCAAAGTGCTTTTTCAATTTTTCATTCACATAAGCAGTTTATGAGGATTGCAATTGATCCACATCTTTGTCAGCACTTGTAATCATTACTCTTTTTGATTAAAGCAACCCTAGTGGGTGTAAAGTGGTATATCATTGTGATTTTAATTTGCATTTCACTTCTGGAAAATGATGCTTTTATAGTGTCAGTAATCCCTTCTCATAATATCTGTTTTTATGTGTCTATCAGCATTTAAATGCATCAAATAGCAATAAATCAATTATTGTTTGCTGACTGCTCTTATTACTTCTGGGAAACCTAATAAATAAATTGTCATCAATAACAGCCAACATTTTAAGCACTTGATGAGATCTCGTCTTTTTATGTACTGTATTCAATCCTCACATACTCTCATAGATGAAGAAAATTATGGTAAATGAGTTTCAATAACTTATAATAGGAGTTGTCAAACTACTACTCAGAGGAGAAATCCATCTCATGGTCTATGTTCACAATGTCTGCATGCTAAGAATATTTTTTACATACTACAGTGTTACTGAAGAAAATAAAGAATATGTTAAAGAGACCTATGTAGCCTGGAAAGCTTAAAATATTTAAGCTTTATTTAATCAGGGCTACATACGGCCCTTTATAGAAAATCTTTGCTGACCTCCAATTTGTGTTGCACATGTGGTTAAAAACCAGCTTCATCCAATTCTGGAATGTGAGTTTTACAACTGACAATATTGTAGTAGACATACATGTCCTTCAGTTTATCTGACCTAGTAAAAGAGCAGGAGAAAACAAAGTAAAACAAGCACATATACATATTTTTAAAAAAGACATAACATGTTGAGTATTCTGTACATAATATAAAACCTATGGTTTGCCATGGGAGATTGGAAGAAATTTGAGCAATTATCCCTTCAACATACATGAGGAAAGAGAAAATTGACTATAGCTGGACAAAACCTAAATAAAATGAGTGCCATGGAAAGTTGGGGATTTGTGCATGCCCTTACTCTTTCATAGTATCTAAGTGGGCTTAATTGTTGTGGATTGGATACACTAACTCAGAAGGATAACAAAGTCTCTTGATTTCACATGATGTTGGAAGACAGCCTAATTTACGTTAATAATTTATATTAGAAAATAAAATCGCCAGGCCGGGCATGGTGGTTCACGCTTGTAATCTCAGCACTTTGGGAGGCTGAGGCGGGTGGATCACGAGGTCAGGAGATCGAGACCATGGTGAAACCCTCTTACTAAAAATCAAAAAAAAGAAAAGAAAATCACCAATCTAGAAGAATAAATTATATGAGTGGAATATGAGAGTTGGATGAACTTTAAAATGGTAATACACACTCTGACATTGTAGACCAAGTGCTAACTCTCAATATTGACACAGTAACATTCACAAATCTAGGTACTGAATTAGCTTTGGTTTGGCCTATTTCATGTCACCTCTATACCATCCAGAGATCCAAATGAATTGTCATGGAATCCTAAACTTCTGACATTGGCAATGTTTTATACTCTCCACCTTACCTACCCTTCCTGCCTATCTCCAACATCCATCGTTAAAGAAACGAAAAACCACCTACACAGTTCCCTTTTCAGTCACTCAATAATAAACAGGGGCTTATACACATGGTATTTTTACAATTTTTCTCTCCTGTTATTAAATGTCAGCATTTTTTCTAAATAACTGCCAATTAAAACTCACATTCAAACTATAAATTTTGCATTCTCAGAGCGACATTATTTACTTTGTATTGTAAAACAATCTCATTATAAAGAATTTGCATATGAAAGTAAAATCACCACTTTTTTAATTATATTTTAAGTTTTAGGGTACATGCGCACAACCTGCTGGTTTGTTACATATGTATCCATGTGCCATGTTGGTGTGCTGCACCCATTAACTCAGCATTTACCATTAGGTATATCTTCTAATGCTATCCCTCTCCCCTCCCCCCACCCCACAACAGGCCCCAGTGTGTGATGTTCCCCTTCCTGTGTCCATGAGTTCTCATTGTTCAATTCCCACCTATGAGTGAGAACATGCGGTGTTTGATTTTTTGTCCCTGTGATAGTTTGCTGAGATTGATGGTTTCCAGCTTCATCCATGCCCCTACAAAGGACATGAACTCATCCTTTTTTATGGCTGCATAGTCTTCCATGGTGTATATGTGCCACATTTTCTTAATCCAGTCTATCATTGTTGGACTTTTGGGTTGGTTCCAAGTCTTTGCTATTGTAAATAGTGTCACAATAAACATATGTGTGCATGTGTCTTTATAGCAGCATGATTTATAATCCTTTGGGTATATACTCAGTAATGGGATGGCTGGGTCAAATGGTATTTCTAGTTCTAGATCCCTGAGGAATTGCCACACTGACTTCCACAATGGTATAACAAGTTTACAGTCCCACCAACAGTGTATTTCTCCACATCCTCTCCAGTACCTGTTGTTTCCTGACTTTTTAATGATCGCCATTCTAACTGGTGTGAGATGGTATCTCATTGTGGTTTTGATTTGCATTTCTCTGATGGCCAGTGATGATGAGCATTTTTTCACGTGTCTTTTGGCTGCATAAATGTCTTCTTTTTAGAAGTGTCTGTTCATATCTTTTGCCCACTTGCTGATGGGGTTGTTTGATTTTTTCTTGTAAATATGTTTGAGTTCATTGTAGATTCTGGATATTAGCCCTTTGTCAGATGAGTAGATTGCAAAATTTTTCTCCATTTCTGTAGGTTGCCTGTTCACTCTGATGGTAGTTTCTTTTGCTGTGCAGAAGCTCTTGAGTTGAATTAGATCCCATTTGTCAATTTTAACTTTTGTTGCCATTGCTTTTGGTGTTTTAGACATGAAGTCCTTGCCCATGCCTATGTCCTGAATGATATTGCCAAGGTTTTCTTCTAGGGTTTTTATGCTTTTAGGTCTGACATTTAAATCTTTAATCAATCTTGAATTAATTTTAGTATAAGGTGTAAGGAAGGGATCCAGTTGCAGCTTTCTACATATGGCTAGCCAGTTTTCCCAGCACCATTTATTAAATAGGGAATCCTTTCCCCCTTGCTTGTTTTTGTCAGGTTTGTCAAAGATCAGGTAGTTGTAGATATATGACATTATTTCTGTGGGCTCAGTTCTGTTCCGTTGGTCTATATCTCTGTTTTTGTACCAGTACCATGCTGTTTTGGTTGCTGTAGCCTTGTAGTATAGTTTGAAGTCAGGTAGCGTGATGTCTCCAGCTTTATTCTTTTGGCTTAGGATTGACTTGGCAATGTGGGCTCTTTTTTGGTTTCATATGAACTTTAAAGTAGTTTTTTCCAATTCTGTGAAGAAAGTCATTGGTAGCTTGATGGGGATGGCATGGAATCTATAAATTACCTTGGGAAGTATGGCCATTTTCACGATATTGATTCTTCCAACCGATGAGCATGGAATGTTCTTCCATTTGTTTGTGTCCTCTTTTATTTCATTGAGCAGTGATTTGTAGTTCTCCTTGAAGAGGTCCTTCACATCACTTGTAAGTTGGATTCCTAGGTATTTTATTGTCTTTGAAGCAATTGTGAATGGGAGTTCACTCATGATTTGTCTCTGTGTTTGTCTGTTACTGGTGTATAAGAATGCTTGTGATTTTTGCACATTGATTTTGTATCCTGAGACTTTGCTGAAGTTGCTTATCAGCTTAAGGAGATTTTGGGCTGAGAGAAGGGGGTTTTCTAGATATACAGTCATATCATCTGTAAACAAGGACAATTTGACTTCCTCTTCTCCTAATTAAATACCCTTTATTTCCTTCTCCTGCCTGATTGCCCTGGCCAGAACTTCCAACACTATGTTGAATAGGAGTGATGAGGGGGGGCATCCCTGTCTTGTGCCAGTTTTCAAAGGGAATGTTTCCAGTTTTTGCCCATTCAGTATTATACTGGCTGTGGGTTTATCATAAATAGCTCTTACTATTTTGAGATATATCCCATCAATACCTAATTTATTGAGAGTTTTTAGCATGAGCGTTGTTGAATTTTGTCAAAGGCCTTTTCTGCATCTATTGAGATAATCATGTGTTTTTTTGTCCTTGGTTCTGTTTATATGCTAGATTACATTTATTGATTTGTGTATGTTGAACCAGGCTTGTATCCCAGTAATGAAGCCCACTTGATCATGGTGGATAAGCTTTTTGATGTACTGCTGGATTCAGTTTGCCAGTATTTTATAGAGGATTTTTGCATCAGTGTTCATCAGGGATATTGGTCTAAAATTCTCTTTTTGTTGTGTCTCTGCCAGGCTTTGGTATCAGGATGATGCTGGCCTGATAAAATGAGTTAGGGAGGATTCCCTCTTGTTCTGTTGATTTGAATAGTTTCAGAAGGAATGGTACCAGGTCCTCCTTGTACCTCTGGTAGAATTTGGCTGTGATTCCATCTGGTCCTGGACTTTTTTTGGTTGGTAAGCTATTAATTATTGCCTCAATTTCAGAGCCTGTTATTGGTCTATTCAAAGATTCAACTTCTTCCTGGTTTAGTCTTGGGAGGGTGTATGTGTCGAGGAATTTATCCATTTTTTCCAGATTTTCTAGTTTATTTGTGTAGAGGTATTTATAGTTTTCTCTGATGGTAGATTGTATTTCTGTGGGATCGGTGGTGATATCCCCTTTATCATTTCTTATTGCGTCTATTTGATTCTTCTTTATTAGTCTTTCTAGCAGTCTATCAATTTTGTTGTTCTTTTCAAAAAACCAGCTCCTGGATTCATTGATTTTTTGAGAGGTTTTTTGTGTCTCTATTTCCTTCGGTTCTGCTCTGATCTTAGTTATTTCTTGCCTTCTGCTAGCTTTTGAAAGTATTTGCTCTTGCTTCTCTAGTTCTTTTAATTGTGATGTTAGGGTGTCAATTTTAGATCTTTCCTGCTTTCTCTTGTGGGCATTTAGTGCTATAAATTTCCCTCTACACACTGCTTTGAATGTTTCCCAGAGATTCTGGTATGTTGTGTCTTTGTTGTCGTTGGTTTCAAAGAACATCTTTATTTCTGCCTTCATTTCGTTATGTACCCAATAGTCATCCAGGAGCAGGTTGTTCAGTTTCCATGTAGTCGAGTGGTTTTGGGTGAGTTTCTTAATCCGGAGTTCTAATTTGATTGCACTGTGGTCTGAGAGACAGTTTGTCATAATTTCTGTTCTTTTACATTTGCTGAGGAGTGCTTTACTTCCAACTATGTGGTCAGTTTTGGAATAGGTGTGGTGTGGTGCTGAGAAGAATGTATATTCTGTTGATTTGGGGTGGAGAGTTCTGTAGATGTCTATTAGGTCTGCTTGGTGCAGAGCTGAGTTGAGTTCCTGGATATCCTTGTTAGCTTTCTATCTCGTTGATCTGTCTAATGTTGACAGTGGGGTGTTAAAGTCTCCCACTATTATTGTGTGGGAATTTAAGTCTCTTTGTAGGTCTCTAAGGAATTGCTTTATGTATCTGGGTGCTCCTGTATTGGGTGCACATATATTTAGGATAGTTAGCTCTTCTTGTTGAATTGATCCTTTTACCATTATGTAATGGCCTTCTTTGTCTCTTTTGATCTTTGTTGGTTTAAAGTCTCTTTTATCGGAGACTAGGATTGCAACCCCTGCCTTTTTTTGTTTTCCATTTGCTTGGTATATCTTCCTCCATCCCTTTATTTTGAGCCTATGTGTGTCTCTGCACATGAGATGGGTTACCTGAATACAGCACAGTGATGGGTCTTGACTCTTGATCCAGTTTGCCAGTCTGTGTCTTTTAATTGGAGCATTTAGCCCATTTACATATAAGGTTAATATTGTTATGTGTGAATTTGACCCTGTCATTATGATGTTAGCTCGTTATTTTGCTGATTAGTTGGTGCACTTTCTTGCTAGCATCAATTGTCTTTACAATTTGGCATGTTTTTGCAGTGGCTGGTACTGGTTGTTCCTTTCCATGTTTAGTGCTTCCTTCGGGAGCTCTTTTAGGGCAGGCCTGTTGTTGACAAAATCTCTCAGGATTTGCTTGTCTGTAAAAGATTTTATTTCTCCTTTAGTTATGAAGCTTAGTTTGGCTGGATATGAAATTCTGGGTTGAAAATTCTTTTCTTTAAGAATGTTGAATATTGCCCCCCCCCCCGTGGCTTGTAGAGTTTCTGCTGAGAGATCAGCTGTGAGTCTGATGGGCTTCCCTTTGTGGATAACCCGACCTTTCTCTCTGGCTGTCCTTGACATTTTTTCCTTCATTTCAACTTTGGTGAATCTGACAATTATGTGCCTTGGAGTCGCCCTTCTCGAGTAGTACCTTTGTGGCATTCTCTGTATTTCCTGAATTTGAATGTTGGCCTGCCTTGCTAGATTGGGGAAGTTCTCCTGGTTAATATCCTGCAGAGTGTTTTCCAACTTGGTTCCATTCTACCCGTCACTTTCAGGTACACCAGTGAGTCGTAGATTTGGTCTTTTCCCATAGTCCCATATTTCTTGGAGGCTTTGTTCATTTTCTTTTTATTCTTTTTTCTCTAAACTTCTCTTCTCACTTCATTTCATTCACTTGATCTTCCATCACTGATTCCCTTTCTTCCAGTTGACAGAATCAGCTACTGAGGCTTGTGCATTCGTCACATAGTTCTCTTGCCATGGTTTTCAGCTCCATCTGGTCCTTTAAGGACTTCTTAGCATTGGTTATTCTAGTTAGCCATTCGTCCTATCTTTTTTCAAGGTTTTTAACTTCTTTGCCATGAGTTCACACTTTCTCCTTTGGCTCAAAGTATCTTGATTGTCTAAAGCCTTCTTCTCTCAACTTGTCAAAGTCATTCTCCTTCCAGCTTTGTTCCGTTGCTGTTGCGGAGCTGCGTTCCTTTGTAGGAGGAGAGGAGCTCTGATTTTTAGAATTTTCACATTTTCTGCTGTTTTTTAAATGTGTTTAGAATAACACGTTTTCTTCTCTGTTTTTTTCCCCATCTTTGTGTTTTTTTCTACCTTTGGTATTTGATGATGGTGACGTACAATTGGGGTTTTGTTGTGGATGTCCTTTCTGTTTGTTAGTTTTCCTTCTAACAGTCAGGACCCTCAGCTGCAGGTCTGTTGGCATTTGTCAGAGGTCCACCCCAGACCCTGTTTGCCTGGGTATCAGCAGAGGAGGCTGCAGTACAGCGGATATTGGTGAACGGCAAATGTTGCTGCCTGATCGTTCCTCTGGAATTTTTGTCTCAGAGAAGTATCCAGTCGTATGAGGTGTCAGTCTGCCCCTACTGGGGGATGCCTCCCAGTAAGGCTTCTCAGGGATTAGGCATCCACTTGAGGAGGCAGTCTGTCCATTCTCAGATCTCCAGCTGTGTGCTGGGAGAACCACTACTCTCTTCAAAGCTGTCAGACAGGGACGTTTAAGTCTGCAGACGTTTCTGTTGCTTTTTGTTTGGCTATACACTGCCCCCAGAGGTGGAGTCTATAGAGGCTGGCAGGCCTCCTTGAGCTGCGGTGGGCTCCTCCCAGTTTGAGCTTCCCCACTGCTTTGTTTACCTACTCAAGCCTTGGCAATGGGGGGCACCCCTCCCCCAGTCTCGTTGCCGCTTTGCAGTTTTATCTCAGACTGCTGTGCCAGCAATAAGCGAGGCTCCATGGGCATAGGACCCTCCGAGCCAGGCGCAGGATATAATCTCCTGGTGTGCCGTTTGCTAAGACCATCGGAAAAGCGCAGTATTATGGTAGGAGTGACCCGATTTTCCAGGTGCAGTCTGTCACCACTTTCCTTGGCTAGGAAAGGGAATTCCCCGACCCCTTGTGCTTCCCAGGTGAGGTGATGCCTCGCCCTGCTTTGGCTCAGGCTCGGTGCACTGCACCCACTGTCCTGCCCCCATTGTCTGACACTCCCCAGTGAGATGTGTCTGGTACCTCAGTTGGAAATGCAGAAATCGTTCGTCTTCTTTGTCGCTCATGTTGGGAGCTGTAGACTGGAGCTGTTCCTATTGAGCCATCTTTGCTCCACCCCCCTCTCTTTTTTTTTTTTGGAAAGAGTCTCACTCCGTCACCCAGGCAGGAGTGCAGTGGCATGATCTCAGCTCACCGCAAGTTAGAAGTTAGCAAGTTACTTCTATTTGAGTTATGAATACAGACAATAACATCTACAGAGAGCAAAGCAGAGGTTTAATCTTTTAGCTGCAAACATAATAATTTAGGAGGCATACAAATCTTTGAAAGATATTTCCAATTAAAAAGCTATATATTAGTTGCTGCTTTTTGAAAGAAGGCACAAAGATTTAGATTATGTCTAACATATATTTTAGATTGGAAGGTACCCTGCATTTGCAGAATTAAAGAACCTAATTCATCCATAGTATTTACCACCTATAAGATACACTTTGGACACATATTTTCAAGGGCAGATATCTTGGGTAAAGTGTATCCCTGAGGTTTGCCAACTATAACTCTGGTAAAAATAAGGCTTGCTGTTCATTCTGTTTAAGCCCTCAAGTAATAATGATGACAGTAACAGCAGCAATAATTATAATAGCTAACAATCTTTGAGTAATTTCTATGTTTTTATATGTGTTGCTTTAATTGCTTTACATTTATTAATTTGCTTAATCTTTACAACTAAAGTCTATTATATAGCAGATTATCTTCTTTCTTATTGAAATCAAACACAAATATTTCTGAGTTAAAAAACATACCTAAATGATATTTAAGAATAATTGTTTCCATGTTCCTGAGTCAATTATTTACTTATTTCCTCAGCCTATAACCCATGTAAATGGAAACTAAAAATTCAAAAATAATAGGAAAATAAACTTCTATCTGTGTGTGCATATACATATGTAAGTTGTGTGTGTATATGTATATATATACAACTCTAGAAATTAGTATTAATCTACTTTGAATGAAGTTTAAAATATCTATAAGATATTCATATCTTAAGCCAAGATTAGAGTCAGGAGAGAGCTAGCAAACAGTTAACAATTTCAGGGCTGGACGTGGTGGCTCACACCTGTAAAACCAGCACTTTGGGAGGCCGAGGCCAACAGATCACGACATCAGGAGATGGAGACCATCCTGGCCAACATGGTGAAACCTCGTCTCTACTAAAAATACAAAAATTAGCTGGGAGTGGTGGTGTGCACTTGTAATCCCAGCTACTTGGGAGGCTGAGGCAGGAACATCACTTGAACCCGGGAGGCTGAGGTTGAAGTGAGCCAAGATCACGCCACTGCACACCAGCCTGGTAGAGTGAGACTCAGTCTCAAAAAATAAAAATAAAAAAAAAAAATAATTAAGGCCCACAAGTTGCAGTTATCAAACATGACCTATCTGTAGCAAAGATCTAACCCACACATCCTATCTATAGACATAGTAACTGTTTTCTAATAGCAAATTTGAGGAAACCAGTAAAATAATTTCCATATTCATTTAATGAATGAACTTTACTTAAAAAGAGTAGATTTATCTTTTAAAATAGAATATTTTGGAAAATGAGTTGTATAGTAAATGTGGTTATAACTCATGTTAATGAAGCACAATGATTTGGAATAAGTCTTTAATTTTTACTAAGTTTGCTGTGATCATAAAAGTAGTTATAAAACAAGAAGTCTGTGGGAGAAAGGGTACCTAGTGAGTTGCTATTTTATGGGTATGGAAACATAGTTTGCTGGATGAAAAGCGTTCTGGTGATTGGTGGAAAACAATGTGGATTAATTTGACTCTACTGAACTGTACACTGAAAAATGGTTAAAATGGTAAGTTATATGTTATGTGTATTTTATCACAATTTGAAAAACATTAGTAAAAGTCTGCCTTTTCCCTGCATAGCTCTTAGTAGTTATTTTTCCTAATCTGCAACGTAAGAAAAGTGAAAAAGAAGAGTAGAGGCTGGGCGCGGTGGATTATGCCTGTAATCCCAGCATTTTGGGAGGCCGAGGCGGGCGGATCACAAGGTTAAGTGATCGAGGCCATCCTGGCTAACACGGTGAAACCCTGTCTCTACTAAAAATACAAAAAGTTAGCCAGGTGTGGCAGCACATGCCTGTAATCCCAGCTATCCAGGAGGCTGAGGCAGGAGAATCGCTTGAACTGGGGAGGCGGTGGTTGCAGTGAGCCGAGATCATGCCACTGCACTCCATCCTGGGCGACAAGAGCAAAACTCCGTTTCAAAAAAAAAAAAAAGAAAAAGAAAAAAAAGAGTATAAGTGGGAAAATTTACAATATATTTGTTGATTAGCTATTCACAACCAGCTATGGCAGGTATTATTAGCCTCTCATGTTAGATACAAATTTTAAATCAATAAAATACAGTATTAAATTTGGCCAACCTAATGTAACTAATAAGTATGAGAATTTATATGCAAACATAAGTTTAGGGGAATCCAAGCACTTTTTCTTATGCTAGAGTACTTACCAAAATATCACACTGAATGCAATTTTTGTCAGACCAACAAAGGCTTATATTGAGTGGGTGCTCCGAAAGAAAATACTGAGTGTCACCTAGTTGAAAATTCAATGAACTTCAACTGTCATTGATCTTACTGACACTAATTATAAATCTCGTAAAGTTAAAATCTATCAAGAGCTTAAATAATAAGCATCTTCCCTTCATTCTTAAGGTTAGCAATTTAATTCAGGTAACCCTAGTAAGAATATATCCCACACCAAGAGATAGGAGATACATTATCACAAATTCAAACCATCACTTTAGTGTTTGATGGTAACTGAGATGATAGGTTCAAAAAACCAGTACTTCTCAGGGAAGACTGGTTTCATCTCAATATAAGTACATACAACATTGTAAATAGCGCAGAAAACTGTGATAAATTTTACAATGAAATATAAATGGATGAAAAATATCTGGCAGAAATTATATACATATCCTAATACCAAGTTCCCTTTAAAGCTGAGTCAAAGCCCAGAAAGAGCAATGATTAGAACAACTGCCATTGTTTAATGTTTTTTAAAAGTAAAAAAAAAAAAATTGCAACAAAAACAAACAAACAAACAAAACCAAACCTCAAACCACAAGGAACAGAACGCCAACTTTGGGTTGAGGTAAAATTGCATTAAACAAGAAGCCAATTTTTATCCTGTCTCAGAATGGAACTAAAGAGGTAAAGATGTGAGTAATGAATGGAGGGTTAACTTACTCCTGGAACACTAGGGAGCTGTGAAGAATGTTCCTAAAACACAGACTCCCACTTGTGCTGTGCTTGAAGGACTATGGTCTGAGCTTTGAGAGCAGTAGTATTCAGCTGGGTAACATCGTTTCAGGAATGAATGTCACTAGTCACTGGTTACGAATAACATTGTTTGCAAATTGCTTTATTATTAAAAAGTGTTTAGAGCAGATGGAAAGTTATTTGAATAATAATCCATAAGCATCTTACTTAAAGAGTAAAGGTGGATTTTGAGCTGGTGAGCTGAGTGTGGGATGTAGACATGGTACATGCATGAGAGAGGAGAATGCATATGAACCTCGAAGATGAATACCCTCAAACTCTTATAGCCAAGATTTTCTAGGAGAATAATCTAGAAATTGCCATACCGCAGATTTTCTCACATTTGAGTGCAAAAAGAACTTGATAACAATAAAGTATCACTCTGTAAAAGAGCTTTTTGGATGAGGACTAAATCTACTCTAGCCATGGAGTTATGAGTGATTTCTATTGCAGTGCGTGTGTGTGTGTGTGTGTGTGTGTGTAAACACACATATTTTTTTCTACTGGCCTAGAATATTAATTTTAAGTACTATTATAGTAGCTTCAACCTTATCATATTAATATGTAAGTATCTGCATCAACAGTTTTTTTTTTTAGTACTTTAAGTTCTGGGATACATGTGGACAGTGTGCAGGTTTGTTACATAGGTATACACGTGCCATAGTGGTTTGCTGCACCCATCAACCCCTCATCTACATTAGGTATTTCTCCTAATGCTATCCCTCCCCTAGCTCCCCACCCCCTGACAGGTCCCAGTGTGTGATGTTCCCCTCCCTGTGTCCACGTGTTCTCATTGTTCAACTCCCACTTATGAGTGATAACATGCAGTGTTCGATTTTGTGCTCCTGTGTTAGTTTGCAGAGAATGATGGTTTCCAGCTTCATCCATGTCCCTGCAAAGGACATTAACTCATCCTTTTTTATGGCTGCATACAGGGTCTGTCTTTGTCAACCAGGCTGGAGTGCAGTGGCACGATCATAGCTCATTGCTCACTGCAGCCTTGACCTCCTGGGCTGCAATCCTCCCACTTAAGTCCCCAAGTAGCTAGGACTACAGGTGTGAGCCACCATACTTGGCTAATTTATTTGTTTGTTGAGATGGAGTCTTGCTATGCCATCCAGGCCAGTCTCAAACTCCTGGCTTCAAGCAATCCTCCTGCCTTGGCCTCCAAAAGCTCTGAAATTGTAGGTGTGATCCACCAGGCCTAGCCTGCATCAACAGTATTTTCTTGTACAGTTTTAATAATTATTTTTGAGATATATCTACATAGATATAGATAGTTAATCTATTAATGAGAAACTTTATATCCATATATGGAGATTTATATTTTTCTAAATTTTCTACGTACACACATACATGCAGACACACTATCCCATTCCTAAATGCATGGTTTTCTTTAGAACAGATGAATACATATGTCTCAAAAATAATTATTAAAACTGTGTATCAAAATAATGTTGGTGCAGGCTGGGCATGGTGGATCACACCTGTAATCTCAGAGCTTTGGGAGGCCAAGGCTTGGACCTGAACGAGCTAGGAAGGGGCAGTTACCAGGAACCATCTGGAACTGTAGGTATGGGAGAGTGAACACCCAAAAACAGTTGTAGATATTGGTAGAGAAAAATATTAATAGCAGAGACCATCAATGGCAAATTGCAACCTAGCAAAGAGGAAGCCCGTAGAAAACATGTCTTGAGTTCTCCATCCTCACTCCTTCCCACTTTCCATTAGTGCTTCTCCCTGTCAAACTGAGAGCTAGAGGACAGGGAAGTCTTCTTTAAGCATAGGCTCAGTTCCTGGGGCACAGAGCAGGTTGGTGAAAGGCAGATTTTGATTCTTGAGCAGCAAAAGAATGTCCAGCACATTTGTATGGTGCTTTTAGATCCTCAGCCAATACTCAAATCCATTTCACTCAAACAGGCTTGAAAGAAAAGTAGCGATAAAGAAATTTGAAGTTCAAGATTTTTAGAGTTTCTCAACATTGCCCATTTAATATTGTGATGGCTAATACTGAGTGTCAACTTGATTGAAGGATACAAAGTATTAATCTCTAGTGTATCTGTGAGGGTGTTTCCAAAGGAGATTAACATCTGAGTCAGTGGGTTGGGGAAGGCAGACCCACCCTTAATCTGGTGGGCACCATCTAATCAGCTGCCAGCGAGCTTAAAGCAGGCAGACTGGCCTAGTCTCCCAGCCTACATCTTTCTCCTGTGCTGGATGCTTCCCGCCCTTGAACATCAGACTCCAAGTTCTTCAGTTTTGAAACTTAGACCAGCTCTCCTTGCTCCTCAGCTTGCAGTCAGTCTATTGTGGGACCTTGTGATTGTATATGTTAATACTTACTAAACTCCGCATCTTGTATATATTCTATTAGCTGTGTCCCTCTAGAGAACCCTAATACAAACATGTAATAGAGTCAGGAATTAAATTGTTCTCTAATTCCAAACACAGTATTTTTTAGGCTATTTGCAGAAATCTGGGTATAATAAAGTCTATGTAAATGGTATAGGAAGATGCTGCTTCAGAACTCTCTTTCCTTCCAAGATGAGTCTTGAAAATACTAACGTAGAACTGGAGTGTGTAAATTGAACATGGAGTTCAAATAAAACTCATCTGGTTGCAGGTCCATCTTTCAAAGGCCTTGCAGAATCAAACAGATTCTAGGACTTTCTGTGTCAATCTTTTAAGAGAGAATTTAGTATAGAGCATGTTGGAGCACATGATAAAGAATATAGCAAGAAATCTAATACAAGATCCTCCGACAAGGAAGTAAGCAAAGTTGCGCTGGAAGAGTAAAACTCACATGTTGTGTTAATGACAGGTAATTGAAGAAACCTATAAAAGATTTCAAAATCAGAAGGCCTCTTTTTATGTACAATGAGAATTCTGGTTAGCCCCTTATACAACCATGCGCCCTTATGTGGTTTGAAAAGCTCTTTGATTCAAAAGAAGTCCCACTGCCTAAGAAAGAAGAGAAAATTTTCCAGATAAATGTGAATCAAAATCATAGGTACCATTAAATTAGGCTACATTGTGTATGTTTTTAGCATAGCATTAAGAGGAAGAAAGGATAATCCCAGAAAGACAAAGAGTTAAAATTTTAAAAGCCCTTCAAAAAGTTGTGATTCGTTGTGATAGAGCATGTTGTGTGATGAACAATGTTTCGAGATATGCATTTGAAGCACAAAGTGTGAGGAGTTTGAGGCACACTGACTGAGTTAGAGAGCTTGAATGATAAGTCAAGGATAGTTCATAAATAATAGGAAATGAGAATTACCCCTTCCTCATTTATTCTAGAACTGAATCCTAATATTAAATCTCTTCGGGGACAGCGGTGCAGGCATTTTGCAACCCTAGAAACACTGAGTAGCATATACATTGCATTAGCTGAGGTAGAGACTTGCTGTTTTTTAACTGTATAAACTGTATGCCATAAAGGTGCTGTATCATTCATATGATTTGCAATAAATCTTTTGTATTTTTTTCTCACAATAATTTATCTGAAATAGAAGCCAACACCTTCCAGGTTACTATGCCTAGCTATTGAATTAATTCATGAGCTGGACTAAAATAATGGGCCATTTTTCACCACCAGGATTGTGAATATTTCAATGTCTGAATAAAGATAAGAATAAAGTTAAAGCAACTCAACTTTGTGGAGATGTCACCAGGAAGAAAACAGAATTAGATGCTCATATTAGCACTTTAATTCATTTTATTGTAACATAATTGAAATTATGGCTAAAAAAAGAGAGAGTGTCACAGGTAAAAACAAATATTAATGTGAACACCCATTATGGTTATTTCATGGAAAAATTGGAGAATTACCATCCTTTCTTGATATTGGCCATCCTAAAGAGAAATGAAGTCTATTTAGTAAGATCTGCATGACTACACTATTGAAGCATGCCCTATGTACTGATAAACCAAGAATTCTGTCAATACGAGAACAAAAATACATCCAGAGCAATTCCCCAGAATGGAGTTGACTTCTTTAGTGTACAAAACCAGGATTGGATACGTGGAGGAAAATGTAAATAATCCCAGACTAAACAGTGACTTTTTGTAGGTTCTGAGCCTCTGCCAACCATAAAAATTTGACAACTCAAAAAGGAAATTGGATGGTAATTGACATAATTTTTCTCTATTCTCCAATAACTTTTTCAATTTATTTTTACCAAAATCACAAAACATATTTTTCCCCTTGAAAAAAACAAACAAACAAACAAACAAACAAAAAACAGAATACTGGTGAGAAAGATGCATGTGTGAAAATGTGTGCCAGATTTTAAGAAATTAATGCTTACCTCATTATTTTCCTCTACCAATGAAATTAATGGGAAATGGTATCCAACTCAGTTTAAACACATTAGTAGACAGTCCTCATTTCTGACAAACAGTATCAACAAATCTCCACCACCACTACCACTGGAAACTCAGTGATTAAGCTAATCTTCGAATTCAGTGGTTCACAATGGTAGTTGCATATTAGCATTACCTGGGGGACATTAAATCAGTATTTCTGTGGGTGAGAACTAGTCATCAGCATTTTTTAAAGCTTCCAAATAATTCTAATATCTAGTTAAGATTCAGGATGAGTATTATCCTTGGAAAAGTTGTAGAAATGTGAATGTGAAATGTTTATTTGGTATACTTTCATGACTTGAAAATCATTGCAGGTAACCAAATTTCTCCTACCTCCTTTTAGCATTAGAACAAACAATATTGTTCTTACACTTAAAGGCCTATAGGAAGAATTATTTAGCTAAAACCAAACATTAAATGAAAACTTTACCATGTTCAGATATCTTAGTTTTATTCCTGTGGGCTCTTAAGCAAACTAATTCTTAGAGCTTACTCATTTGTAAAATGGGATGACTGTATCTACGTTACAGGGCTATCATGAAACAAAATGAGTCAGCCCATGAGAAAGTACCTAGTAAAATGCTTGCATGTAATAGACATTCATATGGTAGCCAAACAATTATAAACTAATTACAAATATGCTATTGTGGTCATAACTGCAATAAGTTAAGAGGCTTAATTGTTAATAATTTTTACTTAAGATGTATGCAAACAAATATTTATTAAACACTTATCATGGTGAGGCACTGTTTTATATGCTGAAAATACAGCAGCACAAAGCAAATGAAAATTCCTGCTCCTCATTAAATTTTAATTTTCCGGGAGACCCTGACAACATATTATGTGAGATGATGAAAAGGAACAAGGAGGAAAAAAACCATGGAGGTGGGGAGGCACTCACTATTTTTCAGTGTCCATAAAGTTTTATTGGGATACAGTCATGATAATTTGTTTACAGATCTGCAGAGACATTCATTTTAGATAAAATAACAAGGGGAGTTCCCCTTGAAACAGTCACTTTTGAGTAAAGATCAGAGCGCAGGGAGGGAGTTAACCATGGAGATATCTAAAATAAGACATTTTAGGCAACAGTAAGAACATGCATGGGGTGTTCACGTAGCAGCAAGGAAGCTATTGTGGCAGAATTGAAATCAAGTAAGGGCAACAGTAATAGGAGATGGGATCTCAGAGGTAACATGGGCAGAGGCTGGTGTGATCACATAAGGCCCCATGGGTACATTTTCAAGTACCATTTCAGGTATATTTCTATTTCTTGCCCCATGTTTCAGTGCAGTTATGTAAAAGGGCTCTGGACAAAGATTTGTGAGCAAAACATGACATGTAATTCTTGTAGGCCAGAGTATATACTTGCCTCAGCATGGTGTCAAGCATACTTGAGATGTTACCTGCTCTATCAGTCTTTGTCCCTGGATGCCTACGAAGGACAGAACTCACAGCCTCCATAACGAAAACATAGCAGAAGGCAGAAATAAACTTGGGTTGTATTTGAAACCACTAAGACTCTGGGGCTGCTTGTTACAACTTATAAAGTATCCTGACTCATACATGGTTCATAATAAGTAATTTTGTTTTCATTCTGAGCCAAAAGGGAAACCAGTGGAGATTTTTAAGACAGGTTTGAGATGCTTTGACTTAACTTTAGACATTGTCACTCTGTCTACATTGTTGAGAATAGGCTGCAGGGATTGAGGCGAGGCCCTTGATAAAAAGAGATACTATTGAGAATGTGCATGCTTGGGCAGGGTCAGTTAGCTCAGACATCTCTTTAATCAAAACGGGGATGAAGGGAACAAACGTGTCTAGCCTCTGCACCTGCATTGTTTCCACCAGTGTACTGTCTATTTTCTCTTTTGTCCATCATCCTTAATTAAGACATTTTCTTTTCACTTTTTTCTTCTGTTCAGCTGCTTATGGTTTAATTCTTATGCACAAACATTAATTATAATAACCATATATAAGTAACAGATTTAAAATGAACTCACACATACTCAGGTTCTACTATGTAATAGGTAATAGATACTGAACAAATTCAAATCCTTTTCTTTTACCCTTGAAATCTTTCAGTCTAGCTGGAGTCTCAGGACAAATACAAGAGTGCATACAATAGCAACAGTTCCCATGGTATGTTTGTTAGAGCAGCTTAGGAAAGAGGTAAGTCAGATAATTAGTATCAAATTCATGGAGCAGGTAACGTGAGCTTTGGGGGTAACATGGAACTTTTATGGGTGAAGACTTGGCAAGGCATTTCAATACAAATAAATGCATAGGCTGGGCATGGTGGCTCACGCCTGTAATCCCAGCACTTTGGGAGGCTGAGGTGGGCAGATCACCTGAGGTCAGGAGTTCAAGACCAGCCTGGTCAACATGGTGAAACCTTGTCTCTACTACAAATACAAAACTTAGCTGGGCGTGGTGGTGTATGCCTGTAATCCCAGCTACTTGGGAGGCTGAGGCAGAAGAATCCCTTGAATCCGGGAGGCGGAGGTTGCAGTGAGCTGAGATTGTACTACTGCACTCTAGCCTGGGTGACAGAGTGAGACTCCTTCTCAAAAAAATAAAAATTAAATTAATAAATAAATGCATAATATCAGTGAGGAAGTAATATTATATGGTAATCATCTTCAGACAAAGTAGTTAGACTTATTCAGAAAGAACATAATATTTACTAAGAAAGAAGTAAAGAAAAAAAGAAAGCAATTTGGAAAAGTATTAAAGCAACAAATTATAAAGGTCCTTCAGTAACAGACTGGAAAATAAAGAACAGCCAAAGAGAACATTTTAGTATTACTGTAGTTTCAGCATAATCAAAGGTTGTTTACAATTTCTTAGGCAAAGATGAAATAGGCGATTTAAAACGTGGTTTTGAAAACATAACTGATGTAATCACATACACAGTTTTGTCCCGACTTTAATAAAAAACACTAGTTTGACTTTTTTATTACACACTATTTTATCCTAAATCTAAATTCAGGAATTACAGTGAATGCCTAAGGTAATAAAATAAGATAAAAATAAGTTATTATATATTTGCTAGCTGGTGAGATAAAATTAAAGTAAAAATAAATAATTGCATCAAGGGTTAATAAAAATACTTTTAAAAAATCTCAGAAACAATGCTTAATAATATTGCATTATTCATTTTGCTAAAAATTTCTGTGTAAGAAAAGAGCTTTTGAATATTTACTAACACTACTGTCTTCGAGCAAATTTCTGAAGCATTAGAACAAATCTTATCATTTCCATTGGCATAATGTTCAGTTATAAGTCCAGTCTTCTGTAAAGGTCAAAGGGATTTCTAGAGAAAAAAATACATTTTATCCATTAAACAATTATTCAAAGGAAAACTAAATTAGGGGATATTCTAGAAAGGAACTTATATGACCTAGCAATGAACAAAAGGATGTTGATAAAAAGGTTTCATGTGTCCTTTGGGATAAGTTACATGTGACTCTGAAATACAAAATATTATAATTGTGTTAGCATAATCAGCAATGATAAACTGTATGGAACATTGTGAGCAAAGAAAGGAGGAAGCATTGTGTTCCTTCTTATTACTGCAAAAGTGCATTTGAGTGTGAGAGGAAAGATGCGGAGGGTATTTCCAAATGCTCTCATTATTATGAGTTGAGCTTTTCTTTCTTTCAGGGTACTTTTTAGAATTCATTTTACAATAGATGCAAACTTTTCCCACATAATACCACTTTATTTAATTCCAATTGAATCCCACCTTCACATTCAATTTCATTGAATTTCAGTCTTTAACAATCTTCCCCATTCCCCTACTTGGAATGCTGTGATCTCTACATTTGGAGAGATACTTCAGGATAACAGCTATCATTGGCCAAGCCTGCATGACTATAAAGCCTAGTAGCTCTTCTAATTTTCTTCCACATTTGGTAATCTCTGTACAGCCTTGGAAGCAAAGTTAAAACTATTACATTTCTATTCTAATAGAGTCCAGACCTCTGGAACTGAAAAACCAGGAATGCAATTTGTCCATAGGCTACTTTTCTTTGATCCAGTACATAATGAGCCCCTGTCTAAATTAGTGGCTCATAATCTTTAGTGTGTATCAGAATCACCTGAGAGCTGGATAAAGCACACATTGCTGGGCTTAACCACTAGAGTTTCTGATTCTGTAAGTGTAGGGTACTGGCAGGGATGGAGAATTTACAGTTCTAACAAGTGGTCAGGTGTAGCTGATGCAACTGGTCTGATGTCCTCACTTTGAGAAATGCCATCGTAAGAGAAGGGAAGAAAAGGTTCTCAACTATAAAGAGGGTGTGTGGTGAGGTAAATGTTCTATGAAAAGGAAAAAAAAGTGAATATCTCAATACATTACCTTGCCAAGTTTTTTGCAGGTATATAGGGAGTGCATGTACAGAATATAAAGCCAGACAATGGGTGATTAAAAGCTTGGCATTGACATACACTTGGAAAACTTACAGAATCTGTTTTCTCATTACTTTAACTAACAGAAGCTTCTTGCAAGAGTGGTTGTGAATATTCAATAGTACTTTCAAAAATGCCAATTACTGTCTTACTTTTACAGATGTTTCCAAAATATCAGTGTGGAAAATGGAAACAGCACAGTCTTTGGAGTAAGACATGTCTGAGTTGAAACTTTGGTTTCCTACCACATCCCAAATTTATACACAACAGGTGAATTGGCGTGTATCAATGATCCCAGTTTGATACGTGTATAAAAACATTAAAAATAAAACAAATGGAATGACCCACAGGTTATTTACATATTCTAAGTTGACAGAGATTTAAATAAATTACATTATTAAATCAGAAATCAGAAGATTTGTAAGTTCCTATTGGGATAAAAGGGGACTAATATCAGGACAGGGAACCCAGGGGCTTTGAAGATATGGATAGAATTCTAATTCTGAAGATGTTTGGTAGGTTTATGGATGGTATGTTTTGTTATTCTTTAAAATGTGCAAATACATTACTGTGTTCTTAATATTTTTGGAATATATCATTTGTACAGTACAAATGAATGCACTGGAATATATAAATATGCCAGTGAGTTTTACTGCAGGAAATGAATTAATTTTAAATTATGTTACAAACATCAAAATAATACTTTAAAAACTTTTTGGACTAGAATAAGAATGATACTTAGATGATCACATCTGGGCTTCCTCTCTCACCTTTGAACATCGTATTCATCCAATGGGTTATACACAGCACCTCTCTTCTTGTGGAAACTGGAATAATCCATTTATTTCTTTTGAATAGCTGTTCATCATTTTCATTGATTTCCTTTCTGTGGGTAAAATATTCTTTGATTTCTTATGTCACTTTACTTTTCTCTTCAGGCTATCCATCTCTTCTCATGCCTTGTAACCTCTGGGAGCTCCCGTTCTCTGATTACTTCTCTGACATAGGGTAGATTTCCTTCGAAACTACTGAGGCATTTTTTTCCTCCATCACCCCAACTATGTGTGTGTATTCTACTGTATCAATATCTGCCATAATTTGATGTACTTGAAATTCCCTTTCTTGTTCCTGTCTGTCATGGCAAGCAAATACACAAAGGATCTTTGCAATAAGCAATTTTCTTGCTGGACTGCTGTGGGCAGTGACTGGGACTTTTATAGTAAGTATTTATGCTGTTAGTGCCAGGAAGATTTAAGACAGCATTATCCTGAGAACACCAAGCCCTGTATTGCACTTCTATTTCAGGGGGAATTATTGGACAGTGCATGGAAATGTTACAGAAAAAAACCTACCCTATTTTCTAACAGGCAAGTTAAACAATGCCAATGATTGCTGATAATTCACATAAATACTACACATTACAACTTTACGATGCAGCAACTACTGTGCTATGCTAATTTTTCATTTTAACAACGTAAAAACTTTGATCTGATAGTAATAGGGAAAAGGCTCAATTGAAGAAAAGAAATTAGGAGGAGAAGAGAGGATTGGACCAGAGAAAAATTATGAAAGAGAGAAATAATTCCCTTTGGGTACTGATGTGTTACTTGTAGTTTATAAAACTTAATCTGGAGATAAAATTCTGGATAAGAACATAATAAAAAAGATTAATTTCGTGTTCTCTGTCAGCATAATCCACTTTTATATGCCTCAGTTTTCTCATATGCTCCATCAAGGCTAAGAGATATCACGTAAAAACTTTGGGGAATGAACTTCTAAATTGGCCCCTTATGTCAAGAAGCCTAAAATCAAATACTGTCATTAACTTTGTAAAACAAAATTTGTCATTTGCTTTTTTAAATAAAATAACTTTAATCTTAATTTTTACTGAGGAAACAGGAAATGCATAAACTGCAAAAACATGTAAATCTCCTGAAATCATACTACAAATGATATGCATAAAATATGATCGTTTTATGTATTACTTTGGGTATATAATTTATCCAAACATATATAATCAGTCATTTAAGATGTTTATGCTATTTAAACATTTAAATATTGTATATGCACACACATCATGTAGCTGTGTAATACTTGCTGCATAATTAATTATATAGCTATAACAAAGCTTCCTTTTCCTATAGAGTTGTAATCAGTTATTATTATGAACAATGCTGAAATAACTTATGCATACATCTGCACTATTATTCATAATTTTCTATACATATTCCTAAAAGAATTATTGCTGGAATCAGTGGATATATATCTATTATATATCCAATATATTTAGATATATTTTTTCTAAATGCCTCCCCTAAAATGTTCTTACCAGTTAAAATTACACTGAACAGTTTCTGAATGGCTGTGTTTTTTCATCCTTAATAATACTAGAACTTATTCTTGTAACCTCGTGAATAGAGTAAATACAAATGGTAGCCACTTTGTATTTTAGTGAAATTATTCAAATAATACCCAAAATTAACATCTATCTTAGGTTGGGTTCCTTGTGAAACAGACCCTGAAATGCAGATTTGAGAGTAGGAAGTTAATTGGGAAGTGCCTGCAGCAACAACTGTAGGAGATTGAGTTGGTCTGGGTAGAGATTGTAGAAACTCAATACAGTTGACAAATGCAGTTATAAGATAGTTCTGCAGAGTGCTTAGGAGCTAGCATGGTCTTTCTGAGTTTTCTTGAATTAAGGCATGCAGATACTCAAAGTGTTTGTATATTCCCCTTTGCTCAGTTCATATGTAACCACGTAAATGGCCACAGGTTCTTTTGGAAAAGAAATGGGGAGTCATTATCAACAACACCTGCCGAATTGCAGTGTCGCTCCTGTGAAATTTTTTCCTTCAGTCAATGAGTTCTGGCTCCATTATAGAAACTTGGCAAGGATTGTATTTCTTTTGGGATTACTATCGTATTCTTCTGATTGTCTGTCCTTGATTTCTTTTAACTGTACAGATTGAGCAGCACCCTATTGCCTGCCCATCAATCTTGCCCCTAAGAACGCTACGTTCTCTTAACATCTCCATAGGTGTTTGCGGGTTAGGCTTTCCTGAATATCATTCAAAACTTGCTGCTCATTACATTTGGGTCCACTTTGCTTATCAGAGCTAAGCAACACCACCTCGCCTCTGTATTTTCTCAATTCTGTCATTTCCATCCCTATCAGTGAGCCAGAATTTTCATATTCAAGTTTTTTTCTCATTTATGAATGTTGCTAATCTAAGATTAAGTCCTTTAACCTTTCTATGCTATAGGCTTCTCTTTGGTAAAATAAAAGTAAAATGTTTTCTTTTGATCTCATAATCTTGATTCCAGGACAAAATGAATGAATTAAAATGTGTGATGTATTTCATAATATGGCAGTTTCAAACAAGTATAGCATTGTCTTTCTATTCCTTTTTACAAAATCATTCAATCTTCACATTATAGTGCTAGTACCTCAAAATATCCTGTCTTAAAATGTTGGAAAAATCACATTTTCCTTTACCATAACTGCCTGTTGCAAGAATTCACTGTTACAAACTTGCATCCAGAACAAAAATGATTTTCCTTCTAGCCATTATAGAATATAATACTTAAAACACTGTAGATCAAGAGACTTAAAATATGACATGGAATCAAGGAACAAGATAGGACACCAGAATTTTGGTGTAAAGAATAATTTGACTGAAAGAGCATTTCTGAGAACTGACAGATGACCATGTTCACTGTCTATGGAAACACATTGAGAGATGAGAACATTCCACACGTATCTAGGGCAGAGTGTAATTTTACATTCTAGGACCCAGAGGCTTAATGGAAGAATCATCACTTCTCTTCCTTTGCTCCAATTATTATTATATACCTTCCCCTATCGGGTAGCTCCTAATTTGTCAATTATTTTGCTGCTGTTGATCATTTGATCATTTTTAATTGGTAGTTTTATTATAATAAGACCAGAAGAATTAATACCATATCTACCGTAACAAAATAGTTTCATGGGTGCAAAGTTAATTTCCAAAACAAACATCTCCAGTCTCACTATGAAAAGTCTTTAAAAAGGCAAAGAGCTTTATGGTAATTTGTGTTTTCAGGATTCTGAATAGTAGTTTTCTTTTCATAATACAGTTTTGTTTTTATTTTTGTTTTTATATTTTAAATACTTATCTACACAAAATTTTAGAAACAATATAATGAAGAGAGGTATATATCACTAACATTTAATAGATTTTAATATTTTTTCACATTTGCTTTCTTTTTTTTCTGTTTTTTTTTTTTTTTTTTTTTTTTTGATGGCGTCTCACTCTGTCACCCAGGCTGGAGTGCAGTGGCACAATCTCGGCTCACTGCAGCCTCCACCTCCTGGGTTCTAGCGATTCTCGTGCCTCAGCCTCCCAAGTAGCTGGAACTACAGGTGCCTGCCACCACTCCTGCCTAATTCTTCTAGTGGAGACAGGGTTTTGCCATGTTGGCCAGGCTGGTCTTGAACTCCTGACCTCAAGGGATCTGCCCGCCTTGGCATCCCAAAGTGCTGGGAGTACAGGTGTAAGCCACCACATCTGGCCTTTGCTTTCATACTTTGTATATTTTTGTTGTTATTTCGTTTTTATTTTACGAAATAAGTCGTATTAATATACCATCTACGTAGTTTAAAATTTTTGCATTTTCTTATAGAGACTTGGCTTCAAACTATATAGAATAATTTGACCATAATCTATTTAGTAAACCAGATAAATTTTTTTATTGCCTAAGAGGTATTTTCTCTTGAAATCTGAAGCTTTAATGATCTTTTCAAAGTTATAACTATAACTTGACACTTTTCTCAAGTTAACATTCTTACAGTATTGTAGCCTTTTAAAAAATGAAATTAATACCTGGTAAGCTGACAACAAATTTTTGTCACAGATTTTTGAAAATGAGTGGATTATCCTGTATTACAGTCTTGATTGGATGGGTTAATGATTTATTCAGAATTATTGAGAGTTTGGCAGGGACCAACAAAATAAATGAATGAAAAGGAATCTATTATGGCAATTGTAATTAGAGCATATGGATATATTCCTCTTTTTCAGTTTGCATGCTTGTCAACTTTAGAACAGCCATTGAATAAAATTGAATATTAAATTTGGAAGTGTGAGCCATTTGACAACTTGAAAATAAAAGCATAAAATTTAGGATAAAGCTATTGAAAATCAGAAATAAAAATACAAATTTTTATTAGCATAGTAATATGCAGGGATTCTAATTTCAAGAAGCAAGACTAAGAGCTACATTTTAATAATTAAAATTTTCCTAGGTTTCCTTAATAGACTTACTCTGTGAGCAGTCAAAGCTGCCATACCTATAGATGGCTAAGTTCACTTTTCCACTTTTTGTGTTGCAAAACCACAACAAAGCCAAATTTTGAATTATCTACGAATCGGTTTTAAGGTTTGAATTATTCTCCAAACTATATCAATCATTCCACGTTTTATGTACAGTAACTAATAAGTATGGTAGTGAACTTTATTAAAATTTGCAAAAAGTATGTTAGAAGGCAATGAACAAATAGGAAGAAAGGTTTAAAAAACCTAGGTAGAATGCTAGGTGGTTGATAGATTGGAGGGACAAAAGTTTCATCAAGCCAAAAACAAAAAACACAGAGAAAATATATTTAATCAATATTTTGTTGGAATAACTGGATAACAATTAGAAAAATATATATAGAAATACAAATAGGCTTTTAAATAATTTATGTATAGTTTGTAATTATACATACTTGTTTTCTAATGAAAAATATTGAAGACTTATCAGATCTGTGGAGCCATGACAATATCCTCATATTTTCTATAAAGAAAAAGAATATGATTGTGAATATATAGTTAAAATTTATTTTAGAATAAAAGATAAGAAAACAAAAGAAGAGTAAGCAAGAAACATATTTGTACCTAAATGTTCTGGAAAATATATGAAACCTCAATCAAAGTGAAAAGTAAAAAAGGAACTGAATGATCAAGTGAAAAATAAAATAGATTCAATAATATGTCTCACTCAGAGTTGGTGGTATTAAAAATTGGTAAAAAACCACCAGAAAGCAATATGGCAATATTAAGTTTTAATCATGCAATGCAGTAAACAGCTTATATCTACTCGTTCTGATAATAAAAGTGTATTCTAGTGGCCCAGGGCCGTGGCTCACGCCTGTAATTCCAGCACTTTGGGAGGCCGAGATGGGTGGATCATGAGGTCAGGAGTTCAGCACAGGCTTGGCCAAGATGGTGAAACCCTGTCTCTACTAAAAATACGAAAATTAGCTGGGCGTGGTGGCGGGCGCCTGTAATCCCAGCTACTCCGGAGGCTGAGGCAGGAGAATGACGGGAACCCGGAAGGCGGAGCTTGCAGTGAGCCAAGAGCGCCTCACTGTACTTCAGCCTGGGCGACAGAACGAGACAATGTTTCAAAAAAAAAAAAAAAGTATGCTACTAACAGATTTTAATAGATTCTTAATATGTATCCAAATGTATTTTTGTACTATATATAAAGGGAGGTAATTGTTTCTGTAGCATTTATAGTAGCTTTTATATAATCTATATGCCTTATGATGGTAAAATAATTTTTAAAAACAGGTAATAGTGTGGAAAATTATACAGTTATTAAAATTAAAATCAGTTACTTTCATTTTCAGCCAAGATGAAGTAATTGAACTGGATTTAATTTTCAGTCTAAAACATTTTTCTTCTGCCTATATGCACTGAAAGAAGTGTTAAATCTTTCAAGAAAGATAAAAATGGAAATACCCAATAGAAGTAAGGATCTACACAAAGGAAGTAAATATGTAGTAGTTACACTGGTTAATACGTGACTTTTTCTAATTTAAATTTCCTTAAGAGATAACTACTTAAACTTAGTAACAATATATTATTTTATAACATGCAATAGTATGCTGAACAATAATAAGAATAAAGATTGGGTAAGGAGAAATGTTTAAGTATTCTGTTGTAAGTTCCTCATACGATATGTGAAGCGGTATAATATCACTTAAACATAGTGATAAATAAAAAGTATACATCAAAAACAAACAAAACAACAAGCAAAAAATTATAGCCAATTTGATAACAAAGAGGATCTAATGGAAGTGTAAAAATAATGAGAAAAGAATAAAACAAAAAAGGGAAACAAAAAACAAATGGAAAATATAAAACGTAGTGAGATACACCAAAATATGTCAGTTTTCACATTAAATATAGAATTAAATAAAAAGTCAAATTTTGTAAGTAGATAAAAAGCAAGGCTGAATTATATGCTTTCCACAAGAAACAGTCTGTAAATGAGAATTGAGTTAAAACTAAAATGATAATAAAAGCCAAATACAATGCTAATACTAATAAAAAAATTGATACACTATACAAAGTTTGGAACAAATATATTACTAAGGATAGAGAAGTCTATTTTAGAATGACAAAAAGCTTAATTTATCAATAAGACATTATCATAAACATTTATGAACTTCAAGTGCATGAAACAAAATCTAATAAAATTTCAGGAAGAAGTAGACAAAGCTACAGTTTTAGTTCAAAACTTTAATTCTTTGCTCTCAATAATTGAGAAAACAATTAGAAAGAAAATTAGAATATAGAATATTTGAAGAATGCTATCAACTAATTGACATTTATAGAACACTGCAACCAAATATAGCAGAATATACATTATTTTGAAGAGCACATTTGCCAAGAGAAGATACATTTTGGGTTATACAACAGGTATCAATGAATTAGAAATGATTCAGTTCCCAAGTATGTTCTTTGACCATGATGGACTCAAAATAGAAGTCATTGTTTGAAAGAAAATCTTCCAAATATTTGTAAACATAATAGCACAATTCTAAACAATACATGTATCACTGAAGAAGCACTAGAGTGCCCTTTATATCGAAAATACAAAACAAATTTAATTTTTTATTTGTTTAAAAAATTATACCTAGGAACCTCCATCACTCAACATCTTGCAATCAGTACTGTCAGAACTCCTCTCATGACCTCAAATTTTCTGTTAAAGATAGCAATTGTCCAGGTACTAGTAAAATGGTTGCCCAACCTCATTTGCTCAATGCCCTCAAAACAAAAGACAACTTCACTAAAGCGCCACGAAGACAACTTCCCTAAAATATCAGTTTGTGCTGCTGTAGTTTACGTTGTGGAAGAACATTTCAAAGTGCACTTTCTTCTAAGATTATAATATGAAGTATCATTTTCCAGTATTGCCTTGTGTCCATATTCCTGCTTCTTTCCATATTTCTATTTGCTCTTGGTTCTAAAGCTACCTGTGAATTAGCATAATATTTGTAATAGTGTTCACTGAGAGCTAAAGAACATTTTGCAATCTGAAAAACTTTACGTTATTAATTTGTACATTTACTGGCATGAAGGCAATGTGCAAAGTGTAATACTAGTTTTTACTTGCACAGGAAATAGGATTCATACCATTAATTATAGGGTCTGGAGAAAAGGTTGAATAAATGGCAAGCAATACACAATACGATGAAGACATAAGTACTGATATGGGACTTTGGTAATACATTCTTTAAAAAATCATATTATGTGCTTAATATTTCACCAAACATATTTTTGCATTGATGGCAGTAACAGCAAAATTTTTCAAACTTTTAAATATAGTGGAGGGCTGAGAAAGAAAAAGTGTACAAGACAGAATTTTGTCAAAAAAATCTGTAAGAATTTTATGCCCTGCATAGAAAATAAATTGAAGTTTTACTAAGAGATATCCTTGTCTCAACTGTGCCAATAGCAATTGTATCCTTTGGAACAACTTAAAGATGATATTCAGTGATTTCTGTATCTTCCCAAAGATGAAACATATTGATGAAACATCAAATTTGACCTTATAGCCATTCTTGGGCACACTATGGAAATTCAAATGAATACGATCAAATAATTTAGATTTATATTAAGCAGTTTATAAAATGCTGTACCAAAAGAATTAAAGAAAATCCTCAAAAAAGAAGCAAATTATGCTCTTTGACAGAAAAATTGAATTATTTTGAATTTGCAATATCCACAGTCTTTGGTTTGAACTGTTGTTGCAATTAATGCTGTTAGAAAAAACCCTTTACAATAACAGTAACAAAAATAGTTTTTTTTAAATTTCACTTTTTAGAAAGGATTAAATGCACAAATTTTCACAAGACCTGTTGAATCAAAACAAATTTTATATGAAATATAAAATATAAAATTTAAGGAAATTATAACAAAAGCAAAAATGTTTGTATAATTAAGAAGGATATTCAGGTATAAATGTTAAAAATAAATCTGTGATAACATGTATTTGTCCGTTGAAGATCACAGGTATACTTTCAATTGAGAAGACATCTAAATAATTCTTGCAGTATAGCACTATGTTTAGTTTTCTTTATAATTTTCACTTTGAAAACTTGGAGAGAGATATTAAGTAATATTGTCAGCATATACTAGATGTTTTTTCAGGAGACAGTAAATATATTGAAATAGGTTATAGTGATTCTTATATTGATAACATTAAAATATTTTAAAATAGTTTATGAAAATAACAGTTTATTTGTAATATCACATAATATTCAAAAGTATTGTCTAGGTAAAAATGTGTCAAATTTTGTGAAAATCTTGATTATATGTTAATATTAATGATTTTGCTATAATGCAAGTACTTTTATTTAAAAACACCCAAAATATTATTCATATTTTAATTGTATTCATGTAAACATCACAGACTTAGCAGCAGATCCTCCAGATGGGAGTCTTAGTAAATAAATTTATTCTTAGATATTTATCAATCATATCAAATAAAACCATATCTCCACCTGTACTTTTCTTTTTAAATTAATAATATTTTAGTTGTAGTACATTGTGAGCATGGTTTTCAATTTTATTGTTATGTATTGTTCATGTTTATTGAAGTATGTTTGATAAATAAAATTGTATATAAGGTGCATAGCTTTTGATATACACATATATTGTGAAATAATCACCACAATTCATGCTAATTAAGAAACCCATCACCTCAAATAGTTATTATTTTCCTTATTTTTGTGGTGAAAACACTTAAGATCTATTCTGTTTGCAAATTTCGAGTATACAATACAGTATTGTTAACTATATTCACCTTGCCGTACCTCACATCTTCAAAACCTCTTCATCTCATATAACTAAATTTGCACTTCTGCTGACATCTCCCTATTGTCTCCTCCCCTCATCCCCTAGCTACACAGGGTATGTAAGTCTCTATTTATACTCTTGTCTAGGGTCCTGCAAATGATAGGCATGGGGTGCCCCTGAAGACCCATGTTGGAGTTGTACCATGCATAAGAAATCATCAACAACAATAGTAGCAGCAAAGAAACATTTATTGTATTAAGCCTCTGAGATTTGAGGACTCTTTATATAGCCCATTCTGATTAAAATTATGACCATGGTTGCTGTTTTAATTGATGTATTGATATCTTTATGAATGACCACACTGTATGTTCTCTGAACTTCCCAGAAAGCCCAGTACAAATTTAGAACTTGGGATATCTTTAAATTCCACATAGTATTTGGCAGCTGCCAGCCCCTATCTGCAGCTCATTAGGATTTTTCTGCTCCACTCTGGTTCTTACACACATGGTGGGGCATTTTGTACACCCCTGAGACACAGAGTGGCTCGCATCACGTGTGTAGTTCTCTCTGGAAAAACAACAACAACAACAGAAAACTCCAGTAAAAGTTGAGCATTATTTGGGGTTTTTAGTCCCTTTTTGCCAAAGAAATCTAGGATTCATGAAACCCCAACCAAGAGCTGGAGGATGTGGGCTCTGAGTGAGCAAGTTCCCTTGGTTCTCAGTAATCTTCACCCTGTGGAGAGAAAGAAGTGCAACTGGGGAGGTGAGGAAGGAGGAAGCTGAGTTCATTCTTCAGAAGCTCCAGACCCAGGGCCAGGTTCCCTTTTGCTAGGTCTCAGGGCAGTTCTGCTGCCAGCAATTGTACTAGAAAAGGAGATACAGAGCTAAAATGCACATTTCAAGATATCAGAGGAACTTACATTTTAGTATGATTAATACTGGAAGGTTTACATGATTTAATATTTTCTGAACTATAGGTAACTATTGGAAGTACAATCATGAAAATGAAAACATTTTAATAAAAATGATAGTATTATAAGTATAAATTATTGTTATTATTGCTGTTCTTAGGTCACTTATGTGTGTCATTAACTTTTACCTTTGAAATTATTTTCAGAATTATAAATTAATTTAAAAAATGTTTAAAAAAATACCAGGTATGACACTCAATGGAATTTAAAAGATTAATGTAGGTCTTGAATGAAGGTAGGGTTTGGGGTCAAAAGAAATTAGAAATGATCTACTCTTGAATTTAAAATATAAATTTAAATGGAATGAATATGTTTCCTGCAGAATGAAAGACGTTAGCGTTTTTCAGATTAATCTTGTACTCAGCATTGACCTTTCCCAACTTTGTGAGTTAGCCTTCTTCCATTCTTTCATATTTATCTTTCATACCACCTCACACTCATCTTAGTTTTGTTTTCCATATATGGCTATTTTGTTTCATAATTCTGCTAACTTGCATTGAGATATTCCTTTAGACTGGTGAATTTGACTGAATATACACCTACTCTTATATTTAAAATGTTGAGGTAATAAGTTTTAGGGAAACCCAACTGAGATATCCAACCCACTCTATGTGATATTTGCATTTTATTCTGGGTGTATCTATAATAATCTCTTCAGAAAGTGGAATCTATACTCCCACATGAGCAGAGAGTGCTAAATTTTTTAATAACTTCCTTAGGATTTTCATTTTTACTATGATGGTTTCAAAGATTACAGTATAATTTAGGAAGGAGAAAATGTTAAAATTTTTGCCAGTGAGTGTAAAACTATTATTACATTCTTTTGTCAGTCTTCTGTACTTTGATTTCCATATTTAAACACAGGTAAGCTTTTGAAACTAATATGCAAGGCAAAATATGTATACCTTGGTTTTCTCATTTATGTAATAAAGATAATTATAGTACAGAATTAGAGTTTTGTGGTGAGGATTAAATGAAATTCCAGTCCCTATCACATAGAATTCCTGGTTCAGGGCAAGTATTCAATGCATTTTTGTTGTTATTACTATTACTACTAGACAGTGACTGTAATAATAGACAATAATATATAAGGTCTGTTAGATTGGCTATTTGAAGGTTGATCATCAATTAGCATGTCAGATCCCCTTATAAACAAATTGATTTGGTCATTACATTGAATTATGCCAGTAAAGCAGTTGGTTAAAATTGAAATTTAACAAATAAATCATTGATAGATTATTTCAGTAATTAGCTCTTTTATGACTTAAAAATCTAGCCATTTGGAGTGAATTCATTTAGGCCCTACTACTCATATACAAAGCAATTTTATAAGGCAAGTGAATGCAGGAGAACAGTAAAACACCTGACTTGAAAACATTGCAATAACTCAAATATTCCTTATTAAAATAATTTTCCTTCACCATTTTAATACTGACTTTTTGTCTTTTATATCAATCTTATTTTTAATTTATCTTATTCTTTTGGTGGTTAATTTTCCATCTGCCCCATTTTTGAGCCAAGTCTCTCAGGCTGTGGGTCCATTTCTTAATTTCAATTCTGGTTTCTATCAAGTCTTAGTTATTTCTTAGGTAAAATTTTATTAGTTCACTAATACAAACATATTAAAATTCTCAAAAAATCTACTCATATGCAACTATAGAAAAATTTTATAAGAACAGTGGGATTTCATGAAAATTAGTATATTTTAAATTCATTCTGAAAATTATCAAATATGCACAAAAGTAAAGAGAATAGAATATTAAGCTTTATGTACATAACACACAGGCATGACAATTAATTGGCACTTGGCCATTCTTCCAAGACATGAATATTTTAATAAATACGTGTAATAAAATTATATTTTCTGTCTATCCATCCACCCATCCATTGATCTATTGATCTATCAAAAGGGGGAAAAAGTGAAAGTGACAGAGAGAGAGAGAGATAGAGAAAGAGTCTCTATGGCCCAGAAGTATTTAAAATTCATTAGTGTATCTTTTTTATTTCTTTTAGAAGCTCTGTAAAAATTAACAGTGATGAGCTGACCATTGATGAAAAGTAACACAAACTAATAACTGCTCTATGGCCTTGAGTACCTATGAATTATGTAGTTAATCTTCTACCCATATTGAACATATGATTTGTAGGTGTCTCTAGTTAGTGTCTAATTTTCAACCCACTTACTTCCTTGAGCTGGTAAAAAAAAAGTTCATGTGCAACCAAATGAGGAGGAAAAATAAGTCTCTCCATCTGTGTCTAGAACATATACTTATTTTTTTCTTTTTCAATATGAAGAGCCTTTGGTGGGGAAAATCTGTTTTATTTCTACAGGCAGATAAATGGTGTATATCCAATCTATGTTCATACAAAAATGACATTATTCTCACTTTCCTTCAATCCATATATCTAATCAAATATCAAAAAAACTTTCAGATAATAGCTTTCATACATATTCTAAAATAGTCTTGCGATAAATAGATATAAATCAAATTTGGCATAGTTCCTTCTATCTTCCAAGTGGTTGTCTTATTTTCTATTACTGGGATCAAGTAGTTATTGTTTATGTATGTCAATGGACTTAGATAATTGTGGCTGACTTTTGGTAATTTTTGCCTGCCATAGCATTAAGCAGCAGTACAAATTCCACAGGAAATCACACATTTTCCATTCTACCATTTGTGTGACGCGAAAAACTTTTTAACATACGTCCATTAGAATTCCGCTAATGAACTGGTTCTCTAATTATAACAAATAGATACATTCATTCAATTGTATAAAGGAAGAAAGCACACATGAAAAGTCATAGCAATCATTATCCAAAAACACCTTCAAGGTAAATGGACCTATAACAAAAACAGAATACTAAAATTGTTAAAAATATAGATGATATTTCCTCCTAAGATTGGAAAAAAGGCAAGAATATCAACTCTCACTACTCCTACACTGAAAGTTTTAGTCAGTGCAATGAAGGAAGGAAGAAAATATTTTTAGAGTCAGACATATTGAAAAGGAAGAAATAAAACTGTACCTATTTACAGACAACAAAATGTCTATGAAGAAAACTTTAAGAAATTAAAAATCCTATATGAACTGATAAGTGAGTTTAGCAAAGTTATAGGATATAGGTCAACACACAATCATATTTCTATATGTTAGCAATGTACAACTGAAAAAAATACTGCAACCAAAATGAAATATATATCTAATAAAATGTGTCTAATAAAACGTGGTAAAATGTACACGGTTCTGATCATGGACATCAAAAGAGATCTAATTAAAAGGAATGTCCTATCATTCTCATGAATTGGAGACTCAACATGAAAAAGATGTTAATTCTCTTGAAATTGATCTACAGATTTAATGTAAAGCCCATAAAAACCCCAAGGGAACTTTGGTAGATATAGATGAACTGATTCTAAAATGCATATAGAAGGGCAAAGGAATGAAAATAAATGTAAAAAAGTTTTAAAAATAATGAATTTGGAGGAATAACTGAGTATTACTATAAAGCTACAATAATTAAAAGTGGGTTTTAACAAAGAGTTAGATGCATAGATAACAGAACAAAATGGAATCTAGAAATAGACCCATACAAACATTGCCTTTGATCTTTGACAAAGTTGCTGAATAAATTTAATGGAAAATTGGAAGATGAGGTCAAGATGATTATATTTAAAATAAAAAGGAAAAGAAAAGAACTCAACCTAAAGATTTCTTGTCATACAAAAATTTACTTAAAATGGATCACAAATATAAATGAAAAATATAAAACTGTAAAACTTTTCAAAGAATATACAAAAGCCTTGTGTTAGGTAGAGCTTTTAGGTGTGACATTGAAGGCACAATTCATAAGAAAAAAAGTCATAACTGAATTGCGTCAGAATTAAGTTAAAACTTTTGCTCTCTGAAAAACACTATTGAGGGAATTAAGAGACAATCTATGAACTTGGGGACAATATTTGCATTTTACAAATTCAGCAAAGGACTTAAGTCCAGACTAAATAAGAAATGATCAAATCTCAACAATAAAAACACACATAACACTTAAAAATGGGTTAAAGGACTTGAACCTACATTTCACAAAAAAGTAGATATAAGAATGGAAAAGAAGTACATAAAAAAGGTAAAATATAATTAGCCATTAGAAAAATGCAAATTAAAACCTTGGTATTCTTCCAAGAGAAATGAAACTTTTGATCACACAAAAGCCACACATGAATGTTTATATTACTAGCAACTGTATGCAAAATTATGCCAAATAGAACTCACCCAGATATTCTTCAACTGGTGAATGGATAAACTGTGGTACATCCGTACAATACAAAGGAAGGAACTAATGATACACACAACAATTTTTATGACATTAAGATCTTTCTTCAGAGTGAAAAACACCAAAAGTTTACATGTTTAATACATTCATTCTAGAAAATACAAAATAGTAGTGATGACAAACAGATGAGTGGCACCCAACATGGGGATTCTGGGGAGGATGTGACTATTAAAGGACTGCAGAAGGGAGTGTTCTCGGTTGATGAAATATTTTTGTATCTTATGGTGGCAACATGAATCTCTCTAACTCCAACTAACTATCTGGTCATTAACAAACCTGACCAACACAAGCAATGGGGAAAGGGTTCCCTATTCAATAAGTGGTGCTGGGATAACTGACTAGTGACATGCAGAAGATGAAAACTGGACCCTTATACCGTGTCCAAAAATCAAGTCAAGATGGGTTAAAGATTGAAATGTAAAACCCAAAACTATAAAAGCCCTTGAAGACAACCTAGGCAATATCACTTAGGACATAGGAATGGGGAGAGATTTCATGACAAAGATACCAAAAGCAATTTCAACAAAAGCAAAAAATGGACAAATGGAATGTAATTAAACGAAAGAGCTTTTGCACAGCAAAAGAAACCACCAGCAGAGTAAACGGACAACCTACAGAGTAGGAGAAAACTTTTGGAAACGATGCATCTGACAAAGGTCTAATATCCAGAATCTGTAAGGAACTTAAGCAAATTTACAAGAAACAAACGACCCCATTTAAAACTGGGCAAAGGACACTTTTCAAAGGAAGACATACATGCGGCCAACAATCATATGAAAAGAAGCTCAATATCACTGATCATTAGAGAAATGCAAATCAAAACCACAATGACATACCATCTCTCACAGCAGTCAGAATGGCTATTATGAAAAAGTCAAAAAATAACAGATGCTGGCGAGTTTGTGGAGGAAAAGGAATGCTTATACACTATAGGTGGGAGTGTAAATTAGTTCAACCATTGTGGAAGGCAGTGTGGCGATTCCTCAAAGACCTAAAGGCAAATGCAATTTGACCTGGCAATTTCATTACTGAGAAAATCCCAAGGATATATAAATTGTTCGATAATAAAGACACATGCATGCATATGTTCATTGCAGCACTATTCACAATAGCAAAGACATGGAATCAACCTAAATGCCCATCAGTGATAGACTGGATAACAAAAACATGGTACATATACAACATGGAATACTATGCAGCCATAAAAAAGAGGTCATGTCCTTTGCAGGAACATGGATGTTGCTGGAGACCATTGGTCTTAGCAAACTGATGCAGGAACTAAAAGTACCACATGTTCTCACTTATAAGCAGGAGCTAAATGATGAGAACACATGGACACATCGAAGGGAACAATACACACTGGAGCCTATTGGAGAGTGACGGGTGGGAAGAGGGAGAGGATAGGAAAAATAACTAATAGATACTAGGCTTAATACTTGGGTGATGAAATAATCTCTACAACAAACCACCATGACACAAGTTAACCTATGTAATGAACCTGCACATGTACCCCTGAACTTAAAAGTTCAAAATTATATAATTCTATACACAAAATTTTAAAAAGTGAATTTGATTATATATTTTTAAAAAATTATACATACATGTGCATGCATAATTATTTTATAGTCTGCATAAGATGTATAAGGATGTTGAGTACAAATAAAGGAGACATAATGAAACCTTTAAAGGTTACCTTCAGTTACAAAATTAATTTGCTAAATTTGTTAAATGAAGTAGTTAGCAAATAGTTGTTCTAGTATCCATGGATTACCAAATACAGTAATTGATTAAAACAGAAAAGTGGCCCCAAATATTACTCAGAACTCATAAGAAATGATAAAGAGATAAGTATAATAAAAAATAAATGGACAGTGATAGCTGTATGAAACCTGACAACAGAGCAGATGGAGAAAGTGAAATAATAAACTGCAATTTCCTAAACTGACAAGATTAGACTTCTCAGATCAAAATGACAAGGAAAAATAATGAAAAAAGATATACATCTAGACTTATACTGGTGGCATTTTAGAATTTCAAGGATAATAAATTCTACAGCACTTGGGTGGGGTGAGGGGAAGACAGGCTTATATGAATAAAAATAAACCCACGGTTTTACCTTTCACTTTCGGTTTTTGTTATGTGGCAAGAAAACATATCCCATCATTTTGATTGGTCCTCATGGCTAATTGTACAGTTTAGAAGCATAGCCTGTGTGTTTCTTGACTCTGTGATTGATTCTGGAAAGAGGACCTAACTCTAGCCAAAAATAGTCCTTAGGAGTAATGACTTATTCAAGCTTGTTAAACTAGTCAAAACCAAATAAACTCGAGACTTTTTACTTTAAATGTGTTTAGTGCTGTGATAATGTGAGCCTCAACATTTCTACTGCCATCTAGCTATGATAGAGTTAATCAGCTTGTGGCTCAAGGTGACACCTAGAATAAACAAGTCATGAAAAGATCCTATTGACAATGTTTCACACAGAATTTAAAAACTATCGAAGCAAAGCTGCTCCTTGACTCTTCAGTTCCATGAGCCAAAGTATTTTTTCTTGTGTTTAAAAGTCCAGAATAGATTTTCTTTTATGTGGAATACAATGCATTCTGAAGGATCAAACGGTTTAATTTTCATATTATTTTTATTTTCACTATTCCTTAAAATTAAAAAGAAATCAATCACAAAATAATTATATTTTGTAATTTTTAGTATCCATAATATCATAATTGCTCAAGGAAAGATGGTTATATATTCTAACTAAAGTGAATATTCTTTATATTCCATTAATACACACAATCATTTCTTCTTTCTTTATTCAGTGTAGCAAGCATATGCTGTAAACCCATGTAAGATCATTTTTTACATTTATTTATGATATTTTGAAAATAAATTGGCTAGCCCTTGCTCAAAATATTCCTGCAAATGTTGATCTACATATACATGGATTCAATTTCCAGATGATTTATGACTATGTATATTGTATGTCATAAGAAAATAAATCATTAAGGCTTTTGATATTCTACCATGTGGGAGGTCTAATGTGAATCCTTTAAACAATTTATATCATGTCTAAATTTTTTTCTCATTTAAATTTTTTCTTTATGATCTTATGCCTAAGAATCAGTATAAATAAGTATGAGAATGCACAATAAAACATTTAGTAATTTAAAAACTATATGTAAAAATACAATCATATTTTTATAACCGAATAATTGCTTAAGATGATATATGTATTATAAATTAGATCACTGTATTCATTACTGGACAGAAAAACTACACTTTTGAAAGCATCAATAGTAATTTTAGTTTTATCTATATTTGAAATAAATTAGAGCAATATAATATAAAGCAGACAGAAAATAGAAAGCAAATGTAAATTATTAGACTGAGTATCTTTACTCACTGAAATACCATTATATTGTTCACCAAAGCATTCTGATCAACGGTCTAATCACCAACAAATAGCCACTGTTCAGAAGAATATCACGATTATGAAATCAAGACTGGAGACCATAGTGTCCAGAACCATATATTTCTTTGAAGCTGAAATGAAATTACATGATCAGATTGTTGTAATATGTTTGAAATTAAATTTGTGTATGTGAATTTGTCCCCATAGTTATTTGTCATTACAAACTGCACGCTTTCCCCCATGTCTTCACAGAGTGAGCTATAATCACTCAGAAGTCAGATATTATGCAGGAAAAAATAGTATATATACCCTAAATAGTTAGCATAATATTATGAAAATGTTTTTTTGAAAACTTTGATTACTTAAAAACATGATAAAATCACATATTCTAGAATTAAAAAAAATTAATATATTTTTGTTTTGACTCAGCTCTCTTGGTTAGCTAAGGATTTTGCTTCTAATTTGTAAATAAGTTACAAAATGGAATTTTTAAAAATGTTTTGTAGTTATAAAAATAAGAATTATTTCACTAATCTATTCTTTAGACTCATCTTCTTAACTGATTCTCATTAATCATTGACTGTTGACTAAAATTACATTTGAAATAAATGAAGTGACCTTGTGAATATTATTAAAATTTAACCTAGGATTAATTTAAATATTTCAGCTTTGTATGGGGGCATATTTGTATTTGTATTCCTAAAAAGATAAACCAAGGAAAAGAAATTCTAAATGAAAAAGAAACTCTAAATGAAAACTAGGTATAACATAAGTTAACATATATGATAGCTTGTTTGTGATTAGGTACAAGATCTTTTTTGTTGCCTGTATTCCTATTAATATAATTTATATGATAGAAAAATAAAGTTTGTTTTATTTAAATTATTATGTTAATAGTTTTATGTTAAAAATGTAATACATGATTATAGACAACTTGAAAAACAAAGCAAAGCATAATACAAAAATTAAAAATGATTTTTTGTCTAGTATTGTACAGAAGATAGTTTAAATTTTAGCTTATTTTCTTTGAGCGATTTAGAAGCAAATTAAGTTTTTAGCTGATAATATGCCTACATACATAAAAATCTAGCCACTGACCACAAGCATTTGTTCATTAGTTGTTTAGATGCTCAATTTAAAACTATTTTATTTACTTTAGTCAGAGTGGTACTTGCTCTTTGGAAGAATGACTGTTTCTTGTAAGAGGATATATGTGTGCATGCATGTTTTTATATGTATAAATAATTTATTTGCTTGGGGGATATGAATGTCTACTAATTTTTTAATTGTTTCATGGTAATAATGGCTAGATTTGCAAACGTGAAAAGTCACATGGCTGAGCGATTTCCTAGAGCCGAAATGCATAAATGATAGAGCCTAAATACCTGCATCTTTTGCCAGTTTCTGTGACTTATCAGCAATCTTGGAAGTTAACAAGGTGGATCCAAAACAAACTCATTGAGTTGACTAGTGATGCTAGTGAAAATATGATAGCTCATTCTATATAACTGTGTATATTTACAAATGTAGAACTATTAACTTCACAGAGAGCTCAACTTCCTGGTAGGAAAGTTTTTGGAATAATGCAATTTGTTGTTGACTTTGTTTATGGTTTGGTATTATTATTGTAATATCTATTTTTCATTAGCCTTAAAAAGCTGGTCACATATGAAATTAATTTGACTATTGTGAGAAATGAAGCTTATTTCTGAAGAGAAAGTATATTTTGGAAAAATATTTTTATTTTGTATTGCTTTCTTAAATAATAAATAACCTAAAAATACAATTGACCATTGCCACCAAAATAGGTTTGTAAAAAATATATGAAGTAGGAAGATTTGGATAATGGAGGAAGTTCAGTGGAGTCTTTTGGGACAAAATTATTATTAATGTGAAATAATGCATATGGAAAGGTAAAAGAAGCAATGGCTGTAATGTAAGATAATAGAAAATAAATGGATGAAGAAAAACAGTAAATTTCAAACACAAATGACACAATTAGAGGAAGAAAAGAAAATCAGACTACCAAAGCTGCTTTCCTCAGCAAGATTTTATTCATCTTTAGCTCTTTTAGAGTGCAAATTCCATTGCTCTTTAGTATACATGATATTTCTAAATAAATGATAAGATGAATGGGTTTGTTAAAAACAGGGATCATAGATCTAACTCCAAAAAGGTCTCATTATTCAGTGGGGAAAGCATAGTTTTTCACATTGACTTTGATTCTTCACATTATGGCTTAATTAACATGATTCATTAATCACTATCCAACTTATTATAAGCCAATTATGTTTGCATAGAGATAACTTCTTGAGTGGAAGCCTGAGTAGCTTCATGGACTTTCTCCTCAGTAAAACTACCATACAGGTGAACATTATTTTTTTAAAAAAATTTAGGTTTCTGGAAATTTTCTAAAGGCCATACAGTAAATAAGAAACATTTATTCAAGAAAATGTAATATATATTGATAATAGCAGTGACAGTCTGAGTTTTTGAGCCAGGACCCACTCTCCTCATCAACCTTCACCCCACTCCTGCCCAGCTCAGCATGACTGAAGCACCATCCTGGGTGGGTGCAACCAAGAACGCAGTGTTCCTCTCATTCCAAATTGCAAGTTGAGGGCTATGGTATCTCCTTGTGAAGAACAGGTAACTAGCATTTCTCATTTTATCCCAGCTCCATGTAGTAGAATCTCTATTCTAGACAGGAGCAACTGAGAGGTCTGAGGTTCTCTTCCTTCATCCATTCAGCTCCGTTTTGTAGGGTGAAAGTTCTACCCCAGGTGCAATAGGCCACAATGACCAGTGGCCAAATCACCCGGTCTCCAGCTTATTTGTAGGGAGGATGTTTCACATCTGGAGAATCCAGCTGAGAAGACTCAAGGCTTCTGCTCCAACAGCGCCATGCTTGCAAAGCAAATATGCCACTCCGAAAGAAGTAGCCCATTCTCCCTACCCCAACCTCAAGAGCAGTGGCAGAGATTTTGCCCAGTGGGAGAGGCAGAGGTAAACAGAGATTAACAATAGAGATTTCTGAATCCTTTCCCAAGGCAACTGACTTTATTTGGAACAGAGTATGAGAAAGTACGAGCTTAAGGGCTTCCCGGAAAGAAAAAATTGGAGATTTCAAGATAAGCCACTAAGAGGAAATATGTGAACAGTTAGAGGAAAGTTTCTCAATGAATACAGCAAACTAAACGCAGGCTGAGCTGGAAGCTTACCACAGAGAACCAGGGATAAAAGAGGCTATAAAGAGCCCTCCTGGCAGCAGAACATATCTTTAAGACTGGCTTCAAATACTATGTCTGTAAAGGGACTAAAATTTAATTGGATCAGACTGTGGAGCAATTTATTGGGGAATTGTCAAAAAACAATACAGTGATTAGCAAGCAGTTAGTGAAGGTGAACAGCTTCCTGTAATACCAAGAAGCAAACAGTTTAACAGAGAAATCAGGGAAAGAGATAGTCAAATTGAGACCTGACCTGCTAAAATCACTGTCATCACAAGGTCACTGTATACATGTCCAAGGATTTGGACATAATTTCAGACTTCCAACAACAACAACAACAACAAAAACAATGATTCTTATAGTTTTCATGAGCTTATTGCTTTTGCAGATAAATGAATTTTGGAATTTTCCACTCTACTATTTTTCTGTCAAAGTCAGTTGATTATTGACATGGGTGCCAAGATGATTCAATGAGGAAAAATAGTATCTTCAACAAATAATACTGAGATAACAGCATATTTACATGCAAAAAATGAAGTGAGATCATTTCCTTATACTGTATACAAAAATTAATTCAAAATAGATCATATAGCTCAATAGCTAAAATTTTAAAACTCATAGAAGAGAAAGGATAAATCTTAATCTGGGTTTAGGCAAAGACTTCTTGGATACGACACCTAAAGCACAAGCAAAGAAAAAAAAACATATATTGAACCTCACAAAATTTAGAAAACTTTGTGCTTCAAAGAGCACAAGAAAGTAAAAAGACAATCCACAGAATAGAAAAAAAAATATTTGCAAGTCACATATCTAATACAAAAATTGTATCTGGAACACATCAATAATATTTCTAAATAAAAAGACACATTACTCATTTAAATAATTGAAAAATGTTTTAATAGCTGTTTTTCCAGATAAGACATGCAAGTGTCCAATAAGCCCATGAAAAGAGGATCAATAACCTTATCCATCAGGAAAATGCAAATCAAAACCACCATAAGATACAACTTCACACCCACTAAAGTAGCTATAATAATAATAAAAAAATAAGTGTTGGCAAGAATTTGAAGAAATTGTAAGCCTCGGACTTTCCTGATCAGCATGTAAAATTATGCATCCATTTTTAAAATTAGTCCAGCTGTTCCTCAAAAATTTAAACCTAAACTTATTATATCACCCAGTAATTTCATTTCTAGATATATACCCCAAAGAAATGCAAGCATATATTTATACAAAAACTTGTACATGAATGTTAATTGTAACATTAAACCCAAATATCTATCACCAGATGAATGGGTGAATAAAATATGGTACATAATTATAGCAAAATTTTATTCAGCAATAAAAATATAAAGTAGTAATTCATTCTTCAATGTGGATGAACGTTGAAAACATTATGCTAAGTGAAAGAAGCTGATCACACAAAAAAACATATATTGTATAATTCCCGTATTGGGTGTATATATATTTAGGATAGTTAGCTCTTCTTGTTGAATTGATCCCTTTACCATTATGTAATGGCCTTCTTTGTTTCTTTTGATGTTTGTTGGTTTAAAGTTTGTTTTATCAGAGACTAGGGTTGCAACCCCTGCCTTTTTTCTGTTTTCCATTTTCTTGGTGGATCTTCCTCCATCCCTTTATTTTGAGCCTATGTGTGTCTCTGCATGGGAGATGGGTTTCCTGAATACAGCACACTGATGGGTTTTGACTCTTTATCCAATTTGCCAGTCTGTGTCTTTTAGTTGGAGCATTTAGCCCATTTACATTTAAGGTTAATATTGTTATGTGTGAATTTGATCCTGTCATTATGATGTTAGCTGGTTATTTTCCTTGTTAGTTGATGCAGTTTCTTCCTAGCATTGATGATCTTTACAATTTGGCATGCTTTTGCAGTGGCTGGTACTAGTTGTTCCTTTCCATGTTTAGTGCTTCCTTCAGGAGCTCTTTTAGGACAGGCCTGGTGGTGACAAAATCTCTCAGCATTTGCTTGTATAATTCCCATTTACAAAGATTATCCAAAAGAGAAAAATCTATTGAAATAAAAAATAGAAACATAGTTGCTTTGGCTGGAGAATTGGGGGGAAATGGGAAGATAATACTAAATTTATATGGGGCTTCTTTTTGAAATTACAAAAATTTTAAAAAATTATGGTGATGATTGCACTATAATCAATTATGCTATAATCCATTGAATGTTACTTCAAATGGATAAAGTGAATGTTATATGAATTGTATTTCAATAAAGGTGTTATAAAAATGCACATAAAATGAATATAAACTTGTATTATATTTTTCATTATATCAGAGACCATGTAGCTGACCACAGATTCACGAATGAGGCTATCAAAGACCAGATGAGGCCAGGCGCGGTGGCTGACACCTGTAATCCCAACACTTTCGTAGGCCTCTGCGGGTGGATCACAAGATCAGGAGATGGAGACCATCCTGGCTAACATGGTGAAACCCCATCTCTACTTAAAATACAAAAAATCATCCAGGTGTGGTGGCAGGTGCCTGTAGTCCCAGCTAATCCGGAGGCTGAGGCAGGAGAATCCCTTGAACCCTTGAGTATTGGAGGTGGAGATTCCAGTGAGCTGAGATCTCGCCACTGCACTCCTGCCTGGGCGACAGAGTGAACTCTGTTTCAAAATAAAAGACCAAATGAACCTTCCAGCGGATTCCAATCCAAAATACTTCTCTACAAAATCCTGAGATAATTATTTTTGTCACTCTTTTTTTTTTTTTTTTTTTGAGACGGAGTCTCGCTCTGTCACTCAGGCTGGAGTGCAGTGGCACGATCTCGGCTCACTGCAAGCTCCTCCTCCCGGGTTCATGCCATTCTCCTGCCTCAGCCTCCTGAGTAGCTGGGACTACAGGCGCCCGCCACCACGCCCGGCTAATTTTTTGTATTTTTAGTAGAGACGGGGTTCCACCGTGGTCTCAATCTCCTGACCTCGTGATCCGCCCACCTCAGCCTCCCAAGGTGCTGGGATTACGAGGGTGAGCCACCGTGCCCGGCCCACTCTTTAAGTGGCTTCTTACATGACAAAAGTGAACTGATACAAATCCTATAATCTCACGTCTCACATGTACATACAACTCAGACAATTATTGCTTTCTTTCTTTCATTTAGTCTACCTATTTGCCAGGATCCATGCTAAGGGATTCAAATGAATTGTTTTATTTGATCGTTACAATGCTCTTTGGGCTAGATACTATTAATATTTCCATTTTATAGATGAGAAACCTAAAGTCCTAAGAAATTATGCTACTTACTCGAAGTTAAAAGGATACACGTGTGACAAAACCAGTGCTTAAATTCATGTTTAGTTATCATATCACAAATCGCATGCATTTACCCACATGTAAGGTACTGACTAGTCATGGTTTATATATACTTTTATACAGTTGTATAACTGCTTTAGAAAAAATATTATTTCATGAGCATATTCTTAAGAAATAATCTCTTTTGAAAGCATCATTTTAAATTACTGCATTTCATTATATGGATGTAATTATTTTTTGTTGCAGTAAGAATTTTTTGACACTTTTTCTTAGCAGAAAGTATAATTTTATTGTATTGGAAAGAAATTATGAAAATTTTCTTGATATGAAAGTGTTCTTGATATTATGAAAATTTTGACATGGGATAAAATAAAGAACAAAGAATGAGATTCAATGAGGATTATGCTAACCTCCTTTAACATTAAATTAACTGAAAACTCTACTGTGGGTTTGGCCCTTTTCTATTTTTTTAAAGGCCTACTTATTTTGAATTATCCAATTTATATATATTTAAATTATCTTCATATTCATTTATTCTTACTGTATTCATTTTGGTAAATTACCAGTTCTTTCCAATAAGAAAGCTTTTACTTATTTTTCTTTGCCTTGTCAAAATTATTTCTTCATGATGATGCACTTGCAAGTTAGAAAACTTTTTCCCTCCAGTTTATACTAAACCAAAATTCTTACCATATTTGTGAAGGACAACTTTTTAAAACTTTTAATTTTGACATAATTTTAAATTCACAGAACATGAAACATGGTGAAAGCAACTCCCAATATCCAGATTTAGAATTTACATATGGTCTTACTTATCATTTTCTATTATTTTATTTTTTGAACCAATTGAGGTTATGCTCAAGATACCATGCATTTTTATCCCTGAATATTGGTATTTATTTCATAGAAACACAGATATAATTACAATACAGTTAACAAAATCAGAACAATTAGAATGTATATAATAATATTATCTTACTCATAGTTAATACTCAAATTTTGTTATTCTATCATTTTTATGATTTCTTTTTCCTAGTCCAGGATCTAGTCCAGATGAATGTATTGTAACATTACATTACATTGTAACACTGTGTAATGGTTGTAACACATTACATTAACTTGTTCTATTCCTTTAGTTTCTTTAAATTAAAATTAGTTCCTCATCCTTACTTTGTATTTCTCAACCTTGAAGTTTATGAAAAAGACAAGCCAAATATGTTGGAGAATGCCTCTCAATTTGTTTTTTTCTGATGATTCTTCATAATTAGGCTTAGATTATGCTTTTTATTCGCAGAAATAACACTGATGTGAGGGTGTGCCCTTGTCATCGCATCTGTGCTTTCTTTTGTGAATTTTTGGGGAAAAAAAAAAATCATCAGTGCTTTGACTTTTACAGACATGAAAAGAAAAAATGAGTTTTTCATTATTTTCTCTTTTCCATTTCTCCCTCTTTTCCTCTCTTTTTTCCTTAGAACTTATTCAAAACCGCAAATATATAGTTATTGAAAACCTAGAATTATGATTAAGTGAAGTGTCTAGGGAATAGTTTTAAGGCAATCTACAGGCAAACGTATGGTATTATATAATTTACCTTTATGGAGCAATAATGAGTAAACAGATCATATATCAGAATGGGATGGGGTTAGTCATTGTAGGTTTCCTATAAGATATGCAAATCCAATTTTTTAAAGATATGAAAGAAGTAATATAAAGCCACACTGAGATAAAATAATAAATAGGGTTAGAAGCATGAGGCAAGTCGAGAAACAGATACTTTGTCAGGAGTTTTCTGGGGAGATCCCAAGGCCGGTAGCATTATTAGAATAAAACTGCTCAACTGCAGATTAATAATGAAAAAAAAAAGACCAGTTGAGAAGGTTTTTTAAATATTGGCCCAAACATTCCAGGATTTATTTTATAGACTTTGTGCACATATGTTTGGGAAATTGCTTCATAATTCCAGTGAAAGACAACTTCGTAATTCTTAATTTATTGCGAATTTGTGAAAATCTTAAATGTTAAGAAGTCTTTAGCAGCAATTTTATTCTATAGAGAAGCAGCTTAAGTATGCTTGAGGGAGAACAAAGCTTGTTATATTAGCAAGTGTTTTAGCCAGATATTAGTGTGCTTGTGGATAATACAAATGATCCTGGTTGACAGTTCTTTACCAGAGCATGTTTTTTAAATGTAAGACAAAATAAGCCAATATGAAGGACTTAATGTGGAGAAAGTACGTAACCCAAATTCAATGGAAATTCAAAATAACTCATGAAACTGACAGAACACAAAGAATATGAATTGACGTGTAATGCACTTAACAATCAACATATGCAGTTTTTAATGCACTAGCCACATGATTATTATTAGCAGTTTCTCAGATTCTCAGTTTCTGATTGTCTTCTATCACTGCATAGGAGGCTTAGTGACCCTGGGGTCATGGCTATCTAGTTCTAGGTTTTGTAATAGAAATAACCACAAGCACTTAGAGCCTTCATGTAACATCTGTGACACAGCTACACAGATGTGCTGTGCATTTTTGCTCTTGTCAGTATAAATCCTCAAGCACAGTCATTTCAACTGAGGGGGCCAAGGAGAGCATCTAAGATGATGCATGTAGCTTTTACATCTCTATGCGTAGGGAAAATAAAAAATTTTGGCCTCATCATACAGACATATATGTTTAATCCGACCATTATTTTTAAAATTGGAGTAGCCACTTTTCTTTGGACCAGCATCCACCATATGTCTAGTTTTGTACTTACCTTTCTGTTTAGAATGTTTAAAGGGAGAAAGATCTTACTCACCCATGGTTTCTGGATACCAGTGCTGCTGGGTTTGCTGTTGCCATCTCTTATCCCATGCTAATATTACTGAAGTTCCTACTACTTACTATTATTGTTACACTAGTGCCACATGTTTGATGTCATATTGATGAATCCTGGTTTTGTTCCACAGTGGCCACAAGATCATGCATTGTGCACCATTTATTCCCTGAGTACCACAGCTCCTTTGCTCCCAGTGGAAAGGAAGCTATTCCCTCTATCACTTTTTGTCATTCTATTGTTGCCTTCAAGTGATTATATACTTTTAAGCACTTCTCTCATCAGTCTTCCAAATAATGTTATTTAAGGGTCCCCAGTTTGAGAAAATTGCTCCGAATTTATCATAGCCTAAAATGTGGATAGGAAGGAAGGAGAATTTGGTGTAAACGTTCCCTGTAACAGGCATTATTCTTTCACAAAAATCCCAGTCATTCTTTCATTTTTCTCTACCTCGGAGTAGAATTTCTGTTTTCTTAGTGGCACCTTTCCTTATAATTGAATAATCTTTCAGAAAAAAAAATTTAATCATCAATTTAGATTAAAAGATTTATTCTCAGTTTCCAGGAAGCGTATACTCTCCATTATATCTCCTTAAGGATCAAAGTATCCTAACAAAAAGAGGATTTTTTGGTCTCCCATTTTCATTCCACAAATGTTTATTTGGTGTGTACTACATGCCACTTACTGGAGCAGACAGCAACATCAGGAAGCAAAGCACACACCCTTGAAACTACAACCTGAACTCGTATTCTACTTTCCTATGAAAGATTTCTCCATATTAGGTAGGCACTTATTTAAGTCAGGCCCTATGTACTCTTTAATTATAGAAAGAAGGGAAAGAAAATTGAAGACAGCAACCAAGAGACAAAGGCTGGGTAACCAATAGGTGTATGATCTGTGAAAGATGAAGCTCAAATACTTTTGTAAGAGAGAAAAATTTTTATTCTAGTATAAAGAACATTTTTTTCTTGTCTGATTATTTTTAATGTTCCACCTAAATCCATGAGAAATGATACGCGAAGCTGTCAGAAAAGTTGGATCTTGGAAATAGGCAAAGGATATTACATAGGATTGTCTGATCTTAGTGGTGTGCATCTTTGAATGACTTTTTATTGCCTAGTTTTTTGAAACTTTTGGAGTAGAGGGTAAGCTGTGGAAAACCGAGGGCAATGCAAATGTTTCCTGACTCTAGCAATAAAAATGAATTTTGTCTAGTACAGAATATTAACCTCTGCAAGTCAAATTCTCATTTTAACCAGTGTTGCCAGCTTATTAATCTCATTAATTAATAAATTGAAGGAAATGTTTAACGTAGTTCATTTTATGTTTGTATAAGAGTCATGATTTTACCTTTTCCAAAATCGTAATTCAGAAGGCCTGCAATGAAGTTTGATTCTTATGCATTTTAGCCCTTTAGACTGCTTTGAAAGTACTTTGTTTATCATACAAAAAGACAACTAGCACGGTGAAACCCTGTCTCTACTAAAAAAAATACAAAAAAAATTAGCCAGGCATGGTGGCGGGAGCCTGTATTCCCAGCTACTTGGTAGGCTGAGGCAGGAGGATGGCATGAACCCAGAAGGCGGAGCTTGCAGTGAGCTGAGATCGCACCACTGCACTACAACCTGGGCGACAGAGAGAGACTCCATCTAAAAAAAAAAAAAACAAACAAAAAAAACCTTTGCAGTGATGAATAACCATGTGAAAAGTAAAGTTAAAAAAAAATTGCTGGAAAAATTTAAAAGTATAAATATTTCATCCCTGAAACATTAAATGTTAATTCCTTATAAAACATTTTTATAAACAGCATAGGTAGAGAAAGATCTAAAGTGAAGGAGATTTTAAGTAGGTCTGCAAAATTACCTACACTTTTCAAAAAAAATGTTTAGAGTTATGGCTCCCATAGTCTGCGTGATTAATCAGTTTTCAAAAGACCTTTAGAAATTTTAAAATATATTTTGATTTAAGGATATATCAGTAAAGTGTTATTGTCCACTTAACTTATATCATGATTATCTTTAGTATGCTACTTTTCTGATTGCAAGAGAGACACATTTGCGTTGTAAAATGTAAAAAATCCAAAGTCTTTAAGAAGAAAATAATTTCTCAAGCAGGGAAAATGAAATAATTATTTAAAATGATTGACTTCTATGCTACTCCTATAAGACATATATAACTTTTTATCTGGCTTTTTCATTTATAATTTTAGTATATGTATTTCTCTCCATGCAATTAAAACTTTGAAAATATGATTTTTAATGATAGCATAATGTTTTATTGTATGATAGTATTAAGATTTAATCACTTATTTGTTTAAAATTTTGGATATTTCCAGAATTATTCTAAATATAAATGTCATATTGTGATAAACATTTTAGTTTATAGATCATTGATGACTTTTCAAGATATTTGCTTGGACATCCAAAGTGGATTTGTCCCTTCAAATAATGTTGGCATTTTTTAAGATTCTTGATATATATTTTCTAATTATTTCAAGAAATAGTTCACCAATGTACAGTCCTAGCAAACAGCATCTGTCTCATAAGCGTTAGCCAGTTTTAAAGATAATTAGTGTTTTCTGAAATGGACATACACCCGCATGCATGCATACACATGAAAAATAATCTTGGTGATCAAGTTATTTAGAATAAAATTCTAATAAACATTCCTATATTGCTTTGTCTTATGTGTGTTCCATGACATTTTACTATTAAAAAAAAACCTCTAAATATGAAAGAAATTGGCAAAGCTGGACTATGACAAAACACAGTTTACAAAATGTACATAACTTACAGTACCTTCCAATAATTCTTACTTGTTATCTTCTTACCTCATCTTGGGTAAATATTTCTAAGTTCTGGATAAAGTCTTGTCTTTCTTGTAAATGTCACTTAATACATAAAAGGTTCTTAGACTTGGCCAGATTTAAAATGAAATATGCTACACATAATTTGTAAAGTGCTGGCTGTTTCATATCTACATGCCTAAATTATTTTATTATTTGCTTAATAGCAGAACAAATTAGTCATGCTCTCTGATTCCGGTGCACATTATCCTGAGACATGCCCACCCTAATATGCTTTCTGATAAAGTAAATGCTTAGCCTGTCAGAGCACAAATCTTATTTGGGCTTCAGGAATGTCAAGGAAGAGAGAGCTGAGTCTGCAGTAGGATTGCTTACTCGAGGAGAACTGAAGATTTATTACCAGACTTCATTAAATATATGGAAGACCCCAGCATTCAAGGTTAGAAAATTAGGATGCAAACATCAAAACTCTTTATGAAATGGAATAGGTAGCAAAAAAAAGAAAGATATCTCTGTGCGCTTCACACAAGTAGGAGAGGCGGGCTTATATTAAAGTAAATACTATAGCTGGCTAAATAGAAAGATGTGATTTCTAGTTATTTGCTTGCTTCAGTAATCTGTGACTATAAGGTAAGTAACACTAATTAAATTTCAGAGAGATATATGGTTATTGGTAATACAGAATGGAGTCCCAACTCCTATTACATATTGCTTTATTTATAAAAAGTCATATTTAAAATTTTTGGAGTATATACTTTGAAGTAAAATTTAACGTCCCCACTGCTTCCATGCAAACTATTTATTTAAACCATTAACAAAGTCAATTTGGAATAAAATGGTATTGTACATTTCAACGTAATGCTAGTAAAACAGTCACATAGAAATTATCTGTTGACATTTTGAAAAGAGTTTCAGTCAAGAAGTTAAATAACAATAATGTAATTAGCTAAAATCGCTTTGTTTTTAATCATTTTGCTTGTTTCCCAAGACTACGCTCTCTTATTGTTTCTGGCCATGAGACAATTTTTTTCATGTTTTTGGAGAAATGACATATATCCTATCATCTCAAAAAGCTTTCACTGCCCCTTTCTCAGTTTCTTAACATTGCAATTCCTGCCACAGATTTAGGCATTTAAAAATTATTGTATTGGTTGCCTGTAATATTCTGTTGATTTTGACTTGGAAAAATTCCTGAAATGGAGTAAGATACAGGACAACTGGACTCTGGAAAGAGGCCATTAACATCACAGGTGTTGATTCATGGAGAACCCGAAGTAATCGCAATAAAATGACTTTTTCAGAGAAAGTATAAGAAAAATTTTTAATTGGAATCTATTTTATTTTCATAATTTTTTTTGAATCATAAAAGCAGGGGGAAAAACAGAAGTTATCTTAGTGAAAATTTAGTAAGGAATAAAAGAGGTCAAAAACATAAATCATGTGATAAGGACTTGAAAAGAAAAAGGATCCATTTGGGGTAGTCGTTGAGATAAAAGTTTATAGGCAGAGCTAGATCCATGTAAAATAGCAATGTGATCACAGTTGCACCTTTACACCTTACTTACAAACATGGCAGAAGGCAAAGAACTAGCAGGCACTTTCTTCACAGGGCAGCAGGATAGAGTGAGTGCAAGCAGGGAAAATGTCAGATGCTTATACAACCATTAGATCTCATGAGACCTCACTCCCTATCATGAGAACAGCGTGGGGCAAACCACCCCTGCATTCCAATTGCCTCCACCTGGTCCCACCCTTGCCACGTGGGGATTATGGAGATTACAATTCAAGATGAGATTTTGGATGGGGACACAGGCAAACCATATCATTCTACCACTGACCCTCCCAAACCTAATATCCTCACATTTCAAAATACAATCATCCCTTTCCAGGAGTCCCCTAAAGTCTTAACTCATCTCAGCATTAACCCAAAAGTCCAAGTCCAAGTTCCCATTTGAGACAAGGCAAGTCCCTTCTACCTATGAGCCTGTAAAATCAGAAGCAAGTTAGCTACTTCCTAGATACACGGGTGGCACAGACATGGGTAAATACACCTGTTACAAATGGGAGAAATTGGCCAAAACAAAGGGGCTACAGGCCCCTTGCAAGTCCACAATCCAATAGCGCCATCATTAAAATTTTAAGTTTCAAAAGATCTCCTTTGACTCCACATCTCACATCCAGGTCATGCTGATGCAAGAGGTAGGCTCCCATGGTTTTGGGCAGCTCTGCACCTGTGGCTTTGCAGGGTACAGCCCCACTCCCAGATGCTTTCACAGGCAGGCATTAAGTGTCTGTGGCTTTTCCAGGAGCATCGTGCAATCTGTCAGTGGATTTACCATTCTGGGGTCTGGAGAACAATGGCCCACTTCTCCCAGCTCCACTAGACAGTGCTGCAGTGGGGACTCTGTATGGGGAATTCAACCCCACATTTCCCTTCTGCACTGCCCTAGCAGAGGTTCTCTGTGAGGGCTCCACCCTTGCAGTAAACATCTGCCTGGACAGCCAGGCATTCCTATACATTCTTTGAAATCTAGGCAGAAGAGGTTCCCAGACCTCAATTCTTGGCTTCTGTGTACCCACAAGTTCACCAGATGGAAGATGCAGAGGCTTGAGGCATGCACCCTCTGAAATAATACATCTTCCTTATATTTATAGCTGGTTTCTTCTACACCTTGTCCACAATGTACAAATACACAATTTCTGCTCTTTAAATGTCTATCATTAGTTAATTGCACATGTGGATAACTAAAGGTTATATAAGGAGGAAGCTGAAGAAGTCAATTGAGGATAGTCTTTAGGAGTTTTTTTTTTGTATACTTGTTCTCCTCCCACCTCTCACAATAATTTAGGTAGAAGAGGTTTCTTCCCTTTTAATGCCAAGCTATGCTAGTGGGGATTCAAGGTGATAATTTATAGAACTTTTCAAATGTCTCTAACCTTGAAAGACAGTCATTGGTATTTAGGACTTCATGATTTAAATAGGGCTACTCCTGTCTGGTGGGCTAAAGATATATCGTAGTGACTTTATCAAGGGAAAGTTCCACTTACAGCAAATTTATACCTCACAAAAGGGATATGGCTTTAGGTTGTCCTAAAATGAATTTTGCTAAAGATGACTGCCTTAAAGGATAAAGAATCCTCAAAAGACTGGTAGGACGTAAGATCCAGAGCCTAAGAAACAGTCATTTGTGGCCACTCAGAGGAGACACTGTGGTGTACATTGAGGGGAATTCAGTAGTAAGTTTTTAGTGAAGGTAAAAAAAAAAAAACTTGAACAAGTAAGTGCTGAAAATAGTACTAGTGATATCCAGAAGAATCCAATAAAAGATTAGAACTATACCAACCATGAGTCCCTTTACTTCTTAATTCCTAATGCCTTCCTCCCCTGGGTTTAACCCTGGAAGAGTCAGTGAAGAAGAAATAAAGTAGCAGAGTGAAAATGATGGTGATGATGCTTGAACAAAACGATGCCTTCAAAAAAATAATTCACTTCATTTAATTCAACTTTAGAAACCCCATCATTTCCCAATATAATTTTAATGGATTTCATGTCTAAATTTGTAGTGAAATTTCTCTCACCAGATTTCCTGGAAAGAAGAGATTCCTCTTCCTCTAGCTGAACTTCATTTCTAGTTATTATCCTTGTTATAGTCCTTTTTTATAGGTAGCAAGAGAAGAGGTAAGAATATCAATAGAAGACAATTTCAGGAGTCCTTGTAGGAGATGATAAATTTGGATTTAGATAAAAAACGGCAGCTAAAATTATCAGGACTTGCTTATGGTTAAATACATAGATGAGGGAAAAGGACAAATAACAGGTAACTGGTAGAATTCTAGAATCCCTATATAATTGTTAAGAATGCAGACTCTGGTGCTAAACTAATGGGTTTTAATCACAACTTTTAACACATACTAGCTATGAGACTTTGTACAAGTTACTACCTGATGCTTTGCTTTATTGATATGTAGGTAAGGAACAATTTAATACCTAACTCTTATGGTTCATATGAAGATTAATGATATAGTATACATAACACTTAGAAATTGGGAAATAATGAGAAATTAATAAACACTGGATAATTTTATCTTGCACATAATCTTTACCATCACCACCACCACTACCACCACCAGCACCACCATCATTGTATAAATTATTCTATGGCTTAAATTTTGCTTGGCCCCAAATGAATTTTCCAGTTTCCATGAGGACAAAAATTTTCAATGTAAGCTAAGCAGACATATTAATTAATGTGAGATCATTTTTTAACAGTCAAGCTGACAAAGTGTTTGTCTTTCTTGATTCTCATCATTTGTACAGTAATCTTAGAAGGAATCTTCTTCTTAGCTTCACATTTCTTTTCCCAGTTATTCAAGATAATCACATCACTGAAGCTATTAAACATCATGCACTAAGTATATACCACAAATTTGGGATTTACTTGGTGTCAGACATTATACTATATTATTTACAAATATCATGTTTAATCCTTAGAATAAGCTTCCCTTCCATTGCAGATATGATTATCTCTATTTTGCAGATAGGAACCTGAGGCTCAGAGTGATTAAGTGGTTTGTGAAAAGTCACACACATTGAAACCAGTAGATCTAGGTTTTAAATATTTTTTTTCTGATTCCAGAGATCATTCTTTACCCTGAATTGGTGTGTTTTATTGGAACTCGTTTGACACAGTTCATATGGTTAATTATAAGTTATTAAGTGCTTAATCCCCCAAGTTATTATTTTTCATGACCAAGTAATGTGCTTAACAGACACCTGTTGTCCATCCAAGGCCATCTCATTTAGCCCTAGGCTGAACTCTCACTCTCACTCAATTATTAACCTTCTTGCCTCCCTTAACATCACAAACTTCTGACACCTACACTATTCCTTACTTTGTATCTATTTTGCACATTTTTGAGTAATAAAACAAGATATAAATTCAATAGTTTTTTTTGGATTTCAACTTTTTTAATTTTTAAAAGTTTATTTCAATAGATTTTTGGGGAACAGGTGGTGTTTGGTTTCAGGAATAAGATCTTTAGTGGTGGGGAACAATCTATTTTAGATTGTTCAGAAATAGATTGAATAGAACAATCCATTTCAATAGATTTTGAGGAACAGGTGGGTTTGGTTACAGTAATAAGTTCTTTGGTGATTTCTGATATTTTGGTGCATCCATCACCCAAGCAGTGTACAGTGTACCCAATGTGTAGTCTTTTATCCCTCACCCCCTCCCACCCTTTTCCCCAAGTACCTAAAGTTCGTTATATAATTCTTATGCCTTTACATCCTCATAGCTTAGCTCTCATGTATCAGTGAGAATATATGATGTTTGATTTTCCATTCCTGAGTTACTTCACTTAGAATAATACCTCTTATTTCATCCAGGTTGCTGCAAATGCCATTACTTCATTCCTTTTTATGGCTGAGTAGTATTCCATGGTGTGTGTGTGTGTGTGTGTGTGTGTGTGTATGTGTGTATATATATATGTGTATGTTTGCATACACACACCATATTTTCGTTATCTACTTGTTGATTGATGGGTATTTGGGATGGCTCCATATTTTTGCAATTGCAAATTGTGCTGCTATAAACATGCAAGTGCAAGTATCTTTTTTGTCTAATGACTTCTTTTCCTCTGGGTAGATACCCAGAGGGATTGCTGGATCAAATGGTAGATCACCTTTCAGTTCTTTAAGGAATCTGCACACTGTTTTCCACAGTGGTTATACTAGTTTACATTTCCAGCAACTGTGTAAAAGTTTCCCTTTTCAACACATACATGCTAACATTGATTATTTTTTGATTTTTTGATTATGGCTATTCATGCAGTAGTAAGGTGTCGCATTGTGGTTTTGATTTGCGTTTCCCTGATAATTAGTAATGTTGAGCATTTTTTTCATATGTGTGCTGGCCATTTGTATATCTTCTTTTGAGAATTGTCTATTCGTCTCCTTTGCCCACTATTTGATGGGATTGTTTGTTTTTTTGTTTTGTTTTGTTTTCTGATTTGAGTTCCTTGTAGATTCTGGATATTAGTCCTTTGTGAGATGTATAGATTATGAAATTTTTCTCCCACTCTGTGTGTCGTCTGTTTACTCTGCTGACTGTTCCTCTCACCATGCAAAAGCTCTGTAGTTTAGTTAAGTCTCACCTGTTTATGTTTGTTTTATTGCATTTCCTTTGGGGTTCTTGGTCATGAAATCTTTGCCTAAAGCAATGTGTAGAGGGTTTTTTTTCAGTGTTATCTTCTAGATTTTTTATGGTTTCAGGTCTTAGATTTAAGTCTTGAGCCATCTTAGGTTGATTTTTGTGTAAGGTGAGAGATGAGGATCTAGTTTCATTCTCCTACATTTGACTTGCCAATTATCCCAGCACCATTGGTTGAATAAGGTGTCCTATCCCTGCTTTATGTTTTTGTTTGCTTTTTTGAAGATTAGTTGGCTGTAAGTATTTGGCTTTATTTCTGGGCTATTTTGTTCCATTTGGCCTATGTTCCTATTTTATAAATGTACCATGCTGTCTTGGTGTCTGTGGCACATCAGCTTATTTGTGGTAATAAAACCAATGTTGGTCTTAAAATGTGGTATAAAAGCAGTCAGGCCAAAGTGTATCGTGTATATCAACTACTATGTAATACCTGCTTTTCCCAACTGTTTTACCTATGATTTCAAGATGACCTTAGAAAATTGTGTTTTGTGTACTATGCCACCAGAATCTTGTATATTAAGGACCAGTTGGTTTTATCAACAGACTAATCTGTGGTCAAATAATTTGTGTGACTTTTGACTGTCTTCACTAAGCTCTGTTTTATAGTCAAAACAATCATCAATGAAGATATCAAAGATTCTATTCATAACTTACTTTCAGACCAGATTTTTAAAATATAGGAAATTTTGAGAACCATGCTAAGGGAAAAGGATACTTTGAAGGAAAGTAACATCTGATGAGAGAATCTGGAAAAAAATAATAATATCCCTCAAGCCTCCCTCTAATGTTATGACAAATCTTTTTCACTATATCCACCCACGTAATGGGCTATCAATATGTCAACTGTGTCCTCCCATGATTCTTTTTGAATAGGATAGTCTCACAAAAACAGTTTTTCTTCTACCCATTGATATGTTTCACCTTGTTTTCTGTGTTCCTGACAAATATTATTCGAGTATAAGGTGGTTGCTGGGTTTAATTTATGTTTTGGTGTTTCGCTATTATTTGTTTTAGTGATAGTTTCAAAAGTCTGCCCTAGTCTAGAACCTGTCTATTCCTGTTCTTTCTTCTTTGTGATTCCTATCAAATGCAGATTCCTCCTTTGTGATTCCTATCAAATGATCTTATACAATAATTTCTAATAGTTGGGCATCATTCTAAAGTAAAACTGCTGTGAGGAAGTAGAACTGATAGTACATATTTTGATATCTCTGTACATTTTGCTTTGGAAAATTAAAATACATTCTTAAGTTGATTGGTAGAGATTTGAGGTGAAATTTTATTGCTATTTTAATGATTTTATTGATGGAATTCCCAATTCTCTGACCCCACTCTATATTTTTTTCTTACCATTCCAACTGAAAAAAAAAAAAAAAAGCGTTACAACATAAATACCAGATGTGTTTTCAGTACCAGAGGCAGAGCTATGGTAAAACATTGTAAAAGGTTCTGTAGACAATGACAAAGAAATTGTTCACTTGAAGGAGGATTTTGTCTCTTGTTAGATTCTGCTCTTCTGACTTCTATGGAGCCAGATTAAATAATTTTGCACAGAAATGTCCTTGCTCATCAATCTTAGGTTCTTTGCTCTCTTGAGAAGCAGTATTCCAGAGACATTATACGGCTCCAAATAATTGCTACTAATGACCTTGTTTATTTTCCAGTGTTTACAAATCCCTCTGGAATGTAGATTGTTTATCAGTAGAAATGAACAATTCATATTCATACTCTAGGATTATTTCCATATGACAAAGTGTGTGACACATAATCATTGCTTCACCAATGCCAGCAATTACCATATTATTATTATTATTACAACATTGTGGCCTAGAGATGTGTCTAGTGACTACATTCTTGCTTACCAAACATGTTTGTAAGAAAATGGTATATCCTGGAATGAAAATGGGTAAGGAAAGGTGTACAGAAAAGAAGTAAACAATGTGAGTGACCCACTCTCTCTGCTTTCAACTTAATGAAATTTAAGAAGCTACTGAAGATGATAGGCAATGTCTGGGTGCACTAGTACAGATTATTTTGTACTACAAAGGCCCAGAAAATATTTGAATCAGGCCAGTCATTCCTTTTTTCATGTCGAGAGAATCAAAATCCATGTACAAATCAGTGTTTTGCTCAGCTAAGGATGCCATTATACACTACAATGTTTATGACAATGATATTGTTTTTAGGTGTGGTTTCAAATTATAAGGTCATGAAATAGTGGAACTGTAAAGATCCTTGATAATCACCTAGAAAACGTTGGAATTTCACAGATAAAATAACTGAGGCAAGAGTCATCGTATGGTTTGTTCAGGGTCACTCAACTGGTCAGTGGCAAAGACAGAAAAGAATTCAGTTAGTCTTATGGCCAGTGTAGATATGAAACTTTTATATCTGCAGACATTACAGAGTTTCAACAAGAAGCAGCTGGAGGCATGAATGCATTTTATTATATTCTGCCAAAAAAAATCTGTAGGTACTTTTATTTCAGGAGAATCATATTCCACCCAAATTAGGCTTAAGAGCTGTCAATAATAAAATGATTCTATCAGTTATTTAAAGTACAGTTATTACTGTGAAGTACTTGGTAGTCTAAGGATGTTATTATGTCATACCAAAACATCTGGACACTTCAACCAACCAGATGTATTAACTTTTTATGGACAAAGTCCAAACAATATAGCAAATTTATAACCTTATATATACTTTTAACCTCAGAGAATTAATGCTATAAATGTCTGAAACAAGCTGTGTTTAGATGTAGAGGGTATTCAGTTAATATGGTATTTGCTTAGTGCTACTTTTACCTATTATGCATTTGTTTTGAATTTGTACTTTCAGATTCCAAACTTATTTTTCTCATTTTGAAGTTCTTGGCTGGGAGGAATAAAAGAAAATGGGGAATATAGACATAATATTTATATTTTGTCAGTAAATTATTTAAATTTGTCAGAGACATAAATTGTTATTGTTCTGATAATATTGTGGTTGACTTTAGGGTGTGTTTCTAGAGAAATAGCCATACAGTCACCTTTTAAACAATGAAGCGAGGAATCCTTGTTTCCTTTTCTATTTCAATTCCCATCCACTCTTTAAAGGGTAACAGTGGCCCCTCTAGTAGGTCACCTTTCTTAACTTTATTCTTCAATTCACTAAGTAGTTATGTATTATACTTGAACTTCTTATGAGGCAGTGTGCCGGTTGTTGGATGTAAAACAGTAAGTAGGTTAGATGGCTTTGGCTTCATAAATCTTAGCATTAGACATGTAATACAGAGAGATAATTTCACAGTGTGTGATAAGAACCACAAAAGAGGAACACATATGGGGTACTGACGAATGAGAGGAGAGGCATCTAACAGCTTTGAGTGTCTTGGATAAAGTCATGTCAAAAAAAGACTCAAGAAAAAAAATGGCAGTGGGGGCTGAAAATGACTTTGAAAACCCAAACTTAATGTTGAGAAGCCAAATGAAGCTAAAGATATTATTATTAGAATAGTAAGGAAATATACTGGAGAAAAGAGCAAAAGTTAGAGAGTGAGTGCAGCAGGTGTGGCTGAAAAGTTACAAAATTATCCTAAGGACACTGGGAAAGCAGCTGACAGGCTTTAGGCAGTAGAATGGCTTTCTCATCCTACAATACAGGGAACAATCACGCTAACCCATTTTTTCCAGCATCATATTCTTCCTTACATTGTAAGTTATTTTTCAAGTATATATGTCAATTATCCAAGAATATTTAGAGTTCCATAGACCAAAACTATGCCTCCTATTTCTTTTTACTCCAAAACACCTTGAATAGACAATTCTGGTAGTCTTATAGCCACTGTATAGAATAAAATGGAATAAAAAACAATTCTGGTAGTCTTATAGCCACTGTAGATAAAAAAGTTTTATATCTGCCAACCTTCTATGCGAAGTCACCTTATATCTGAAGTGACTAATCAGTCAAACCATATAGTTATGGAGATTATTTTCCAAAAATGACTAACGAATGGAGAAACCTTAACAAGACTTACCAGAGTGTAGAAAATGTAGCTTTCAACATGGAAAAGGGCCAAAGGGAAAATGATATGGGGAGAATAATTATTCCTGTGTATTAAAGAAAATATAAGAATAGGGAGTCGTTTTATTATTCATAAAAACTGAATGCCAAACATGAAAAAAAACCTTTCTGTTTTTTTCTTCCTTCCTGGAATGTTTTTTTTTTTTATTGTTAAAAAGCATCAAGAAGTATGAAAATAATATGTAAAAAGAGAAAACTTTTAAAAATATTTTAGAGCATTTACTACATGGCAGAACCATATTAAAAATTAGTATACAAGATGCTTACCTGTATCAGCAGCTATAGAGAAGGCATAAATATAAAATAACTATTACACTGTTGCTTGCAGATCTATATATATACATACACACACACACACACACACACACACACACATACACTCTCACGCTATAGACTTGGCCCTTTGGGGAGAACCTCAGATTTTTTATTTTCCAATTTCTAGTCAGGTGATCAAATGATGAAATGGCATGATCTGAACCATAAAATTTTGTAAGTTTAATGTAATCATATCAGATGATTATAAATATTGTATAAGTTATTGGAAGAAAAGTTAAATACATAAATCACCATATGTTTTATATCTATGATACTGCATATTCACACTTCTTCACAGCACTATTTTCCTTGAATTGGTTAAAAATTATGTGGTCTGATACTCTAAATATTTCTTTCCTATTATAATAAAGCACATTCCATTTCCATTTTGAACACTTAACTTTGTGAACACTATTTCTTAGGACTTATATCTCTAATATTGATATAGTTGGCAATGAACCATGTTTTCTTGTAGCAATTAGTAATTTTAATACATTTCCATTTGTAGTTGAAAAAAATTGAAAAAATACCCAACACCATTCCATAAAAATGCATTTTCAATAGAATTTTACATTTGTTTCACAATTATAAAACTAAATATAGGCCAGGCGTGGTGGCTCATGCCTGTAATCCCAGCACTTTGGTAGGCTGAGGCGGGCAGATCACGAGGTCAGGAGATCGAGACCATCCTGGCTAATAGGGTGCAACCCTGTCTCTACTAAAAATGCAAAAAATTAGCCGGGCGAGGTGGTGAGCGCCTGTAGTCTCAGCTACTGGGGAGGCTGAGGCGGGAGAATGGTGTGAACCCGGGAGGTGGAGCTTGAAGTGAGCCAAGATTGCGCCACTGCATTCCAGCCTGGGCAACAGAGTGAGACTCCATCTCAAAAAAAAAAAAAAAAAAAACTAAATATAATTTCATGTCATTTTGATCAACTGTGCACTACTAATAGCAATAATAATTCACATCAGAGGATATTTTTTGACAAATTTTAGAACAGGAAACAAAAATTTATCTTAAATTGATATACATATTTCAGGGGCAGGTAAGCATTATAGTGTAAGAAAAATTTTAAAACATAACAGTATCTTACATCAAGATAATATTCTATAGAGTAAGTTAAATAAGTGAATTCAAGGAGCCCATTGTTCAAAAAGAACAATGTATAATTTTGATTACTAAGAGGGTAGGTATCAAGGTCTGTAATATTTGCCATGTAATACGTTTAATTCCTTTAAAAAAGGAATTTTTTAAATTGTAAATATTTAAAACTCATCAGACATATTCTTCACACAATTTAAATTGGTGATAAAAATTATAAAAGCCGCCTTAAAAATGTGTGAAGGGCACATGGTTATTTTGAAAATTCTCTTTGTGTTTAACCACACAAAAAGTTTGAAGACCACTCTTTTGCCTACCATTTTCTTTAGTTTTACTGAGTCTGTGAGAATCAAATTATAATGCTGAGATGGTTTGAAATATGTAGAAAAGCAGACAGAAGTTCATACCAAAACAGAAACTTAGGAGGCTGTGGTACAGCATGCAGGTCACCCTTTCAGGATAGAGGCACTCATTCCACCATCTCTCATTCTAGGAAATTGCCTTTGACTGAAGGGAAACTGCATTGCCTGAGGTCATACCCCCTTGTTCCCTGGGTAGGAAAGGATTGATTCATGAAATGATACAAAGGCATGCCCCCCTCTGATATGGTTTGGCTGCGTCCCCACCCAAATCTCATCTTGATTCCCATGTGATGTGAGAGGGACCTCGTGGGAGATAATTGAATCATGGGGGCAAGTCTTTCCCCTGCTGTTTTTGTGACAGTCTTGCGAGATCGGATTGTTTTATAAAGAGGAGTTTTCCTGCATGAGTTCTCTCTTCTCTTTGCCTTCTATCATCTATGTAAGATGTGGCTTGCTCCTCCTTGACTTCCACCATAATTGAGAGGCCTCCCCAGTCACATGGACCTGTACATCCATTAAACCCTTTTCCTGTATAAATTATCTGGTCTCAGGTATGTCTTTATCAGCAGCATGAAAACAGATTAATGCAACTCTTTCCTTCATTTGAGCCATGTCTGAAGGGTCATAACCCCCACTGAGATCAACTGAGGCCTTGTTTTCAACTTCATAACAGTCCAAATTTTGAATTTGTCCAATCTTGTTTCTTTTGCTCCTTTCCAGATGTTTTAGACAACGGCCCTCCCTGATAAAATTTGTGCATGCAAACTTCCATTCTCTAGTGTTTTCTGGGAAACCCTACCTAAAATGTGTTGGGAAAAAAACTATTATTATCAGCGTGAGTCACTACATCTAATTCTAATAAGACCAAATGAATCTTAAATAAGTAATCAAAAGTAGTTTTAATGAAGTTTCTGCATTTAACATGACAATTGTGTATGATTTCATGTGTGACCATTATTTTGAGAACCAATTGTCCAGTAATGTTATACATAGTAAAACAAAAGAACTCTAGAAATAAAATCACTATAAGACTTAAAATGCTGATACAACATCAAATGTTGTTTGAAATGTTCCTTTGAAGACATTTTTGTATCTTTAATAAAGAAATGTTCATTGGAATAAAAGATTTAAAGGAAGAGTTTTCTGAACAACCCCTTCTTCCTTGATCTCCCTTAGATGATTCCAGTCTACATGAATTTGCTTAGTATTTTACTATAGACTAGAGACTTAGGAATTGACATCAAGTGCTTTAAAAATGCAATAGAAAAAAAATAGAGTAAAATCAATAATAGTGTGAAGAATGACTTCACCAGCTTGTATTTTTACAGTGGTCATCAAAAGGTAATTTTATATCCAATAATTTGTATTGATTGTTTGTGAAACTGCAATGCATTATACCATAGGACTGGTTGTGCAGTTATAAATATATGTACCATTTTGTTAATCTTTTTTTTTCTTACTGAGTTTCATTTTCTCTAAAAGGGATCTTATTCTGTAGTGTTTATATGTGGAGGCAAGATTCAGAACTATGACTATTAATTCTAATACCTTCAGCCACGTAATTGGATCTCTCTTTTTGGGCTTTTGGAGAACAAGGAAAAAATGTGAAATATGATACAATTCAAGAGAAAATTTGTTGAAGTCACCTATATTGTACTTACCAACTACCATGACTTCTCCAGGGGCTTATACTGAAATATTTCATGAAAAGTAATTAAAAGCCAAAAGATGCATACTTTAGGACATATTCAGAATAAAACCTCTCAATATATCTAGAATTTGTATATTGCATAAATATTATCACACAAAACTTCTATATTATGGGACTATTTTTATAGATAGGGCTCCTTCCTAATTTTCTCTTTTCTTCTTTTAGTGACACTTTCTGGAATGGAAATGATAACCTGAAAAGGTTTAGTTGATTTACTTATTCAGGTGCCAAAGCAAGACAGACCTGATAATCCTCACATGGTTTTGCATTGGTGGAATAAATTCTGATTCCCTGAGGAATCTTAGCTGATTGCCACAGTGGGTATTTATATCAATTTGGAGGGAGAAGCTGGAAAGACTTGAATTAATGTGAATATCACTAATAATAATAAGGTGATAAAACTGCATCAAGTGCAGAAGATGAAGACAATAGCTTGTGAGGATTCTTCACCAGTTTGCTGCAGGATGTGTAAGAGAAAGTCTCTTCTGTTTCCATTCCCATACATCTCTCAATACTGGTATGAAATGAGAATGGATCCAAGCTGGAGAATGAATGAGTAAAGGAGCTGAGTTCTGATTTAGAGTCTCAGAGTAAACAAGAAAGTAAAGCAACTGCATATGGGAAGCTGATATCTGATTTACAGAAGGAGGAAGATTTTGAAAGCATAAGGGTTTAACCATATACGACCTTTAACTGTAGCTCTAGTGTTTACTGTTTGTGTGAACTTGAGCTGCTTACTCAACTTCTTTGAACCTCAATTTCCTCATGTAAAAATAGATTATTAAATAACTACTTGAAGGCTGTTGTTAGGATTTAATGAAAATGTGTATTTATTTATTCAACAACTATCTGTCTAAAATTGTTCTGTGTCCTAGTTGCATAGCAGTGTACAAAATAGAAGTTCCCTACCCTTAAGAAGAAGACAGTTAATAAGTTAACAAACACATAACATAATTACAGACTGTATTGATAAAAATATGAGTGATAGATCCAAGGTGATATGATACAGGCTCCCTGCTTTAGAGAAGGAATGTGTCTTAGATGAATTCCAAATGAGCCTTTTCTGAGTTGACATTTTGGTTTAAACGTGGCTAGTGAGAAGCCAGCTATTGAAAAGCCTGGAGAAAACTATTTTAGGCAAAATGAACAGCAAATGCAAAGGCACTAGAATGCAAGTAAGCTGAGTGTGGAGAATAAAAATGGCTAGAGCATTTTGTGAAAGGTAGAATGTGTTCTCAGAGGAAGCTTTTAATCAGCATACAATAACAGTACCTATTGAAATGTTATGCTATTCGTTGAAGCTCTAAAACTACTTCTATTACAATTGTATTGGAGAATTGATCAAATGTTAGAAGGATATTATTGAATTTAGTAGTAGTTTAATGAATAAATTGCTAGACTAGCTGCAGTATATTGAGTTTTAATTCACAAACTTACAGCTGACTTCCAATATGAACTTGTGAAAATTTTATAATCTCAGCTTCAATATCAGTGATTCCTTACATTTACGCCTGACGATTTTCATAAGGCTATTCTGATTATTTATGTTGGAGACATTATAACTAATTAATCCTGTATAGGTAGATGCAATGCATATCATATCAGATAATAAGGATATGTTGTGAGTTGTGACCGTCAATGTAAATATTTGCTAGTTTGTAGTTAATTTCAATTGTTCTGAAAGTTAAGAATACCTTAACAGTTTAATTATTTGTTTAATTTGTAATTTATATTTGCCACTTTCCAAAATGCTACAATTCCTAGTGTGGTAGAGTCAATATTAATGTGTAGAGTATCTATAATAACACAAAAAACTCCCAATGAAAACAGAGAGATATTGCACAGTTATTAGAATGTTTTGAGATAGTCACGTAGTGTCAAGGACTATTGAAGGATCTGAGATTTAACCCTACGCTACAGACTGAATTGTGTTCCCCCAATTTATATGTCAAATCCCTAACTCCCAGTGTGCCTTTATATTGACATAAGGTCTTTAAGGCAGTAATTAAGGTTAAATGAGGTCATCAGGGTACAGCCCCAATCTGTCAGAAGTGTTGTTCTTATAAAAAGAAGATGAGACCTCAGAATTGCCCACATACAGATAAAAGGCCACATGAGGACACGTGGAAAACACAGCTATCTCTAAGCCAAGGAGAAAGGCCTCACCAGAAACCAACTCTACCAACACCTTAATCTTGTACCTCTATCCTCCGGAAATGTGAGAAGACACATTTCCATTATTGAACATTCTGTTGTTGCTATTTTATTTTGGCAACCCTAGTGGAATAATACACCCTATTTTCAGGCTAACAAGTGAGGACTAAGCTCTGATTTTTGTATCTTGCCCAAATTCGTATCTAAGGGGTCTAGGGAATCATGCCCTACAAACTGTAAATTTTCATCAGTTGGGTTTTATTTGACCCTATGTATCATGACTTACTTTTCAATCTCACTCTGGCATAACATTATGAGACAAGGAAAAAAATTCAAATACTTAACCCCAAAATATATTTCCTTGCCACACCTTGAAATTGCCCGGCAAAGTCTCTTGTGGGAAAAATCCACATTTCATAAAGAATCACTATTTCCCTTTGTTTTTCTTCCTTCCTTTCCAGTTGAAGGAGATATCAACTAAGAGCCAGGCACCCTTTTAGGTCGGCTATCTGAGAGCTTCCTCTGCACAATAAAACCTGGTCTCCACAATCCTTTATCTTAACCTGAACATTTCCTTTCTGTTGATTCCAGGTCTTCAGATAAACTCAACCAGAAAAATGTTTAAATTTACCCACAGACTGGAAGCCCCTGCTTTGAGTTGTCCTGCCTTTCTGAACCAAACTAATGTTATTTCTTAAATGTATTTGATTGATATCTCATGCCTCCCTAAAATATGTAAAACCAAGCTGTACCCCGACCACCTTGGGCACATGTTCTCAGGACCTCCTGAGGGCTGTGTCATGGGCCATGATCACTCATATTTGGCTCAGAATAAATCTCAAAATATTTGTACAGTGTTTGGCTCTTTTTGCCAACACAAGTTACCAAATACACACTGTTCTATGGATAATAGTAGAAGCCAAAAGATCCTTGGATCAGAGAAAGACCTTTATCGTTAACAAAACTAACAGTAGAAAGACTATTAGTATATATATTTTTTGCCCTGGTTCTCTGAACCCGTTTTCCAAAGAATGAGACAAAGAAGGCCAAGAAATATCTGTTACATACTTGAGTTGCATTATAGCAGAGGAAGCTTGAGCTAAGAGAAATAGAATCTTATAACGGGATAAGGATGCCTTACCTTTGCCCTGGATGCTGTAATTAAACCAGTTCTGCTTTTTTAGAGGGAGAGACTATCTTCCAAGGCCACTTACCACTATACACACATTCTTCAAAAGAGAGTCTGGAACAAGGGCAATCAAGGTCTCTACTTGCAAGATGTATAAAAATGTGAGAATCCATTGGAGAATTACTCTTAACACATAGTTACTCTTGTAAAAAACAAACAAAACTCAGTGTTTCAGGAAAGTTTTATTCAAAGCTATATTCAAAGAAAAGCTTCATTGAAGAATATAGTAATTATTTGATGAAAGATAATCAACAATTGTCATTTTGAAAGTCTCATGTTTATTATAATTTAAGTCAAATTATTTTTTATATTGACTAGTTCTCTAAATTAAAATGCTTCTTTCCAAGTACAATAAGTTTGGATTTATTAGGTACATATTATTGATAAATTTAAAGGTCAGATAACTAAGTTGATGAGGATAGTCATCTGGAGTCCTGACACATTTTTTTCCTTACCTCCATTAGATAGTTATTACTGGTTACTTTCAATGGTTTCAAGGAGTCAGTTACAATTTGTAAGACTTCTGTCTTCCTCCCATACCTTCAAGGATAGTCTTCCCAGAAATTGATGAAATATATTGATTCATTCTGATGCAGGATTTTTCTACACCCCTTCGTTGGACTTGTGATGGGGGTGTCCGAATTACTTGGCCTGTTGTGATTTATCCCTTGTGGGAGGGAGCCAATGAGTGAGCGAGGGCAGGAACTAGTCAGCTGTTTTGGGCCCCAGCAGTAGCAAGCCTCTGGTGGGCCCCATGTTAGCACCCAGGTTGGGATGCCTATGACCCCTGAAGCCCCACTGGGCGTGTTACAATGCTCTCTTACTTCTGCCATCCATGGATAACGGTGTGTTATCAGCTCAGTGGGCTCGTTGCCTCATCACAAGAGGCGGCTGCCTTCCACCAGTGAGAGCAAAGGGCCAATGTGACACCCTTTTTTGATTACTTGCACTCAGTGAGTTCTGAGCTCGTCAGGCATCCAAGAAAAATGAGGTCACGCAACACTTGAATGATGGGGAAGACAGAGAATTTTATTAAGCAATGGAAATGGCTCTCAGTGGAGCAGGGGTGGCTGCTGAGGGGACAGGAGGGCAGGTAATCTTCCCCTGAAGTCCGGCCGCCTCTGGCCAGCTCTTCTCTGAAGTCAGGCCGTCTCTCCCAAGTTAAGCTGTCTCTTCTCCGAAGTCCTGCCATCCCTCTGAAGTCAAGTAACCTCTCAAATCAAGCCACTTCTCTCTCTACTAACTGAGTCTATGGTCTTTTTAGGCACAGGATGGGGGGCAGGGCAGACCATGGGTAGTTTTGGAAAAGGCAACATTTGATGGGTAAAAATACATTATTCAGAAAGAACAAATCAGAAGGCAGCAGGCACACACGGATAGAAGTTATCACTTTGGGCCAGCCATGATGGCTCATGCCTTTAATCCCAGCACTTTGGGAAGCCGAAGCAGGTGCATCACCTGAGGTCAGGAGTTCAAGACCAGCCTGGCCAAGATGGTGAGACCCTATCTCTACTAAAAATACAAAAAATTAGCCAGGCGTGGTGACAGGCACCTGTAATCCCAGCTACTTGGGAGGCTGAGGCAGAGAATTGCTTGAAACCGGGAGGCAGAGGTTGCAGTGAGCCAAGATGGTGCCTCTGTACTCCGGCCTGGGCCACAGAGCGAGACTCCATCTGAAAGAAAAAAAAAAAAAAGAAGTTCTCACTTTCGGCTGCAGGTTTCTGGCTTTTTGCTGGAAGATGGGGTTTCACTGGGGACCCACCCCCATCTGCCTAGAATTTCTCTGCCTCCTGCCTCTATCAACTCCTCCTGAACATGTTCTGTTCTTGTTACACCTATAGAGACTATGTTAAAGCAAATTAGGTAACTTCCTTTTTAATAAATTCTAAAATGCTGCTGATTAAAAGCCAAATCTATTATGTAAAATTATTTTTTTAAATCCTGAATGAATGGCAACAGGCTTTAAGGCCAGACTTTCTAGAGTTCTAAGAGACTTCATTCCTAAATGAATTGTTAATCTAAATCCCACAATCAGCTTTATCTTTGAGATATTGCTGTGACTCTGCGTAAAATGCTGCTTTCAGGAAAGGACCCTGGCACAGTTTTAACTTTGGAAATAATATGTGTTCTCTTCTAAAGTCAGCCACAGTATGATTGGTGGTGACTCCCTGGTGGAGAAGCATATTAACGTAGATCCACTAGCATCACCATTAAACAGGTGATTAAGCTGGGCTGTATCATTCAACATTCTCACATCACTATTACGTTTGTTTAAGCAGCAAGTCTATTAGCTATAAAGCTTCATATTTAAGTGTAGAGCACAAAATATCCAGCAAGAACAACAGAAAAGTCACTTGCAAGTACACATTGACACAATGCTTTTAACTTTTATTTGGACTTAAAAAACTTTCTTCACCTCACCTTGCCTCACCCCCTTATTTCCACTGTCAGCTAACCACAAATCTTTTCCAAATCAACATCTCAGCTCTCAACAAATTAATTATTTAGGTTCAGATAAAAATTTTATTTACACTATTTTTGTTCATTCATTCTTCAGGTGTTTTTAATCTCTCAGTGCAAAACATTTCTAAACACAGTAAAGCCCAAAACTTCTCTGGCATTTCTATTACTTTCTCTGAGACCAGTCTTCAACTTGTTATTTATGAAGGGTTTTTTTTTTTTTTGTATCACTAGTTTATATTTCAATCAACCAGTCTAGTGATTTTATCTTAAATTAGTATCATTCAAACAGTTTTAATATCAAAGGTCAAGTTTAACCAAGGAAGAAAACATCCTTTAGAGTTATTACTGTACCACTTCAAAAAAATGTATTAAGAAAATCATCTATAGAAATTAAGATAAAATAATGAAAATCAGGGCCAGTTACATGAGTATGGGACCTGTTCAGTCACATGACTCAAGCTTAAATGAGCCCCACACATGATTTAATATTTGGCTGTTCCCATATTGAAATACTTAATTTTTGAACAAGGGGCCCTATGTTTTCATTTTGCACTGGACCTTATAGATTATTCAGCCAGTCCTGATTATATTTTATGATGCATGTATGATTTTATTTCCACTCTAATTTATCTTCCAAGTAGCTGTAATAGCATGCACTGGCTCATGCAGCTAACTTACCCCAGGTACAGGAGTGTGAAGATTTTTCTGTTTGTGTGGATGATAAGGTCATTCTTTCATATTCCAGTGTTTATATTTAAATGTGTAGAGAGTGAACTGGATTGATCTTTGGACAAAGATTCAGTCACAAAAGACATTTTTTAAAAAGAAAACTATTTCTTTAAATAATTTACATATATATATATAAAACGTATATATATATATAATACTGAACTGTAATTAAGAGCACTTTAACCGAGATAGAATTTGTATACTTATAAATAAAAATTGTAATATATTTAAAAGCTAAGCAAAGTGAATATACAATCTAAAATGCATTGTCATAGTTTGCCACAAAATCATATAAATTAGAAAAATCAATGCAGAAGTTAGTCAGGAAATGCAGATAAAGAGCAGACAGAGGAAAATGATCTTAAAGTGCAATATAAGATTCTTGTTAGGCATGCAGCTTATCTCTGTGCATCATTGGTATTTTGGAAAGGATGTAATATTTCCTCCCCCTTTTTTTTTTAAGTTTGGAAACTAGAACACTCTAGGTGGCAATGGCTCCTGTAGGCCTGCAAACTTGATGCTCTTCCCAAGGCAAAGGGAGGTTGCTGAACTGCCAAGCTCCTATCACAACTTTTCCTGTTTCTTTATATTCTCTAGTGTCTCCAAAGATTGCTTTAGCATGCTGCCACACTCAGTATCCACAGAAAACTTTGGTGGGAAAAAACCAAAGTAAAGAGTTAGAGATGATTAAACTTTAACGTCTTACTGCTTAATTCTCATCATCCTGTCCTTAATTCATTAAGATGTCAGCACATGGGCCAATACTTGTTTACGTAATGGTTAAAATATTCTAACTGTTTGAAGATTCAAGAATAGATCAAGAAAAGCCCAAGAGGCCCCTTCTAGGCCTACTGTAGTATTTGCTATTGAATTCATAAAATAATGCCCTTCAGAGTAAAATCACCTCCTAGCACAGAGAGCAGATGAAACATTTATTTAAAATGTATTAGATGGCACAGTGTCAGGAAGCAGCACATATTTAACTACGTGGAATTGTAGACCTGTTCAGGCTAGTACTCTGCTCTTCTGAAGTGCCACAGCAGCATAAAGGAAAGAAGGTTGCAAAAATAATAGAACTTTCAAACATTTAGGGCTTTGATGAATATACATCCTCATTTACAGTTTATACAAGTTAGCATCAATAGGTAGGGCAGTGTTAAAAGTATCTTCACCACTACTTTGTCTGCACATTTTATGGCAGAATGTGCTTACATGCGCCGTCATCAACATTAAATAAACATTTGGGAGATAGGTTCATTGGAGTACTTCTGAAAGCATGAAGTCTTTTCGAGTAATCGAGGGCATACATTTATGTAGTGTTTGTGACTGGAATTAATAAATCCTTGTATGATATCTCAAATCTTTGAAGAAAAAAGTGGAATCAGTGCATAGGTCATTGTGCAAAAATCTTTGCCAGTAGCCATTTTGTTACACTTTCTAGGTCTCAGTTTCCCAATCAGTAATATCAAACGTTGGCCAAGAGGTACCACTTTCATCTTACCTGTTATGTTAATCTACTTTTATAATGTCTGTAGAAAGAGTTAATTTTTTATTATCTGTCTTTGAGACTCCCAATTTCATTGATTTGTGTATTCATTTGTTCATTTATCCTGTAAAGTTTGCTTGATTGCTGTCAAGCGCTGTTCCTTAGCTCTGAAGATTCAATGTCAAGGGAGATAGGGCAGGAAAAGATGGAGGAGATATTTTCAGGCTCACATTTAGCTTAGAGTCTTGTTTGCATTTGGCAGACAATTATAAAAGAATGACAATTTAATATGGTCTTGCAACTGTGAGAAATATAAAAATGAAGGATTAGATGAGTACATCTGATCTGGTTAAGAATAAGGAAAGCTCCCCGAAGGTTCTCATGACAGAACTGAGATTTAAGACCTGAGAACAGAGGCAGAGTTAATAACTTGAGAAGGCCAGAGTCAGGACTGGAATAGCGAAAAGCAAAATCTGGGTTAACAATGATACAATTTTTATTTTTTTATTTTTTGTTATTATTATTTTTTTTTGAGATGGAGTCTCGCTCTTTCGCCGAGGCTGGCGTGCCATGGCGTGATCTTGCCTCACTGCAGGCTCCGCCTCCTGGGTTCACGCCATTCTCCTGCCTCAGCCTCCCGAGTAGCTGGAACTACAGACACCAGCCACCACGCCTGGCTAATTTTTTGTATTTTTAGTAGAGACAGGGTTTCACCATGTTAGCCAGGATGGTCTCAATCTCCTGACCTCGTGATCTGCCTGCCTCCGCCTCCCAAAGTGCTGGGATTACAGGCATGAGCCACCGTGCCCAGCCTGGTACAATTTTTAAAAAGACTAAATTAACAAATGTATAATCTCAACTATAGACTCCTTGTGATATTACTTGTCCTAAATAAGGTTTATGAAAATATTTCAATGTTCCTGTAAGTTAAAAAATTGCCCTTCTCCTTTGTGATTTATCTGTTTATTATAGATAAATTTTTTTAGCATGTTGAAGGGCTGATGCTCCTTGAAACCCCGCTTTTTTTTAGTACTAGTCCAGGACAAAGTAATGGTACTATTTTTAATTGATTATTTTGCAATATGTCACCCTTATAGTGATAGTTTCTGTGTTGCTTGTGTTTCAGTCAAAGGAAAATATTGAACCATTGACCGTTCTTGTAGGCATACTTTCTGGTCAAGCAGGCTTACACCTGATATGGTCATCAACACTATAAATATTTGGGACATACATTAATTGGAACCCTTCTTAAAGAATGAAGTTGCTGAGTAATTGAAGGTATATGTGTATGTAATGTTTATTTTATGAATAAAACCTTTCTTAGTATAGCATCATTTTCTAATAACACCATAGAGAAAAAGAGAGCTTGTTACGAATTTGCTAATCTCTTTTTCATTTGGAGGCTAACCTAATGATTTAGTGTCACTGTGTTGTCCTTATAAAAGTTAACACATATTACATTGTACTTTTAAAGAAGTTTTGGCAACAGCAGATTTCCAATTTTAATATTCTAATTTAGAATTGAATAGTCATCATAATACTTAACCCAGTGAAAAATAAGCACACAAAGAACTTTTCTTTATGAAATTAGAACCACATTTCAAACTTTAGGTATTAAAAATAGCTTATAAAACAAACTCTGGAAGATTCTGATTATGTGGGGTGATAATGATAGTGCAGTAATGCATTTCCCAGAATGACAGCTAGTGATATCTCTAAATGGCCTTCGGTAGAAGAAAGAAAACACACTGGTCCAATCAATACACAGATAGTCCATAATGTAAAGATTAGAATCAGAATATTTAAAAATTTAATACTTTGCCACTCCATATAGCACTTTGGAAGTCAATATCTTTGGAAACCTGGTCCATTTCCCTTCTTTGAAAGCATTATATATTTAAAGTTTTTAAATTATTTATCTAGTCCATGTGATTAAAAATGAACAAAGTTAGTCCATCCATTATCTTCTGCAGCTGCTGTCTAGATATTAGTATTTGTTTTTTTCTCCCTCTTAAATACTTTATTTTTTTTCTTATCCTGTAAAGGGCTCAATAGATACATTAAGAGAGCAAAAGGAAACCTCATCTACTAACATCACAGGATGCTGCTGCGTAAATAATGGGTAAAAGTGGCTGTGCAGGAACAATATACTTAAATATTTTTACTCAACTGTGTTACTGCTGATGATTTCACCAGATAGTTTAAAATCTGCTGAAACTATCAGCAGATAGTTTAAAATGACCTGATAGTTTAAAATGTAGTAAAATGGCAAGAAAGCATATCATGTGTTTCTTTTCCTGGCCTGTTGTAAATAGTGTGTTTTTCTATTTGTCTTTTTAAAAATTTACTCTCAAAGCTACTCCAAAGTCAACTCTTGCAGAATAAAAACATTATTAATTGAGTTGCTTAGTCCTTCTTCTGCAAGAATTGTCATGATGAAAGGGAAAGCTCGTATTTCAATAAAGCAAAGAAATATTTTTAAAATAGAAATTTAATATAATGTATCATACCAGTGTAATTTTATGGTTATTAATCTGCTTCCCTTTAAATGTCTTTATTTTTACATATTTTCTTTCAATTTTACTGAGATCAGAATTGTTGATTTTGTAAATGTGCTACCTAGCTTGGATTATATAATATGACTTTTATTATTTTTTATGAGGGTTTCTGATATTAAGAAAGAAATGTCTGTTTTACTATCTTAGCATATCTTTTCATTAACTCTACCTTTTTAAATTTCTGTTTTATCATTAAAATATTTAAAATATCAGGAGAACACTGTAAAACTATATATAAAAGAAAATATAAAAATGTCAAAGAAACACTGAAATATTTAAATATAATAAATAAAAAATTAGAGAGGGACACTATTTTCTTTCTGTTTTATGCTGAAAGACTTTAGAAAGAAATCTCTTAAAATGTTTCCTAGGAATCTTCTCATATTCCATGGCAATACAGTTATGCCACTTAGCTTTCAGGAAAATAGATTATTATAGCTTCAGCCCATTGTCCACAATGTGTAACACGTGTTTTTGTTTTTTAATGTACTAAGTATCTCCAATATTAACAAGTGTTCTTCTTTACCTGAAGCAAGATAAGAGATTGGGAAGAGAATCTGATCTAAGATTTTTGGTGCTTCCATTGGTTATGGACAGAATACTTAAGAATGACAGGAAGTTATACATTTTACCTCTTTGGAGCATTGTGCTCAAATATGCATATTGTATGGATATTTTTGGCACAATAGAGGCTGTGAAAATCCTGGTTATGCCAGGCCAACAGGGAGAAACTTCAGAGGATTTTACCATTTTCTTCATCCTAACTCTCATTCAAGTGAAATAAACAGCTCATCTTCATCTGTTTTTCTTGAGATCAGATTTCAGCTGAGGACACAGAATAAATTGGGGTGCTTCCAAAATTCTCATGTGGTGATTTATAAAAAGATGGAATGCATGGTGAAAATAGGAATTTATATTCTGTAATCTTGCTAGTTCCCAAGTTCCATAATGCCCAAACATTCTCTTGCTTTTCTGTAATGAGTTTGTTCTACTGGTCTGACTACTGAGATAGCAGATAATGTTCAGAATAGATATTTTTGAACACAGTAACAAGTATTAGAAATAAGTAACTGAATTTATAGTGACTTGATATTGATATGGGAGTGCTTGGAAGGGAAGAGTGTGGTCCCTTTAAATTATACAGAATGGGAGAGGAGGGCGTGGTCCCCTAGCTAGGGCTCCACCCCCACAGACCTTGGCAAGGGAAGGCATTTCCTGCCCAAATGTTGCATTACCAAAGACCACCGTGGCCTGCCACACCGTCATCCTGTGCCTGTAAAAACCCGAGACCCCAGCAGGCAGACACACAGGTGGCTGGACATTGAGCTTATCAGTGGAGGAACACATAGGCGGCTGGATGTGGAGAGGAACCCACCAACAGGTACCCACGCGTCAGCAGGCCAATGACCAATAGAATGACATGGAGTCTGGCTGATGCAGTTGGAGGAGACCCCAGGCCACTGAATGGCCTGTCTCCAGGGGAAAACCATTTCCTTCCAACTCCCCTATCTGCTGAGAGCTAAATCCACTCAATAAAACCTTGCACTAATTTTCCAAGCCCATGTGTGATCCGATTTTTCCAGTACACTAAGGCAGCATCCTCAGGATACAGAAAATCCTCTGTCCTTGTGAGAGGTGACAACGTGTTGGCAGCCCTCGCTCACTCTCAGCCCCTCCTCGATCTCGGCGTCCGCTCCGGCCACGCTTGAGGAGTCCTTCAGCCTACCGCTGCACTTTGGGAGCCCCTCTCTGGGCTCATCAAGGCCGGAGCCAGCTCCCTCTGCTTGCAGGGAGGTGTGGAGGGAGAGACGGGGGCGTGAACCAGGGCTGCACACGGCGCTCGCAGGCCAGCACGAGTTCTGGGTGGGTGCGGGCTCTGTGGGTTCCACACTTGGAGCTACTGGCCGTCGCTGCCACCCCACCAGACCCAGGCAGTGAGGGGCTTAGCACCCGGGCCAGCAGCTGCGGAGGGTGCTCCAGGTCCCCTAGTGCTGCCAGCCCACCTGCGCAGGACTTGAAATCTCACCAGGCCTCAGCCACCTCCCCACGGGGCAGGGCTCTGGACCTGTAGCCCACCGTGCCCAAGCCCCACCCACCTGCCATGGGCTTCTGTGTGGCTCGAGCCTCCCCGACGGGCGCTGCCCCCTGCTCTGTGGTGCCCAGTCCCATCGACTGCCCAAGGGCTGAGGAATGCAGGCGCGCGGCATGGGCCTGGCGGGCTGCTCCACCCGCGGCCCTGGCGCAGGATCCACTAGGGGAAGCCAGCTGGGCTCCTGAGTCTGGTGGGGACTTGGAGAACTTTCATGTCTAGCCAAAGGATTGTGTACGCGCCAATCATCACTCTGCGTCTAGCTCAGGGTTCGTGGATGCACCAGTCAGCACTCTGTATCTAGCTAATCTGGTGGAGACTTGGAGAACTTTTATGTATAGCTAAAAGATTGGAAATGCACCAATCAGCACTGTGTGTCTAGCTCAGGGATTGTAAATGCACCAATCAGCACTCTGTGTCTAGCTCAAAGTTTGTAAACATACTGATCAGCACTCTGTGTCTACCTCAAGGTTTGTAAATGCACCAGTCAGTGCTCTGTGTCTAGCTAATCTAGTGGGGACTTGGAGAACTTTTATGTCTAGCTAGGGGATTGTAAATATACCAATCAGCACCCTGTCAAAATGGACCAATCAGCTTTCTGTAAAATGGACCAATCAGCTCTCTGTAAAATGGGCCGGTCAGCAATATGTGGGTGGGGTCAGATAAGGGAATAAAAGCAGGCTGCCCGAGCCAGTGGCAGCAACCCACTGGGGTCTCCTTCCACGCTGTGGAAGCTTTGTTCTTTCGCTCTTTGCAGTAAATCTTGCTGCTGCTCACTCTTTGAGTCCACACCGCCTTTAAGAGCTGTAACACTCACCATGAAGGTCTGCAGCTTCACTCCTGAAGCCAGCAAGACCACAAACCCACTGGGAGGGACGAATAACTCTGGATGGAACGAACGAACGACTCCAGATGCACGGCCTTTATGAGCTGTGACACTCACCACGAAGGTCTGCAGCTTCACTCCTGAAGCCAGCGAGACCACAAACCCACCAGAAGGAAGAAACTCTGGACACGTCCGAACATCAGAAGGAACAAACTCCGGACACACCATCTTTAAGAACTGTAACACTCACCGCGAGGGTCCGCGGCTTCATTTTTGAAGTCAGCAAGACCAAGAACCCACCAATTCCGGACACACTTGAGAGGAGGCAAAGGGTCTAATTGAGCTGGGTAATACGAGCCATTTACAGACAGATAAACTAAAAGAGCAACCTGTCATACACGCCCACTGGGGCTTCAGGAGCTATAAATATTCACCACTAGACACTGCCATGGGGGTCGGAGCCCCATAACCTGTCCATCTGTATGCTCCCCTAGAGATTTGAGCAGTGGGCAGTGAAGAAGCAAGTCACTCCCCCATTGAAGTGGGACAAGGGAACTTTTCCCACTTCGTTATGACATATTCTTTCTATGCAGAGAACATAATCACAATTATAGTAAAAATGTTAAATAACATTTAGAAAAAAAAGATACAAACTTCTATTGGGGTAGAAGTAATATCCTTAGTCAACTTGAATGTCTTACTCTGGTCTTGCTCAATTTTACTTCTTAGATTTTTTTTTTTTTTTCTGGATCTGTTCCAATATGTCTCACACTATTTTTATCCAATCTGGAGTACACTGGAATGCTGCATCTTTGTATTTGGACCATAATTACTCTTTGTTAAATGCCCTTATTCAGGGAAGACTTAGCATCCAGTGTCCATGTCTATTTTAGCATCAGTACAACTCAGAAATCCCAGGATCTAACAGCCTTTACCTGCAAATAATATCACAATATTAATATTCATACTTTGGTAGTTTCTTGCCTTCACAATTCACTGTAGATTCTATGTCATCTTTCAAAATCTTGAGAGAATTTTTTTCATGTCATTAAGAATAATGACTAGCATTTATTAACTTATATGCCTGTCATGTTATGTACATTTTCAAATTTAATGTTTTTCACAAGTTTAAAAAGTAGGCAGTGTAATTATCCTCTGTTTAGAAATAAGAAAGCAAGAGCAAAGAAAATTTAAACAATAGTTTAAGTTTATAAAAATTCTAATAAATGAGACGTTAGAATTTGAATCTAGTTCTTTATAAACTAAAGCTTGTGCGCTTAAATTCTTAATATAATATTTCCTTGAAATGTTTCATGTTTACTTACAAATAGCCCTTTCATGTTTCTGTGTGGTGCTCTTCTTTTTTATGTCTGTTTTTGAAGAATCACTTGAGGTTAGAGGGTAAGCCACCTTGCTACATTCAATCGGGGCCCTTACTGAGAAGCCTGCCTTGCTCACCATCTTGTTGCCATAGAGCTCCGAGACTCTTATGTTGCCCTAAGATACTAGATCCCCTTAGTTCTTCTGTTAAGAAAAGAAATTAAAACAGCATGTATCTTCAGACATTCACTCAGTTTATTGTTTGACGTTTTTTCTCTTTTAATGGGGACGTATATATCAGTTTCTACCATCATCTCTCAACTAGCTTTCTCATCTGTTTTTCTCCTCATTAACAAGTTAAGTAAAATTTTGGCATGTGTTTAATGATTACGGTTAAAAAAAATTGATCGTTATACTTTGGAAACCTCACTTTTAAAAAATAATGCCTTGATTCTCACAGAAATAGTTTTACTATGCTTATGGGTCCAATTTATGGAAAAGATACCACAAATTACTCACCATTATTTCTATTTCTGGCTTCAGGTGTTAGTGAATTAGAATTCCCTCTTATAAACTTTGTTCCCTTATAGCTTTGTAAATAAATGCGTATTTCTGTCAAACTCACATGTTCAGATAACTCTAAAATTCAGTTTAGATTCAGCGGGAACTCTTGCTACATTAATTGTATTGAAATTATACTTCTACCGATTTAGTCCATTTTTAACCTCTTGAAATTAGAGATCTTACATTATAGAATTCCCTGGACAGAGTACCATACTTGAAATATATTGAATATTCAGCTGATATTTATTTAAGTGAACCGAACAGAAGAAAGTTCTTCCTTTCTGCTTATTTACTTGTTCAAACTCAACTTTGACTTTAGGTACTTATCAACAGTTATCTCCCAGAGGTGTTACTGTCTCTTTTAAAGTTGCAAAGTTCTTACCATTTATAACTTACAACTAAACTCTCCTGTCTTCGTTTAATTCTATAACTCTCTTCTTGCTTTCTGTGATAATTTGAGTATCGCCAGCCAACGTATACTGTGTTCCTGTGATCTGTCTTTTGTTTCTGCTCTCATCACTGGAGGGCTATTTTACTAATGGAAGACTTTTGTTAGAAGGAGTACTAAAATAAAATATAATTTTCAAAAAGTTAAAAACATGACACTCAACAATATAAAATTAACAGGTCAACGTTTTAATTTAACTGTAATGTAGGAATAAGATGTTAAACCTGGTTCAAAAAAGAATTTGAGGAATTTGGATTTTTATAGTTTCCCCACCATAAAAGTGCAAAAATAAATTTGCTAACAGATGTGTAACTGATTAGTGATTAATGTAGCTAGGAAGTGGTAATCTTTGGTTTACTTTTCCTCCTGACCGGAAATCATTTGCATTACTATAAAGAATCATTTGCAGCATTCATAGACAGATTATTTGTAATATGCTTATAATTGTATGTATTTCTATCAGTTTTCTATATATTAATTTCTAATATTATAAAATATCCTAATAAATAGTAATTGCAGTCAAAAGAACATACCCTAGAAAATCAGATAATCCCTTCAAAGAATGGGCCATTCCCAACACTATCTTAAAAATACTCCCAATTATCTCTTTGCCTATTTCCAAGTTTTAGATAAATTTTCATAACAAATTTAATTGCTTGAGTGGAATATGGCTGAAAATGGATCCCCTATTGTGTAAACCAATAGTTAACTTAGATAATATTTTCCCACTATTCAGGGTAGCAGGGTACCTTTCTCTCTCTGATCAAGCTTTGTAAGCAGATGACTAAGATGGGAAACATCAAGATTAAATTTTGAGTCCTTTGTCATTATACTTTTTATTTTTTTTAATAGTCTCTCAAGAACTAAAAGAAGCCAATTTTGGGGAAAGTGAAACTTTTAATAACCCTCTACATCACAACAAGTGAAAAAAAACATTCAGAATAAAGTACAGCACATTGAGATCTTGAAGGTAAATAACTCCTTTGATTAGAATATATGCTGAATCAGAGAACAGGTCATTTTTTAAATTTAATTCAAACTGGCTAGTCAGGACTTGCATGCACATTTTTATCAGTAGAAATATTTGACTCTAGTTTCTTGGTAACATATAGGGGCTTGATAATACTTGTTGAATGGATTAAATGTTATTTAGAACCAAAGAATTGTGAGGGAAAGCCATTTCTTATTTTAAATGAAAATTGTCTCAACTACATCTTGTTTTGGCCAGAAGTATGTTTAAATATCATGTCAATTGATTGCCTAGAATTACATTGGCTTTTCTGTTCTTAATTGCCTTCCTTTTTCATTGGTTGGCACCACATTATAATAGAATAACTTTGGGATTTTATTTAATTTTATCAAAAATTCTAAGCTCTTAACAATAATAAAAACAAATAACCTTAAACATCATGAACTCGCATAAATATTTATGTAGGAATTCAGAGTATTTACCACGTGTGAATATTACAAAGTTAAAATAATTTTTTCAGTGTCCTTTATTGATGTCTGCTATCTAGATACCAGTGTTTGGATGAGTCTCTACTCATACAAACTATCATGGTTTTAGTCTGAGATGTGTATTAAGTGTCTTTTCTTCAAATAGTCTTTGAGTCATGGAGGGAAGAACGGGAAACTTAGCTATTACGCATTTTAAGTAACCCGTCCAATTTATTTTCTCTCCGGTAGCATACACGCTATGGGGTCATTCTATTTAGGCAGTGACACACAATTTTTTTTTTTTTTTCTCTCAAATCTCCTGAAGGATCCTGCCACCCTAACAGAGTCTGCTATATATTTTTATCAACAAAGAAAGGCTGTGTATGACAGGATTTTAGTATTTCCAGGTGGCTGACAAAGAGAATAAGATACAACAGCTCTTCCTTTTCACTCAGTAGCTGAGAGGATAACAGGAACTGGCAGGTGGAAAAATGATGAAGAATTCAAATAGGTAATGCAGCTCTGGACTGGATCATGGAGGAGAAAACAAGAGAACAGATTATGGGCCAGTGTCTTTCACTGTCAGATATTCCCATTCAATAAGCTCAAAATCTTTGTAAAAATCATTGCCTAAAAATCATTGCCTATACTCTGTAAATATTTTAAGATATATTCTTTTTTTGAAATAATTTATCACATTTGCTCAACAGCATTTTTTTTTTCCTTACATGTGGGACATGGATTTTGATGTATGCGTCTTGTGTTCTGGAGTTAGTCAAACAAAAAGGGAATAGGAAAGAATTTAAAACCAGTCTTTTAAATATTTGGATACCTTTAAAATACTTGTAATATGCATCCCAAAAAAGAATGAGTTCATATCCTTCGCAGGGACATGGAAGAAGCTGGAAGACCTCATTCTCAGTAAACTAACACAGGAACAGAAAACCAAACACCGCATGTTTGGTTTGGGTAGCGGTGCGTTTTGCTATCAGTTATTCCAATTTAATAAGCTCAACATCTTTGTAAAAATCATTGCCTATAATCCATAAATATTTTAAGATATAGTCTTTTTTGAAATAATCTATCATATTTTCTCAACAGCAATTTTTTTTCCTTACATGTGGGACATGGATTTTGATGTATGCGTCTTGTGTTCTAGAGTTAGTCAAACAAAAAGGGAATAGGGAAGAATATAAAACCAGTCTTTTAAATGTTTTGATACCTTTAAAATACTTGTAATATGTAGCCCTAAAAAAAGAATGAGTTCATGCCTTTTGCAGGGACATGGATGAATCTGGAAGCCATCATTCTCAGCAAACTAACATGGGAAAAGACAACCAAACACTGCATGTTCTCACTCATAAGTGGGAGTTGATCAGTGGGAACACATGGACACCGAGGGGGAAACATCACACACCGGAGCCTGTTTGGGGGGCTGGGGAGCAAGGAGAGGGGGAGCATTAGGACAAATACCTAATGCATGTGGGGCTTAAAACCTCAATGATGGGTGAATAGGTGCAGCAAGCCACCATGGCACAGGTATACCTATGTAAAAACCTGCACATTCTGCACATGTATCTTAGAACTTAAAGTAAAAAAGAAAAAAAAAATACTTGTAATTGAAGTTTATGAACAAAAAGCATAGAAGAAATAATTTCCTCACATACACATAAACACCTGTTCCTCCAACCCTCTGCCACTTTGTGTCTTTCGTGATTTCTTGAAAAATAAACTTTCATGGAATGTTTGATGTGAAAGATTTATTATATCTATAATTTAAACTTTGGCAAATGACTGAGAACCAGGAACATGCATTAATAGTAAAAACTAATAAAACAATATTAAGCTGAAAGTTTGACACACATCCAGTCATTCTTCACCCACAGTTCAAGTGTGAAGAGCATAGCACACTGGAGGCAATTACATTTTCAGAATGAAAGGAATTATAATTCCCCATTCTTGTGCTCATTCACTTCAAATCTTGCTCAATTGCAAAATGTAACTAGCAATTTAATAACTACTGTTACCCTGAGAGAATGCATTAGGAATAAATTTAGATTAAAAAAATTTACATCCTCTACATAACTGGAAGATTCCTCTCGTGCTTAGGAATGGACTGCCAGAGAGCTTACTCACCTTTCTGTACTCCACAGGCACTTGCACATTTGCAGCACAGCTCTTTTCGCCATGATCTAAAATAGGTCTTTTCTAGACCTTTTTTTTTTCTTTTGAACAAGCTGTTACTGAGTTATCTGGGTTTCAGAGATTTGATAAATGCTTGTGTAGAAAACCTAGTAATGAGTGAGTGAGACATGAAACAAACTGATTTCAGAGGATGGAAATGAAAAATAATAGATTTAATTTGAAAATCGATGGATTTCCCAAATTTCAGAATAAAGAGATGAAACAAACGACATTTTCTGAGTTCACTGTAAGCTTTTTACATGGCACTATTTATATCAGTACAATTATGTAAACAGTATTCAATTTAGTTCTAAGGCCAAATTATTATTATTTTTTGTATCGATCAAATTTAATTGCTGGCCAGGCTTAGACCTAAGCTGAACTCTACTCAGTGCAAACATTCAAAAATCCTCCCTTCTCATTATACTCCTGAGAATCTAGTCATATGTTATATTCCTGCCTTATGGACATAGATCCACAGTGTAAGCTTTGGTAATGCACTCTCTTTTCTGTTATCTGTTGGTGTACTGTAATTTATTCTAAAACCATTTTGTGTTATTAGACATTGTTTACAATGGCAAATGTAAAAAAAGAAATACTAAAACAACCATTTCAAGTTTTACTTGACCTCTTTGCAATTGTTTATCATGCCTTCTCCCTCAAAATTCTGCTGGCTTCTGGAGCAGCGTTTTCTACTGGTTCTACCTCATCCAGTTGATTGCTCCTTTTCAGTCACGCTCATGGAGTCCTTTAACTCTACTTCTGCCTTACTCGTTTTGTAAAAGTATTTATTTTTGGAATAGGTAATACATATATATATACACACACGTATACATATATATATATACACACACGTATATATATACACACACGTATATATATACACACACACGTATATATATATACACACACGTATATATATACACACACGTATATATATATACACACGTATATATATACACACATATATATACACACACGTATATATACACACGTATATATATACACACACGTATATATACACACACGTATATATATACGACGTATATAAATAAACATATATACGTTTGGAAACATAGATATATATACACGTATATATACACGTATACATATACGCATATACACGTATATACACATATACATACACGCATATACACGTATATACACGTATACATATACATATACACGTATATATATACATATACACGTATATATATAAAACAAAATTTAAATGGTGAAAGAATAAATGGGTAAAATAAATCTCCCTTCATTCTCTGTCTTGTAGTAATCTAATCTGTCTTGATAGAGCAACCATGATTAACATTTTTTTGCTATTCATTGCAGAGAGGCTTTATAAATTTAAAATTATCTATATTTAATTTTTTTCCTATAATTGTAGTATATTGTGTGTCCCATTTTGTTCCTTGATTTTTTTTACTTAGAATATATATTTGGGATATTATTGCCTACCAGTTCCATTATAACTAGCTCGTCCTTTTTAATTACCTCACAGTATAATTTATTAAATTTCCTATAGATTTATATTTAGTTTGCTTTTCTTTTTACCTACATGAGTGCTTCATTAGATATATTTTTTAAAGTTCAATATGTACTTCTTCCATTATATTCCCAGAGTGAACTTTAAGAAATAGCATTTCTGAACCTAAGAATACACACATTTTTAATTTCAATAGTTAAAAATTCTAAATTGCCCCCATAAATGCTATAACCACTCCCATCTATAATAAATGAATCTACTATATTTACTTTTACATCTCAATTATTAAAATAATATTGATTAACTTGTTCTATTTCTACTTTCTTCTTCTTCCACTTCTACCATATTATATTATTTGTCTTACATTCATGTTTATGTCTTCAAGGATACTTATACTTCTATTACTTGATTAACCTATTTTAAATTTTAACTCCATCCTTTATATTAAAATATAAATAATATAAATACACTTTTCTTCCCCTACTAACATTAATTAATACTGTCTTTTCAACACAGGATTCAAAATATTTCCTTTCTATTTAGTAACTAAAAACATTGGTAAATTATTTTCTGAAGCTAGTTTAATTTCAGAAAGAGAGGGGTCGACTGTTCCTGTCTTATTGCTTCAAGTCTTTAAGTCCAGGCACTCCTAGATATATAATAGATGTAGGCAGTACCATCAGGCACCAGATTCTTTTTTTCTGGGTTTAACTCTCCTTTGTGATAACTTCATTTTCTGGTTGCTTCTTCCTGTGTAGTGGCAAGACTTTTAGTCTTATATTTTAGTGGTACGATAATTATGTAGCTCAAGATCCATTTTCTCTTTAGCTCAAAAAAAAAAAAAACAAAAAAAAAACACAGAAACAAAAAATCAAATTTGAATCTCATTGTACCAATCTAATCCTGTCTTGACATCTGCATCTCTGAGAACTTGAACTTGGAAATCTTCTAGTTCCCAACCTGAATAGCAAAAGTCTGACAGCGTATACTCTAGGAAAGGTGCCTTATTTCATCTTTCAGCCACCCTTGCCTTCACACTCAGCACTGTCTTGTGTCTCTAAGTGTGTATCTCCCTGGTTCAGCTATTCCAAAAGTAAAATTTCCAGTTGTCTACAATAATGAAATAAGGAAAGTAGCTTCACCATGTGAGCCAAGAGAGGACCAAGAATCTAAAAGTGTATAATTTAGAGATTCTACCAATTTAGCTGTCCTATACACTGCCTTATGTACTGAGATTCAGCTTATATCTAGTGCTCTTCTCTATCCCCATTCAACCACCTCCTCTTAACTTATAAACATACATAAATATGTGTGCACATGTGTGCATGTGCAAATGTACATGCACACATACACAGAGGAGGTTAGGTTTCAGCTCATTCTGTTGGCTGTATTCATTCTACTAAGTGTATTGCCACCAATTCACCCACTTTCTCTCCCTGAAAATTATATTCATTTATGTTTTTGGTCATTCACTGTATTAATTTACTGTATTAGTACACTTTCATACTGCTAATGAAGACATACCTGAGACTGGGCTATTTACAAAGAAAGATGTTTTAATGGACTTAAAGTTCCACATGGCTGTGGAGGCCTCACAATTATGGTGGAAGGTGAATGGCATATCTCACATGGCAGCAGATAAGGGAGCTTGTGTAGGGAAACTCCTCCTTATAAAACCGTCAGATCTCTTGAGACTTATTCACTATCAAGAGAACAGCAGGAGAAAGACCTGCCCCCATGATTCAATTACCTCCCACCAGGTCCCTCCCACAACCACATGGGAATTCAAGATGAGATTTGAGTGGGGACACAGCAAAACCATACCATCCACTCAATCTTAACTTCAACAAACATTTACTGATCATTTCCTATTAATCAAGGTTTGAGCTCATTTTTATGGATACATAAGCAAAATAAAACCAATCTGTTTTTCTTATTGAATTTATCATAGATAAGTAGACAAATGGTTACTGAATAAGGGCAAAATTAAAATGGCTGATGTGTTTTACAAGTCGTGGATGAGGCAATCAATGGTATTTTAAGATTATATAAAATAAAATTTGACTTAAGAGATTAAAGGAGTAATGAATGATTTGTTATTTGAAGCAGTAATCTACTGATGGCAGCCCCACAAAGGAGGTGCAAAGGGAGGAGGAAAGGTAGGGTCAAAAGTGGAACATAATTTAGAGAGGACATAGCGTTTACATGATGAGTGGTAATGAAGGTACTCAGACTATCCTCAAATCCTTCTGCATGGAAGGGCTTCATTGAAAAGTCAGGGACCTACAACTGCCGCTTTCATTTCAGTGATGCCTGTCCTCAAACTTCATGTAGAATTCTACCTATTTATGAACATGTACTTAAAGAGATCCTTGTCATTTTAAATAAAGAAAAGATTATCTGTCATAGAGTCTATTGGTTACACAGCTCAGAAACAGTGCTACTGAATTAAAGCTTCCAGGAGTAGGATTTACTTCTAACATAAAAACAAATGACAATAATGCAGAAAATAAGCAAACAAAAATACCTTGCCATTGACTTAAAAACTCTTAAAATGAATCTGAGTTAGAGTAATAATCTAGTTTCATCGATAGACAAAAATACCAGGGTATACAATCTTTTCATGGAAGGTATTTTATGTTTTTTGTAATTGTGAAAGAGGAAATGTTAATACAACAGATGAAAGTTGAGCCACGTAAGTTCAAAGGTTACTGACTTCTTCAAATCTATGAAGCTATCCTCTGTTGACATCCTACTTCAATTTTTGACCACTGAAAAATCAGTCTTTTTTTTATATATAGCATTCAGGGCAATTATCTTGCCTAAGGCTTAAGACCTGAATGAACTAGATGTTACTCTTTTGCTTTTTTAATGCAAAATATGGTTTTGATTTGTAAATGCATTCAGAGGCACAGCAATGGGTACAAAAATTATTATTTTTTAAATGAAATAAAAATAGAGTTGACAGCTAAAGCATTTTCACAGCAGTTATTATTATGTGTTATTATTAGCAGCAGCATGTGGTGACATTTTAGACTCTAAATCCACAGAAATATATCCTAGATCATGGATATTCCAGATGTTGGGGAAGAAAATAGAAATGCTACTGTCTGGCTTAATATGAGAGAATTTTTTTTAATGAAATTAGAAGTCTGATCATTTTGGACTGGATAGTAGGGATTGATTCATTCCTATCCCTAGAAGTTAAATGGTTAATACGAGGACTTTCCTGCAAACATAGATATCTGCCACTGAAAATACTGCTCAGAATATGCTGCGGAATATATTTGAGACTTTAAGCTGTGTGAAACCTATCACATTGTTAGCAACTTAACAGCAGAATATCTCATGGAATTAGTTAGTGTGAGTCCTCTGTAATATAGCAGAGTGGAGTGCAAACCTAGTGTATTGTGTCCTTAGGCCAAACCAGAAAAGGTTCCATTGTACATGTAAATAAATGTCTAGACTTTCTTGGTACTCAAATTTTCTTTAGCAGAAATTGTACATTGACATTCTATATGTGCAGTCAGGTAGCATAATGTAGTCATTAAAAATATGGAGCTACATTTGAAAACACACAGCTCTGATCCTCGCTTGATGTGTATTCCTGGGAAGTATCTTAATCCCTCTAAACCTTGCTTTCCTGATCTGTAAAATGTGATCATAGTAGCGCCCACCTGATACAGGTGTTGTAAGGATTTAATTATATCTTCTTAAATCAAGCTCTCTTATCCAAGTCTGGCAAGGTTACATAACTGACAAATCCCAAAATTAAAATTCACACAGTATGGACTCTAAATCACAGAGAGTGGCTTATTCTCTGGGAATGACACAAATGCCTTACTTTGAACCCTAGCTCCATCAGTAACTAGCTCTGTGACTAAGGCATTTCCTTAGCATTGTCACTGACCCAGAACAGTTCAATATATTATTTATTTATTTTTAGTAAAGAAATGTTAATCTAGCAGTGCTATTCAAGATAGGTTAGGAAATCCTTTACAGAAATGTGAATAAAATAAATTAACTTTATGAGATGAGAATTTCAAGCTTGGCTATAAGGGAAATTTCCCCAGCTACTTATTAAGATCTTTACATTTTGTCACAAGGTGAAGACTTTAATGTATGCAGTTGAGAGTAGGACAGTGGCTGGGTGATGCAATCAGGAGATTAGGATCATTGTCACATCTTTTAGACAGTCTTAGCATGAAGTTGTGCCCTCCACCCCAACAATGGTCACAGATGTCTCTTCCACCTTTATGATCAGATGCCAGGCAGGACAAAATGGAATGACAAAGGAAAATGGCACATGCTGCATCTGGCATGCATTTAAATCCTAAACAACAATTTTCCTTCACCTCTCATTGGCCAGAATCATATCAGTCACCCACTATCTAACAGGAGGTGGGGAAAAAAAATTTAGTATTTAATATACAATGCTACCCCAACAAATTCAGATATTGTTGTTGATATGAATGATATGAAAGAAGAAATAAATGGATATTAGATATTGATGTGGTTTGGCTGTGTCCCCACCCAAATCTCATCCTGAACTGTATGTAGTTCCCATAATCTCCACATGTCAAGGGAGGGACCTGGTGGGAGATTATTGAATCATGAAAGTGGTTACCTTCATGCTGTTCTCCTGACAGTGAGTTCTCATGAGATCTGATTATTTTATAAGGGACATTTCTCCCCCTTAGCTCTGCATTTCTCCTTGCTGCTGCCATGTCAAGAAGGAGGTGTTTGCTTTTCCTTTTGCCTTGATTGTAAGTTTCCTGAGGCCTTCCCAGGATGCTGAATTGTGATTCAATTAAACCTCTTTCCTTTATAAATTACCCAGTCTCACGTATATCTTTATTAGCAGCATGAGAACGTACTAATACCATATACTGGTAGTTGGTACTGGAGTGGGGTGCTGATGTAAATGTGGTTTGGCTATGTTCCTTCCCAAATCTCATCTTGAATCTCCACAAGTCACGAGAGGGACCCGCTGGGAGGAATTGAATCATGGACATGGTTACTTCCATGCTGTTCTCATGATAATGAGTGAGTTCTCACAAGATCTGATGGTTTTATGAGATTTCCTTCCCCTTTGATCTGCACTTCTCCTTGCTGCCATCATGTGAAGAACTTGTTTCCCCTTCCACCATGAGTGTAAGTTTCCTGAGGCCTCCCCAGCCATGCGGAACTGTGAGTCAATTAAAATTCCTTTCTTTATAAATTACCCAGTCTTGTGTATGTCTTTATTAGCAGTGTGAGAACGAATTAATATAGACATTTATTATTATCAGGCAAAGTAAAGAAAAACAAGTTTGGTACTAAACTGCATACTCCACACATATTATCATATTTAACCCTCAAAATAAACCTCTAGAAGTCATAGGTTATAAGGTTATTTTCAATGGGGGCATGATATTTTGTACATTCCCAACGATGAAAGTAGGGTAAATATTTGTCTGGCTCCAAGGCCTATGACCTTTCCACTGCCCTACATTGTCTTCCTTAAAATGCTGTTTCAGATCTGATAGTAGATCGTTAAATAGCTGCAATTAATCCTCATCATTTCTATCTTCTTAGAAATGGTAGATAGGTGGTTCCCTGTAGTTCTACTGCTGAAGTTAAATATAGCTTTGTGTAACTATCGAAGGTGATTATTTCCTGGGACAGGGTTATTCAGTGCCAAGAGCAATAAGCTGAAATGTAGGAAACCTGGGATCTTAAACGTTATCCATCTCTGCCAGTTAGCTTCTCTGGTCCTGAACTGTCCTAACTTGTGAAGCAGAAAAGGTAGTCTGACCCTTCTATCTGACCCTGTTTTGTAAGGAAAGATGGGAAAATATTATTTGGAAGTACAAGTGCCTGTTATACAAATATGAGGAATTATTATTATCGATCTTGTAGCCCAGTGTGGCAGTGTACTTGATACTCTATCAGACGCTTAATTGAGCAGTTTCAGCACAAGCATCTAAGCTGACAGCAGCTGAAGACTGATTCTCCTCTTTGACAAAATGCAGAATCTAGATGAATATATTCTGTCCTCTCTGGTGCATGCCTGTGAGGACGGGTTATCAGCACTTTTCAGAAATAAATGTAAAATCAGTCTAAAACATGATATGAGGTAATAACTCTCCACAGACCTTACTAATTGATGATTATTTGTGTAAATACTTTTTTTCTGTACCTTTCACCAAAAAGAAAAAAAAATCATTTATTAACAATTACTTATCTATTTAGTGGTTCCTATGTCTTACACATTGTTCTAGTGTCTGGGAATGCACCAAGGAACAAGAAATATGTTTCCTACCTTCATGGATTTTCTGATCTATCATTGAAAAAAATTAAACAGTTAATTAAACACATCATGTTTGATTAGGTAACTGAGTATGTCACAAATCAGTAAAAAATGTTGTAAGGAGGCAGGAGAAAAAGAAGCACAACGGAAACTTTCTATAAGCAGTGCATACACAAGCACATGACTTTTCACAATCATGAGCAATATGGTCTAAAATTCTTGTTTATAAATCCATGAAATCAACTTAAATATGTGTAATTTTACCCCAAATTCAGAAAAGTATGGGAGAAAAATTTTAACTTACCACTTTGGAACCTTAATGATTTTGTAAACACGATACTGTACAAATTAAAAAAAACTATGGAAATAAAATACGATACTTTCTATGTTATGTATCTCTTTACTTGTTAACATAAACCACGACTTTAGTAGAATCTGCACATCTAAAGACATGAGGAGGAATGAGTACATGGATAGTTGGCAACTTGCAATGGGCCTGGTCCCTAGCTTACACTTATGGTTCCACATACAATTTTTTAACTTTACATTGGTGGGAACAATACACTTTCAGTAGGCTCCTCATTTTTCCATGGGGTTGCATCCTAATAAACTCATTGAAAGTTCATGTTTGCCTTAGAATATTTTTAATTTAGATGGGTTTATCATATACGACTGCATGGGAAGCTGAGGGGCATCTGTGTGTGTACGTATATATATATATACACGCATATATTTCACATATATTTCACATATATACGCACATATATATTTCACAAATATACACACACATGTATTTCACATATATTGCTCATATATATATCTCATATATAAATTCACACATATATACAAATATATATGTATTATATTTGTATATTATATATTATATATATGTAGTTGGTGCAAAAGTAATTGCATTTTTTGCCATTAAAAGTAATGGCAAAAACCGCAATTACTTTTGCATCAACTATATATATCTCAATCTCAGATGGTATATGGACAGAGTTGAAAATAAAGTCACAGCGTTAGAGAGAAAAAGGGGTCAAGCCATTTCTTTCTTTTTTTTTTTTTAATTTTTAAATTTTACTTTAAGTTCCGGAATACTAGTGCAGAATATGTAGATTTGTTACATAGGTATACATGTGCCATGGTGGTTTGCTGCGCCCATCAACCCCTCATCTACATTAGGTATTTCTCCTAAAGCTATCCCTCTCCCAGCCCCCCAGCCCCTGACAGGCCCTGGTGTGTGTTGCACCCCTACCCCTTGTCCGTGCTTTCTCATTGTTCAACTTCCATCTATGAGTGAGAACATGTGGTGTTTGGTTTTCTGTTCTTGTGTTGGTTTCCAGCTTCATCCCTGTCCTTGCAAAAGACATGAACTCATCCATTTTTATGGCTGCATGATATTCCATGGTGTATATGTGCCACATTTTCCTTATCTACTCTATCATTGATGGGCAATTGGGTTGGCTCAAAGTCTTTGCTATTGTGAACAGTGCCACAATAAACATACGTGTGCATGTGTCTTTATAGTAGAATGATTTATAATCCTTTAGGTATATACCCTGTATTGGGATTGCTGGGTCAAATGGTATTTCTAGTTCTAGCTCCTTGAGGAATTGTCACAGTGTCTTCCACAATGGTTGAACTAATTTACACTCCCACCAACAGTGTAAAAGCATTCCTGTTTCTCCACGTCCTCTCCAGCATCTATTTCCTGACTTTTTAATGATCGCCATTCTAACTGTTGTGAGATGATATCTCATTATGGTTTTGATTTGGATTTCTATAATGAACAGTGATGATGAGCTTTTTTTCATATGTTTGTTGGCCACATAAATGTCTTCTTTTGAGAAGTTCCTGTTCATATCCTTTGTCCACTTTTTGATGGGGTTGTTTGTTTGTTTGTTTGTTTCTTGGAAATTTAAGTTCTTTCTAGATTCTGCATATTAGCCCTTTGTCAGATGGATAGATTGCAAAACTTTTCTCCCATTCTCTAGGTTGCCAGTACACTCTGATGATAGTTTCTTTTGCTGTGCAGGAGCTATTTAGTTTGATCCCATTTGTCAATTTTGGCTTTTATTGCCATTGCTTTTTGTGTTTTAGTCATGAAGACTTTGCCTATTCCTGTGTCCTAGGATGGTATTGCCTAGGTTTTCTTCTAGTGTTCTTATGGTTTTAGATCTTACCTTCAAGTCTTTAATCCATCTTGAGTTAATTTTTATATAAGGTATAAGGAAGGGATCCAGTTTCAGCTTTCTGCATATGGCTAGCCAGTTTTCCCAACAGCACTTATTAAATAGGGAATCCTTTCCCCATTGCTTGTTTTTGTCGTATTTGTCAAAGATCAGATGGTTGTAGATTTATGGTGTTATTTTTGAGGCATCTATTCTGTTCCATTGGTCTATATATCTGTTTTGGTACCAGTGCTGCACTGTTTTGGTTACTGCAGCCTTGTAGTATAGTTTGAAGTAAAGTGGAGTGATGCCTGCAGCTTTGTTCGTTTTGCTTAGGATTGTCTTGGCTCTGTGGGCTCGTTTTTGGTTCCATATATAATTTAAAGTAGTTTTTTCCAATTCTGTGAAGAAAGTCAATAGTAGCTTCATGGGGATAGCATTGAATCTATAATTTGCTTTGGACAGTATAACCATTTTCATGATATTGATTCTTCCTATCCATGAGCATAGAATGTTTTTCCATTTGTTTGTGTCCTATCTTATTTCCTTGAGCAGTGGTTTGTAGTTCTCCTTGAATATGTCCTTCACATCCCTTGTAAGTTGTATTCCTAGATATTTTCTTCTCTTAGTGACACTTGTGAATGGGAGTTCATTCATGATTTGGCTCTTTGTCTGTTATTGGTGTATGAGAATGCTTGTGATTTTTGCAAATTGATTTTGTATCCTGAGATTTTGCTGAATTTGCTTATCAGCTTAAGGAGATTTTGGGCTGAGACGATGGGGTTTTCTAAATACACAATCATGCCATCTGTGAACAGAGAAATTTAACTTCCTCTTTTCCTATTTGAATACCCTTTATTTCTTTCTCTTCCCTGATTGCCCTGGCCAGAACTTCCAATACTATGTTGAATAGGAGTGGTGAGAGAGGGCATCGTTGTCTTGTGGCGGTTTTCAAAAGGATGTTTCCAGTTTCTGCCCATTCAGTATGATACTGGCTGTGGGTTTGTCATAAATAGTTCTTATTGTATTGAGATATGTTCCATCAATACCTAATTTATTCAGAGTTTTAGCATGAAGAGGTGTTGAATTTTGTCAAAGGCCTTTTCTGCATCTATTGAGAAAATCGTATGGTTTTTGTCATTGGTTCTGTTTATGTGATGGATTACATTTATTGATTTGCATATGTTAAACCAGCCTTGCATCCCAGGGATGAAGCTGACTGGATCGTGCAGTTGATGTGCTGCTCTATTTGCTTTGCCATTATGTTATTGAGGATTTTCACATCAATGTTCATCAGGGATATTGGCCTGAAATTTTATTTTTTTTGTTTGCCAATGCCAGGTTTTGGTATCAGGATGATGCTGGCCTCCTAAAATGAGTTAGGGAGGATTCCCTCTTTTTATTTTGTATGGAAGAGTTTCAGAAGGAATGGTACCAGCTCCTCTTTGTACCTCTGGTAGCATTTGGCTGTGAATCTGTCTTGCCCTGGACTTTGTTTGGTTGGTAGGCTATTAATGGCTTCCTTAATTTCAGAACTTGTTATTGGTCTATTCTGGGATTTACATTCTTCCTGGTTTAGCCTTGGGAGGGTGTATTTGCCCAAGAATTTATCCATTTCTTCTAGATCTCCTAGTTTATTTGCATTGAGTTGTCTATAGGATTCTCTGATGGTAGTTTGTATTCCTGTGGGATCAGTGGTGATATCACCTTTAACATTTTTATTGCATCTATTTGATTTTTCTTTCTTTTCTTCATTCTTAGTCTGCTAGCTGTCTATCTATTTTGTTTATCTTTTCAAAAAACCAGTTCCTGGATTCATAGTTTTTTTTGTAGCATTTTTTTATGTCTCTATCTCCTTCAGTTCTGCTCTGATCTTAGGTATTACTTGTATTCTGCTAGCTTTTGAATTTGTTTCTCTTGCTTCTCTAGTTCTTTTAATTGTGATGTTAGGGTGTCAGTTTTAGATCTTCCCTGCTTTCTCTTGTGGGCATTTAGTGCTACAAATTTCTGTCTACACGCTGCTTTAAATGTATCTGAGATTCTGGTATATTGTGTCTTTGTTCTTATTGATTTCAAAGAACATCTTTATTTCTGCCTTCATTTCATTATTTAACCAGTAGTCATTGAGGAGCAGGTTGTTCAGTTTCCATATAGTTGTGTGGTTTTGAGTGAGTTTCTTAATCCTCAGTTCTAATTTTGTTGCACTGTGGTCTGAGAGACTGTTATTATTTCTGGTTGTTTTTTTTGTTTGTTTGTTTGTTTTTTGTTGTTTTTTTTTTTTTGCATTTGCTGAGGAGTGTTTTACTTCCAATTATGTGGTCAATTTTAAAATAAGTATGTTGTGGTGCTGAGAAGAATGTATATTCTGTTGATTTGGGGTGAAGAGTTCTGTAGATTTCTCTTAGGTCCGCTTGGTGCAGAGTTGAGTTCAAGTCTGGATATCCATGTTAATTTTCTATCTCGTTGATCTGTCTAATATTGACAGTGGGGTGTCAGAGTCTCCCACTATTATTGTGTGAGAGTCTGTGTCTCCTTGTAGGTCCGTAAGAACTTGCTATATGAATCTGGGTGCTTCTGTCTTGGGTGCATATATCTTTAAGATAGTTAGCTGTTCTTGTTGCATTGATCACTTTACCATTATGTAATGCCCTTCTTTGTCTCTTTTGTTCTTTGTTGGTTTAATGTCTGTTTTATTAGAGACTAGGTTTACAACCCCTGCTTTTTTTGCTGTTCATTTACTTGATAAATTTTCCTCATCCCTTTATTTTGAGCCTGTGTGTGTCTTTGCACATGAGATGGGTCTCTTGAATGCTATACACCAATGGGTCTTGACTCTTTATCCAATTTGCCAGTCTGTGTCTTTTAATTGGGGCATTTAGTCCATTTATATTTAATGTTAGTGTTGCTATGTGTGAATTTGATCCTATCATTATAATGCTAGCTGGTTATTTTCCCTGTTAGTTGATACAGTTTTTTCATAGTGTAGATGGTCTTTACAATTTGTTATGTTTTTGCACTGGCTGGTACCAGTTGTTCCTTTCCATGTTTAGTGTTTCCTTCGGGAGCTCTTGTAATGCAGGCCTGGTGGTTACAAAATCTCTCAGCGTTTGCTTGTCTGTAAAGGATTTTATTTCTCCTTCACTTATGAAGCTTAATTTGGCTGGATATGAAATTCTGGGTTGAAATTTTTTTCTTTTTTTTTTTTTCTTTTGAGACGGAGTTTCACTCTTGTCACCCAGGCTAGAGCACAGTGGCATGATCTTGGCTCACTGCAATCTCCACCTCCTGGGTTCAAGCAATTTTCTTGCTTCAGCCTCCCAAGTAGCTGGGATTACAAGTGCCCTCTGCCAAACCTGACTAATTTTTGTATTTTTAATAGAGATGTGGTTTCACCATGTTGGCCAGGCTTGTTTTGAACTCCTGACCTCAGGTGATCCACCGCCTTGGCCTCCCAGAATGCTGGGATTACAGGCATGAGCCACAACCCTGTCCCACATATTCTTTTCTTTAGAATGTTGAATATTGGCCCCTACTCTCTTCTGGCTTGTAGGGTTTCTGCTGAGAGAGCCACTGTTAGTCTGATGGGCTTCCCTTTGTGGGTAACCTGACCTTTGTCTCTGGCTGCCCTTAACATTTTTTTCTTCATTTCAACCTTGGTGAATCTGACGATTATGTGTCTTGGGGTTGCTGTTCTCGAGGAGTATCTTTGTGGTGTTCTCTGAATTTCTTGAATTTGAATGTTGGCCTGTTTTGCTAGGTTGGTGACGTTCTCCTGGAAAATATCCTGAAGAGTGTTTTCCAGCTTGGTTCCATTCTCCCCATCACTTTCAGGTACACCAATCAGACGTAGATTTGGACTTTTCACATAGTTCCATGTTTCTTGGAGGCTTTGTTCGTGTCTTTTCACTCTTTTTTCTCTTATCTTCTTGCTTTATTTAATCGAGTTGATCTTCAATCTTTGGTATCCTTTCTTTCACTTGATTGATTCGGCTATTGATACTTGTTTATGCTTCACAAAATTCTTGTGCTGTGTTTTTCAGCTCCATCAGGTCATTTATGTTGTTCTCTAAACTGGTTATTCTGGTTAGCAATTCCTCTAACCTTTTTTCAAGGTTCTTAGCTTCCTTGCATTGTGTTAGTACATGCCCATTTAGCTCAGAGAAGTTTGTTATTACACATCTTCTGAAGCCTACTTCTGTCAATTCATCAAACTCATTGTCCAGTTTTGTTCCCTTGATGGCAAGGAGTTGTGATCCTTTGGAGGAAAAGAAGCATTCTGGTTTTCATAATTTTCAGCCTTTTTACGCTGGTGTCGCCCCATCTTCATGGATTTATCTAACTTTGGTCTTTGATGTTGGTGACCTTCAAATGGGGTCTCTGAGTGGACATCCTTTTGGTTGATGTTGATACTATTCCTTTCTGTTTGTTAGTTTTCCTTCCAACAGTCAGGCCCTTCTGCTGCAGGTCTGCTGGAGTTTGCTGGAGGTCCACTCCAGACCCTGTTTGCCTGGGTATCACCAGCAGAGGCTGCAGAACAGCAAAAATTGCTGCCTATTCCTTCCTCTGGAATCTTTGTCCCATAGGGTCACTTGCCAGATGGCAGCCAGAGCTCTCCCTTATGAGGTGTCCATCGACCCCTACTGGGTGGTGTCTCCAAGTCAGGATACACAGTCAGGGACATAGTTGAGGCAGTCTGTCCCTTATTAAAGCTCAAACACTGTGCTAGGAGATCTGCTGCTCTCTTCAGAGCTGCCAGGCAGGGACATTTAACTCTGCTGAAGACATGCCTACAACCACCCCTTCCCGCAGGTGCTCTGTCCCAGGGAGATGGGGCTTTTATCTACAAGCCTCTGACTGGAGCTGCTACCTTTTTTTTCAGAGATGCTCTGCCCAAAGAGGAGTAATCTAGAGAGGCAGACTGGCCACAGAGGCCTTGCTGAGTTGCGGTGGGCCCTGCCCAGTTTGAACTTCCTGGTGGCTTTGTTTACACTGTGAGGGTAAAACTGCCTACTCAAGCCTCAGCAGTGGCGGATGCCCCTCCCCCCACCAAGCTCTAGCATCCCAGGTCAACCTCAGACTGCTGTGCTAGCAGGGAGAATTTCAAGCCAGTGGATCTTAGCTTGCTGGGCTCCGTGAGGAAGGAAACTGCCAAGCCAGACCACTTGGCTTCCTGGCTTCAGCCCCCTGTCCAGGGGAGTGTACAGTTCTTTCTCGCTGGTGTTCCAGGTGCCATTGGGATATGAAAACAAAACAAAACTCCGGCAGCTAGCTTTGTGTCTGCCCAAATGACTGCCCAGTTTTGTGCTTGAAACCCAGGGCCCTGGTGGCATAGGCACCGGAGGGAATCTCCTGGTCTGCCGGTTGTGAAGCCTGTGGGAGAAGTGCAGTATCTGAGCCAGAGTGCACTATTCCTCCTGGTACAGTCTCTCATGGCTTCCCTTGGCTTGGGGAGAGAGATCCCCCAACCCCTTGTGCTTCCTGGGTGAGGTGACACCTCAACCTGCTTTGGCTCACCCTCTGTTGGCTACATCCACTATCCAACCAGTCCCAATGAGATGAACCAGGTACCTCACTTGGAAATCCAGAAGTCACCTGCCTTCTGCATCAATCTCTCTGGGAGCTGCAGACCAGAGATGTTCCTATTCAGCCATCTTGCCAGCCCCCTATTCTGTCAGTTCCCTTTCAATTGAACACTTGCTTTGCCTGTTAATTTGTTTCTTCCACAAAATACTTCAGCTCTGAAGGCAAAGCTTCTGAACAATATCATCAAATGAAAATGTCTCTTTTATTTGACAAAAATAACCATTGCTAAAAATTTTCAAATCAATTTTTTATCCAGTTTATAGTTCAGTAGTCACATGTGATATGTCTGCTATCAATCCATATATGTATTATATATGTATCTCTCTTTTTTCTTAGCACAAAGTCAATTCTAGCATGTTACTAAAATATTGAAATTTGAAAACATAGAAGTTTGATTTCAATATTCCATGCAAAATGTATAAGAAAGCATGACTATACTGATAGAAAGCCTGATTGTGATTCCCAGACTACCCTGAGATATACTGAGGATGGCCTCTGCCCTATGCTCCTATCCAAGCTGAGAGTGTAGGTTTCTGACCTCAGTTTTAAAACTGGTTTTTCAAATGGCATTGAAGTCATTGTGACCTTCATGTAGACCCATGATGCTGAACCATGTTATGCAATATTCTGAATTAATATCCTAATGTTTAGTCCATTGGTTGTTTATAAAGCTGACCATTACATGAAATGGTGTGAGATGAGATGTAGCAAACTGCATCCCAAGGGTGAAATCTAGCCTTTTTTTAAAAAAATAAAGTTTTATTGGAACACATCTATGCTCATTTTCTTATAGCTGCTTTCATTCTGTAATGGAAGTTTCAGTGGTTGTAACAAAGATCATCTGGCCCCTAAAACTAAAAATATTTAGTATCTTTCCTTTCATAGAAAAACTTGCTAACTCATGATATAAAACATATATCTTAGGCCCAGTAAAACTCTTAAGTTACATTGCTGGCTTTGATCTCTAGTGGATAAATCATGGAAACTGGGAGTCGTATAGTTCCATATTTAGATCCAGGACCTGCTGTTTACAATTTGTGAGATCTTTGTTAAGTTATTTGATATCTGTGAGCTTCTATTTCCTCCTGTGGAAAATGGGCTAATGAAACTTACGTCACAAAGATGTTGTGAGGATTATATAAATCATGTAAATGCAGTGTTTAGCATATGCAATAACTTATAGTTTTCCACAGTATTATGCAATTTAATGACAATGAATATCTTTAGGGTACTGATAACACAAGGATGAATAGAGCTTGGGGATGAGGTCAGAATTAGGTGGTTAAGTTAGTCACCAAAAATGAGTATGGATGGAGACAAAACAGAGCTGCTGGCCTGTTGACATCATGATCAGGCCTCAGCATCTCTGGAAAGGGCTGACCTCAGCTTAGAGGGCTGCTCACCCATTCTATGTTTCTACACTATCTTTAGTTGAATTAATCACAGAGAAAGGATCTTAACTCTATTTCACTATCAAATTAAAGGCAGAGAAATTGATAATGTATAACTTTCTAATACAATGAGGGCTTATATTTTCTTCTCTCTGAAAGACTGAATTGCAAATGCTTATTGTCATTTCAGTGTCTAGAATAGTGGGGGTATGAGGAATATTCAATTTATTGTTCAGATACATAATCGATCTGATTATCTTGGCTATGTACACCAATCAGTGGAAAAACAGAGACTTCTTGATGTTGTACGGGTCTCCTACTAAAAACAACAATAGTATCAATTCTTTCTTCCTTGCCTAGTTATAATGTATGAAAGTTGTACAATCTTTACAGTCTCACTGTCTGATTCTGATGACAAAAGTATGTTTTGGTAATGGTTAACTTCATTGATCGCTCTTTAGACATCACCATTTGATATTGCAATCAATAGCACAGCAATTCTTATAAATCATAACAAGGCTCTGTTGGTTGATCCTGTAATAGAAGAACATTGTTTTATAATAATAGTGCCAAAATACATTAACAGTTATACATTAGCTTAGTAAATGTATTATCTTATGTCATCTCTAATGGATGTATGTGAAATAAATTTACTATAAATATGGATGCTGGTATTAACATTTACTTTTTTTTGTTTGTGGGCTGTTTGTGTCTGTTTTCACCATCTTTTATTTTTCTAGACTCAAGGACAACCAGAACATTTTCAGAACCTCACAATAATCATGAGTACCAGATGCCTAGTGCTGATCAACATGGCCACTGTTGCCTTTGCCATTTATAACTGGAGAGTATGATGAATATGCAGGTCCATTTGCACTGAGCTTTGAATCTGCTTGAGTCTTCACATGATGCAAAGAAGCATCTGTTTGCCTTAGTCACCCAAACAAAATCCAAAAATGATAGGTGAAATAATCCAAAAGCTGTTGGATTTTGCTTTTCTAAAATTTACTAGTGTTGCATGTTAAGGATGTTTAATAGTAATTGCTTGTGAGGGAAATTATAAAAGAAAACCAAAAACAGTGACAAAAAATTAATTATGTAAATAAATTTGTTCAGTTGATAATGATTTTTTTTCCTGTTTCTACATAAGGCAATGGTTTTTTATACAAGGTTTATATGTAGCTATTTATTTAACTTCTTAGGGAAATTTTTTGCATCTTTAATTATATAGGCCTTAGTGTCTTTGTGATAATTAAAACGAATAGTCCTTAAACTATTCTTTTCAGAAATAAACATTTTAATCTTCTCTTTCAAATAAATATCCCAACCCTCCTGTATTCTCTCTTTTTCTGTCTCTCACACACACCTAGAGTTTTTTTTTGTATATAGTATGAAGACATATAGAATTTAAGTGATGATTGTCTTAGTCTATGTTGCTGTAAAAGAATACCTTCAGTTGGGTAATTTGTTTGGCTCACAGTCTTGTAGGCTGTGTACAAAGCATGATGCTGGGATCCACTTCTGGTGAAGGCCTCAGGAAGCTTCCGCTCATGACAGAAGGAGAAAGGAACTGATGTGTGCAGATCACATGATGAGAGAGAAACAAGAGGGAGGACAAAGGTACTGGGCTCTTTTTAACAATCAGGTCTCCTGGGAACTATTAGAATGAGAACTCACTGATTACTGCCAGCACAGAATGAAATCGTTCATGAAAGATCCAATGTCAGGACCCAAACACCCCCCACTATGCCCACCTCCAACACTCGAGTTCAAATGTCAACATGAGATTTGGAGAGAATGAACATCTAAATTATCTCAATCATTTTTTGGGAATCTCAGTCACAGACTTTAAATACTGAAAGGACTATTAATTTTAAGAGGAATTAAACTTTGTCATATGGCCATTAATGAACAGTACTAGGTTAAAACTACAGGGAGAAAAATTCTGAATTCATAAATTGCTGATACCTGTATGTTAAAAATATCTTATGTTGGATTAAATTCTTAGTGAGATTGTGCGTTGTAAGTGATTGCAGATGTTAAAGAATAAATGCATAACCACTTGGAAAATATTTCAATGAGATTAGAGTAGACCTGGGTGCCTTTTGATATTCATTTCAGCTTTGAAATTTTATGACATCTGTAATATAAATTTACACGCACAATGTACTTATAAAGGTAGTATACATGTGTAATGAGGTGACTATGGATAACCAAGGTTTATCTAATTTTGTGACATGTTCAGTGATAGACCCTACTTAATTATTTCCTTGTTAGAAATAAATGATGGAGTCTTACTTTAAAATGAAGTTTCCACTGAAAGAAATTATCAATACTATTCTGAATTATCCTTGAAAGAAGTTAATCCTAGGCAGGAAAAAACAAAAAGAAGTAACTGTAGGAACACATATTTTCCTTCTTCTCTATTGCCTGAAGAATTAAGCCTGGAATCTGTAAAATGAATACACTTTAAATGGTTCTGGGTTTAGGAATGAGCCATTCCTGAAAGTTTTACCTAGAAATATGGCCAACTACAACTATATGTAGTAGGATCTTCTATCTGAAGATGGGGAGAGGGTGGGTGAAAAAATTTTTCCAGAGACAATAATGTCTAAACTTTTGTTTAAGTGAGTTAAAGATGGTGTATGTGAAGAGAATTCAAGGAAGAAGGATAACATGAATACATAGAGATTAAAATATAGTTTTCTCCATCAGGAATAAAGGACGTAGACTAGAGAGAGAAACTAGAATCAGGTAATAAATGTCTACAATTTGTAAGCTATGTTAAGAGTTTGCTTTTTATCAAAGAGAAATAGGCTTTTTAGGATTCCAAGCAGGGAAGTGAAATAATCAGACATGTAAAAAGCTCCCTCAGGCTACATTTTAGGGAATGGATTAGAAAAGGGCAAAACTAGAAATAGGAAGACCACTTAGAAGGCTGTGTTAGTAATCTGTGTGGACAATTCAAGACCTCTTTGTCACCAATTTTCCAATAATGTTCATTCCAAATTCCTGAATATCAAGCCTAACCTTAACCACCAGCCATAAATCATTATAGATCTGTGCCTTTGGTAATTTCTCCTTTCAGATATAAACGAACAGCTAGGTACTTTGTTCAAAGTTCTGCCTTTTGGGAGCATTTTCTTTCTCTATTATACTCCTGGGCTACCCCAGACTGAGGCTGTTGTGCTGCACCTGTCCAGGGTTCCAACATATTAAGCAGTTTCATCTATAAAACCGAGCCAAAAATATATCTTTTTTAGTCAACTAGATGTAAGAAACTCTCCATGAGGCCATAGGTAGAAGTTGAGAGAAAAGAGGCCATATAGAGGGGATAGGTGCCATGGAAATCTGATCCATTGACTCCTGTAATTTATTTGTGCCTTCAGGGCTAGTTTGAGCCTGATGTCTACAATTCTAACATATTAGAATATTCATCTGCATGCCCAAATTTGTGCCTTGTTGTTGGCTGCTTGGGAGTTTGGGAGATGTTCAGATAACACCCAAGCCTTAATGAACAGTTCAGGTAACATAGTTTGTGGCTTGCAGTCAAACATACCAATTCTACTAGTGTGCAATAGTAAGCCAGAAGCAGTTTCTCAAAAGAACAGTATTTTCTACAGAGAATGGCACAGTTTTTCTTCAATTCCTAAATTTCTGTGGCTTACCTACAGAGGACTGCAAAAGACTCCACATAGTATTTCAGCCTACCATAAACATTTGAAGAACCGTGAAATCTTCTGGCCGTGTGGTAGAACAAGTTGTATCGCAGCATGGACTTGCTTCAGAGCTGTCTCTTGTTTTGGGCTCCATTCAAACCTGGAAGCCTTTCAAGTTACTGGGTGGGTCAAAAGAGCATAACCATATGAGATACTACGTGTCTCCATGATTTAATGAAGCCAATATATATTCTGCATTTTTTCACAATAGTGGGAAGGTACAAATGCATCAACTTGCCTTTCATGTTGAAAAGAATATTTCGACATACCCAACCACTTTATCCCTAGAAATTTCTCTATCAGATAAGTGCCACCATTTGGCCATGCCACTCTGGAATCCCATCATCCCCACTGAACTCAGGGAGCGCATTCTGAATATAGCACTCTTACTGTTATTCCTGCCTACAGAGAAAGCCACTGCAACCTTGGCAAAGATGCCACACTCCTCTCATCAATATATTTCTTAAGCCTTGAGTGAAATGAGTTAGAAAGTGAGCAAGTCTTACATACCAAATCTAGCATTCAGAGCTCATTACCTCTTTAAATATCCATATCCCAAAGTCATATACCTCAATCTTATTTAGTGTAGGCCACCTTTGGGCCCAGCTTTCTGTCAGCAACTGGCAAAATGATCAGAACCATTTCCAGACACACACGCTAACTGAAATTTGTTGGAATACTGAATTTAGAAAACTTTGTTTACAGTATTGAAATAAGTAAATTCAATATGATCTAAAAACTGTTTCTTTCACCTTGATCCAATATAGTTAGGGGCCAGATTTCTAATACAAATTGGAAAAATTTCATTAGACTTTTCATGTACTTGATACTTCCTCCTAGGTTACTTCCTCTTTGGAACTCAACCTCTGTAATCTGTCAGGACTTGGGTCTATCTGTAGGTGTTAAAGTCATGAATAGTGTTGGGGTTAGGTCCTAACATGTATCATCATTTTCATGAAAAGTATTATCTTGTGAAGGCCATTACAATTTCATTAGTCAAAAGGAGCCCAGATTCTTTCATGAAAGGAGAATGGACTGTTCCTACTGGCAAAGAAATTTGGCCAAATTTAGGGGTTCAATATATTGTTCACTTGAAATCTGCCCATATATATCCTTCCTGAATTTCAGGTTCTCATTTGTTTTCATTCAATACTTTAATATAATAGACACTGTGGAGTTGCAAATTCAATTTGTATTATAATTCAACCTTGTCAGCATTTGTCTTTGACTTTAGTTTCTAGATATATCTTCCCTGATAATACAGAAAATAGACAATTTTTTAGATAAGTCATAAAGCTAATTGTTTTCCTACTAAAAACTTGAGCTCAGAATTCCAGTAGCTGAAGTCATCATTTACTTTCTCCAAGTCCTTCAGTGCTATCAGAAACAACCAACCCCTTAATACTCACTGTTTCCAATATAAAGTTTGATAGTGGCAACTACATGCACACAACAATGTTGCCCTTGATATATATTTGATTGAAGTTGATTACAAGTAACACTTAAGTAATTGTTTTGCCATCACATGCCATGGACTACTAATGTTCCTATTTCTACAGGCAATGGAGTCATTAATGTCTTTAAATCTAATCAGAACAAGGAATAAATTTCCCATTTCTGTACTCAGAGTTTTATTGCCCTGGAATGACTTCCAATGACCATATAAGTCTCTGTGCAGTTAGGGTAAGAACCATTATGAATATAAAGAAATGAGGGATTTATTAAGCAAATAAGACGTTACGCAATTGTGAAAAAATTGAAGGAGTAAGAAAAGATGAGTTGGAAAATCAGAAAAAGAAAGTTACTAACCAACCTTTATGAAGCAGGGTGTGTCAAGCTGCCAGTGTGTCCACAAAGTAGAGCTAGTGCAGAAGTCTATGAAAGTTACTGACCTGTGTTTGGGTGGGAAATGGATACTGGGAATGTAGTTCCATCTTAGCCAAGTTGATATAGTACCATGGATAGTGGTGAGATAGTAGACTGGAAAGATAACTTGGAGTCAGATCATACATGATAAAATATCTATCTTAGCTCAGTCTGCTATAACATCATACCATAGACTGTGCCACTTAAACAAAAGACATTTATTTATCAAAGTTTTGGAGGCTGGGAAGTCAAGATGAAGGTTTTGACAGAATGATTCCTGGTAAGGGCACTCCTCTTGGCTTTCAGATAGCTAACTTCTTGCTGTGTCCGTGTCCTCACATAAAAGAGAGACACAGTTCTGATGTCTTTTCCTCTAATTTTATTATGAGGACTCCAATCTTACCACCTTATCTAAACCTATTGCCTCCTAAAAGTTCTACCACCTAATACCATAACAATGGGGACTCAGGATTCAACATATGAATTGGGGGACAGACACAAACATTCAGCTTATAACAGTATGTAAATTCTATTAGGGAGTTCAGACTCTACCCAAGGAAAATACAGTGAGATAATTATATTTGCATTTTTAAAACCTCACACAGGTTATATTTTATAGATAGGGTTAATAATGGGCATGATTAAAGATAGACCTTTTAATTTTGAGATAATTGAGAAATGCAGGGAATGTAAACTGGATAATTGTTGTGAAGAGAAAAAATTGTACCAATTTTGGAGATATTAGGGAGGTCAACTCAACATCACTTTGCTATAGTTTCTAGGTGAAGAAATTGAGCGTTGCTTTTAATTAAAATTTATGTTACATGAGTGGGAGCTATGTTGTCTCACTAAAGGAAAATCTATGTATTTTTCTTCACATTGTGGTTGAAGTTCTTACAGGGCATCTGCATTTAGATGATGAGTGTGTAGTTGCATATTTAGATCTGAAAATCTAGAGAGAAAATAATTTTGTCACTCAATTTTCAGAGCGCCTATGCTTGAAACACAGAAACAAACAATAGGGTTTTAAAATTTATTGCATATTGAATTGCTTATTTGAGCCCTGACTTAAATTACATCAAAATGTCCCTAAAGAAGAGGCAGTATACTTATACTGGGAATTATCGGGGGAACCAGCCCCCAATATTACAACATAGGTTCTTTTCTATTTTCCCTAAGTGTCGGCCCATCTGAGAAAAAAAGAGAAAGAGTAAAAAGAGAGAAATTTTACAGCTGGACCTCCAGGGATGACGTCACATGTCGGCAGGTTCTATGATGCCCCCTGAACCACAAAACCAGCAAGTTTTTATTAGGGATTTCAAAAAGGGAGGGAGGTACGAACAGGGAGTAAATCACAGAGATCACATGTTTCAAGGGGCAATAAAAGATTACAAGGGCAGAAGGGCAGAGCGAGATCACAAGACCAGGGCAAAATTAGAATTACTGATGAGGTTCCATGTCCCACTGGGCACATATTGTCTTGATAAACATCTTAACAGGAAACAGTTTCGATAGCAGAAAACCGGTCTGACTAGAATTCACCAGGCTGGAATTTCCTAATCCTAGCAAGCCTGAGGGTGCTGCAGGAGACCAGGGCGTATTTCATCCCTTATCTTTGACTGCATAAGACAGATACTCCCAGAGCGGCCATTTTAGAGACCTCCCCCCTGGGAATGCATTCCTTTCCCAGGGGTATTCCTTGCTGAGAAAATAATTCTGCGTTATTTCTCCTATTCGCTTTCTGTAAGAGAAATATGACTCTGTTCTGCCTGGCCCCGCAGGCAGTCAGACCTTATGGTTATCTCCCTTGTTCCCTGAAAATTGCTGTTATCCTGTTCTTTTCAAGGTGCCCAGATTTCATATTGTTCAAACGCACATGCTTTACAAACAATTTGTGCATATAACGCAGTCATCGCAGGGTCCTGAGGCAACATACATCCTCAGTTTACAGAGATTACAGAATTAAGAGATTAAAGACAGGCATAGGAAATTAAAAGAGTATTGATTCGGGAAGTGATAAATGTCCATGAAATCTTCACAATTTATGTTCAGAGTCTGCAGTAAAGACAGGTGTAAGAAATTATAAAAGTATTAATTTGGGGAACTGATAAATGTCCATGAAATCTTCACAATTTATGTTCTTCTGCCATGGCTTCAGCCGGTCCCTCCGTTCGGGGTCCCTGACTTCCCACAATGGGGGGAATATTGGCAAATATTGCTATATAGGCATGTTGGCCATCTGGAAATACAAATTTCAAATTTCTTTATCTTTTTTTATTGGAGAAGGAGTTTTGCTCTTGTCACCAAGGCTGGAGTGCAGTGGTGTGATCTTGGCTCATTACAACCTCTGCCTCCCAGATTCAAGCGATTCTCATACCTCACCCTCCAGAGTAGCTGGGATTACAGGAGCATGTCACCACGCCCAGCTAATTTTGTATTTTTAGTAGAGATGGGGTTTCACCATGTTGGCCAGGCTGGTCTAGAACTCCTGACCTCAGGTTATCCGCCTTCCTCAGCCTCTCAAAGTGCTGGGATTATAGGCATGAGCCACCGAGTCCAGCTGAAAAAATTAATTTTTGGTGATAAGATTTAATCTAACATTTCTTCAGCACAGAAGATATTCCAGAATTTACCAGATGTAATATAGTTTTTCTTTATGTTGATCCTGTTAGGCAGTGGATTACTCAGTATTAGCTAGTTTATGTTGCAGAAACAACCTTCTAGTCTCCATATCTTAAAACAATAAATGCTTCACTCTCAAACTTCTAGTCATGGTAGACCTATGGAATAGCCATCATCCAAAGGTTGACAGTTGTTGAGTAAGGGTAAAAGAAAGCTGACAAGGCACTCACTAGATTTCAAACTTTATTCTTGGAAGTAGCACTTGCCACTTATGCTCCCACCATATTGACTAAAGGAAGTCATGTGGCCTCAGGTAACTTCAAATTGGGCTGAGGAGGATATTCCTACCATGTGACTAGAAGGGGATGGGCCAGAAATATTTGGGAAGCATTTCTAATGACCATCATAATTTCATACGTGAATAAAACCTGAGGCTAACAAATATTAATATATAGTCTGCCAAAATCTAATAAAATTTAATGAAGACAAGACTTAAACTCACTTCTCTAAGTTGACCTGCCAAAGTCCCAGCAGAGGTACATTGGCAGTTTAGAATGTCAGGTTCCTCATGTGTCAAAGGAACTTTAAGCTATCCCTTCCAATTTAAGAATCTGTAATTTGGCCATTCTTTCCGTACAGCCTAAACTTCCATAAAACTAGGACAACAATATATATAGGCCATTTATCTTCAACTGTAGCCCCAGTATAGAGGAACATTTTATGCTCATCTTTTTTAGGAAGATTTGAAGAAGAGAGAATACCCATTTCTGCATTGTCAGTACAATATCAGATGATTTCAAGGACATGAAGTCCACTGCACAATTAGGTTAAGGTCCTCCTTTTATTGGACATAGGAAACAAAGACTGTTCCACATTTAAAAATGAGAGTCTGAACTTTTTAAAAGAATTACAGGTTTTTCTTTAAATGCTGAACATTTGTTTATATAGTTCATATTTAGAAACACAATACCAAGTACTCATTATGGGATATTATTTTTTGGCATGCTAGTGACTATCTGTTCCTTTGGGAAATCAGGTCTTACATAATGTGAAGAAATAAATTGAGCTGAACATCAGGATTCTAAAAATAAAAACAAAATAACCACCAACATATGTATGCCTACTTTCACTCCCAAAGGAGACTTTAGCAGTATCTAATATTCCTCAAATTGAGTAATTTTATGCACAATTTAGGATGAATCTGCTTGTGTGATCTTATTTTGAATGCCTTGGTGATTTGACTGGCCTACACTTTGGCTCAGTGGTTAGTGGATATATAATATATATATATACTTATCTCCATTAAATGAAGGTTCAAACTATCATTTGCAACCTCATTTGATGTTTGCACTAATAGAAATATTCCCAGTTAAATTAGCAGAAGTTATTTTATAAAATGTTTTTCTTTTAGAGACAGAGTCATAAGTATATTGCTTCTTTGGGAAGATAGTTTTCCACCATTCTAATGGAGGCAGTGTTAAACACAATGCTGGAAATGGGTCTCTTTGGAAAAGTACACAGATTTTTCCATTTCTTTGTTATTCCCAAGTGGCCTCAAGTTGAAAACTTTAGTAGAGCCTTCAGTTGGTATCATATTTTTTCTGGAATATCACTGTTCAGTAGTCTTCTTGACTGTGGTTCAGTAGTCTTCTTGACTACTCGTGGAATAAAAGGTCAGAAACAATATGGGGCTTCTCTACCTTGGACCAGATAAGCATCTGTAACCACCCCAGGCATAATTATCTTAAATGTAGAATGAGAAGTAGGAGAGAAAAATGTTGGCTGTCAGGTGATAGCCAAAAGGACCTCTTCTCAAATCAACCTAAGAAGACTGAAACATTATGGAAGATTTATTAAAAAGAGGATGCTTTTAAAGAGTACATAGGAATGAGAATGAACTGAATAAAAATCTTTGCTAATGTTAATGTAAATTTAATTTTGTCTCCATAGTGGTGAGATATGGAAAATACAGGTTACATAATACAAAAGACATACACATTACAAACTCACTCTTTATATGTTATAGAAAGAGTGTTTGAAAAAATTTTTCCTTAAAAACAATGCAAAGGTAAAATTTTTAAAAATCTAAAAATAATGTTTTAAATTGCTGAACTAGTTCTGGGAATATATATATCAATAAAAATTAAAATATGAAAAGAGCTAAAAGAATGAGATAAACTCTATAAGCAATGAAATACAAAACACTTAATTTCATGTCTAACTCTTTTAAAACAATTCATGGAGGGATAAACTGAAACAAAGCTGGAAATATCAGGAGAACAATAAGAGAATGCAAAAACAACTAAACAGAGACTTGGCAAGATGGAAAATGAAGAACTCATAACTACACACAGTGGACTTCATTGCTAGCCAGCCCTCAGATTGCTTTTGACACCCCTGTGGAATAGCAAATATAAAGCCAGACAGATGTGGCATTTTCAGTGGATATTGATAGAAAAATCCTACAATGGGAAATTCTTCCAGGTGGCTAAAAGGAAAAGTCCCAATAATTTGATCAAATAAAGAAGTGGTACAGAAATATTTAGCAATACATTTTATCAAGGCAATGACACTAAAACAACATGTGTCCATTAGCTTCAGTTTGAAAATATCCCAAATAAGTTGATGCGGTTTACCACTGATTCTTATACTTCTAGAAGTGCATATAATATTGTGGGAAAATGAACTATCTTAATGTTAGTAAATGCTACTCTCTAATTAAAAATACACTAAGATAAAGACTGAGATGTAATTCTATTTTTAACTTCAAAAAAAAATGAGAGTGTAGGATATTTACTCATGATATAGGTAAAGCCTGTATCCTACTTGGATATATAAAATGTCTGTGTGTAAATAAATGAAATAAATGGGGTAAAATAATTTTAAAGAACATAGAATATTAGCATCACTACCTAAACCATTCTGTCTACAGTCAAAATATTTATATGAACCTAATATTTGCTCAAGTTTTGGAAGTATTATCTCATTTTACCCTGACATGAACTCTTTGAAGTAGCTTTTTTTTTTTTTTATTTTAGGCAGATTCAAGTTCAGAGAGATGAAGGGACATAGAAGGGATTCAAACCCTGAAATTCTGAATGTAAATTAACTGGCCAATTCTCAACATCATAGCTCTCTTTCCATGAAAATTTTGTTTAATGAGAGAATAAAGTTTTTGAGCAAAATACAGCTTTTTTCCTTAAGTCATGAACTGCCTCTTCCAATATTTACTCAATAGAAATCTCACATATGAAAAATAAAATCTGAGCTATAATATTCTCCATTTCACTTCACATGGATGATAAACTAATTGGCAATAAGGAAGTTAAAATATAGAAAACATATGTCATTTTATCTAATCTATATCCATATCTATTAAAGAAACGTCCATGTCCTAGACTTTCTGTGTTAGCTCTGGCACATTGGTCAGAAGTAAAACAGTTTTTTCTATTAAGATATGTACAACTATTACCTTCATCTGAGGTCACTAAAAACATTCTACTCAGTGTTCTCACTAGGCATCTCTATAATTCAATACTGAAGAACTATCATAGGATTAATCATAGTTTGAGAAAAAAATAGAGGCTAATATGCAAAATAAAAGAGCTCCTGGGTTCAATTACTAGACTAATATCAGGCTTAAATGGGGGAGATCAAGAAGACCAAAACCTCTTAGTTTGGGTCAGGTAAGATAAAAATATCATGTTAACATTTGGAAGTCAACAACAGTGTGATCAGAGAAAGACATACTGAGGTCAGATTCACTAATAAATAGTCATTACCTTAGAGGATAATTTCTGTGAAGGTTTAATAGCTGTTTATTTTCCCCTAATCCTGCCTAACACAGGCACAGCTAATACATAGTTTTACCTCTTCATACTGTTCTTACTACTCAAAATAGAACTAGGGATATTTAGAGGAGTATAAGGTAGAGGATATAGAATGACAGGCAAAATGATGGATAAGAAATATTGTTATTAATTTGGATTAGCAAGTAAGTTATTTGATTGCAAGGTTATTATGGCTTTTGATTTTAGCAAATTCTGTTTTGAGTTTTTACTCATGACTTTACTCCAGGTATAAAGGAAATATATAAGGTGACATGTAGAGATGAGAGACGACCAAAACTCAGCTTTGCATCTGTGGCTCTTTCCATCTCTTCTTTGTGATTGATTTCAACCCCAGTATAAGCTTACTGGCTTCCCACATACTTGCTCTCCAATGTGCCTTCACTCCTTGTTTCTTCAGACTCTATAATTCAATTCATCTCCAGAATGTTGCTCCTTCTTCCATATGTTTAACTCTGTAACAACAACCCATTGATTCAAATTTTCTTATTTGACTCTTAGATTGTTTCTCATGAATGATATTCATTGGGTGTGGTTAGATATCGCTGGAAACTTCTTGGCACCTTGGAAAGTTAGGTGTTGATGGATTTCTGGAACTATTTGGAGAGGATTTTACTCTTTCTTCAGAGTTAAATTCTTTATGCAATCCATTTAATGATCTAATGGGGAAAAAACTTGATTAAAGGTGGGAAAAATTGATTAAAGGTGTGGAAATGAGGGAAAGGGAGGAGTGAAAGATGAGAGTGGATAGAATGATTTGATAAATTATGGGAAAATTTGAAAATGAAGAAAGACTGAAGGAGAGAGATATTCTGGGCAAGAAATCAGTTATATATATATATATATATATATATGATTATTTTAAAATCAGCTGGTTGGTGAGTACCAATGACACCTAGTTGACATCTCTTAGGTAATAGAACCATGCCATGACAAAGAGCCTCTCATAAAACGGTTCCTATCTTTTTTTTTTTTTCTCAGCTCACTGCAAGCTCCGCCTCCCGGGTTCACGGCATTCTCCTGCCTCAGCTCACATGCGTGAGCCACCGCGCCCAGCCCTATCTTTTTCATTTGTAGGTAAAAGTTATGAGAAAAATGTTCAAAAGAGGAAGTACTCACTTCCTGTTAATTTTTGAGAGTATAACACTTATTGCCATACACTTCTCCAAAGTTTGGTTTTAACAGTGACTTTCTACCATGAATTCTTAAGATACATTATTAAGATATATGGCTTCTACGGAAATTCAATTAACACTTTCTGCCGTGGACCTAACAAAAATGTTTTAAAATGATTGTGTGTGTGTGTAAAAATGTTATGGACTGGCCGGGCATGGTGGCTCACGCCTGTAATCCCAGCACTTTTGCAGGCAGAGGTGGGCAGATCACCTGAGGTTGGGAGTTCGAGACCAGCCTGACCAATATGGAGGAACACTGTCTCTACTAAAAATACAAAATTAGCCAGGCGTGGTGGTGCATGCATGTAATCGCAACTACTCGGGAGGCTGAAGCAGGAGAATCCCCTGAACCCAGGACGCGGAGAGTGAGGTGAGCCAAGATAGTGCCATTGCACACCAGGCTGGGCCACAGAGTGAGACTCCATCTCAAAAAAAAAAAAACAAAA